>NC_086319.1:235921760-236255093 GCF_036172605.1 Pelobates fuscus | reverse complement strand
AATTGTTATACTTTAATTTATTTATTGTTATACTTTAACTTTGTTTTTTGTTACTCAGCAATTTATTTAGACTTCCAGACACCCACTATCTTAATTTCTTTAAAAAAATTTTTTATATATATAAGACTTGCTTTTCCCACAGAAATCACAAATCGGCAGTGATGTTACTACCGCAAAGGATTCTGGGTGGGAATATGCAAATTAGTTTAACAAAGAATCAAATGTTTGCCTCATTCCATTTAAACATTGATTCCTTTGAGTCTGTATTTGCTATATACAACAGCTTTGAAACACAACTTAGAAAAAAGATGCAAAGCCAGTGAACCAGTCATGGACAGCATGAGGTTGGTTACTGGTTTGCTTATTGAGGCTTGGTAGTGCTTGGAAAGCAAAAACCAAAAATATAAATCTATATATATTTTGTCCTGTATAAAAGCCATTTACTGTAATGTATGTTTCATATGTCCTGATGTAAGCTCAGTTTAGGGGCTGAAACGTCGACCTTACTTGGATCTACTTGAAGAAAGACTTGCAAACCCCTAGAGTGCCGGTATTTAAAAAAAAAAAAAAAAAAAATGTTATATTCTTTGTGACTTGAGCACTGGGTACCAAATTTTAAAGTTGGAGTGCAAGTGCTTTTGACTAGTGTGTGTGTGTGTGTGTGTGTGTGGCAGAGCCTGAAGTTGTGGGAGGAGTTACCCAGCTATTTAAACTCCGGCCCCCTACACCACAGGGCTGATGCCGCTGGGTTCATTGAGAACTATTCTACTTCCGGTTCAGTACTCACCTGGAAACTCAATCCCTCACTGACAACGCCAGTCACACCAAGCCTTTGTTTTCGCCGGTATTTACTTACTGTTCACGTCAGGTCAACTGACTACTGCAGCTTACCACAACTACACCAGGACCCCTCCTGCAACCAGCATCCACATCGGTAACCACGCCGGCAACCCGCTCCAGCCCGGGCATCATCTCACTGTTACCGCTCAGCCAGCTCTACTGCTCCCACAGGTCGCTCCGCCGACCTACTACATAACTTTCACTTCCCCTCCTCCTGTCTCCAGATCCACGAACAGGGAGTCTGCCCAAACGGGCAATACACACTATTAGCCTGACACCATTCGAATGGTTCCGTTACATGAACGGTTCGTTCGTATGCTTTCTCCCCAGATGAAACCCCAGTCAGTAGGTTCACTTGTTTGGCGACGAACCGTTTAGTCAAACACAAAGGTCGAATCACTGACACATGCTGCCCTCTAGCGACAAAAAAAGTATACTACACCGTTCGGTCAATTGCACAATGTATAAGATAATTCGGTCCATGTCTTCTGTTAAGTCTACTACTCCCATCTCACTCAGGCTATCGCTGGTTAAGTTATATGTATAAACGTATAAGTAGTTATGTCACGCAGCCTCGTTGTGTTGCCCTTATCACTGCGCCACCATAATGTTGTCACTATCTGCCATACGCACATGCGAAGTAGTTACTTATTTCCCCCATAATTAGGTTGTCCATTCTGTCTGTGCTGATTTCATCAGCCAAGCACGGCCACTATATTCTATCAGACAACTGAATATCTTCCCCTCAGAACCAGGAAGCGTAAGTCTGCAATTTTCCTTCACATATTATGTCAATCATTATGCTTCAAGTCGGGAATTTGTTTGTCGCTACTCATGTCTATTGTAAATTATGTCCATCAATTCTAATTAACCTACCACATCTATACGTGCTTTGTACACTCATGCTTCCTGAGCCATCAAATGACAATAATATCTGTACCAAACTAGGTGATAGTCTATGTTGCAAACTATTCTCCTATCCTTGCTGCCACAGGATCCACCCGCTACCACTATTCAGGTATATAACTGTAATATGTTGCAGGGGCATATTTATCCTCTTCTCAGAGGGCCGCCCGTCCTTAGTAGCACTCTCACATTTTACTTTACCAGTCATTTACAGTTTTGTTAATATATATATATATATATATATATATATATATATATATATAATTTATTAGAATATGACCTGGTCTGTCTAATTTTTTTTATCCCGTATTCTCTTTAGGTACTCCCAAAAAAAAAATCCAGTCAACCCTTTCTCCACATCCAGCAGTAATACGTGAATTAGGTACTGTATATAGTCAAGTAAAAGCTGACTTTTTCAGCACATATTTTTTTTTATGCTGAAAAAGCCCCCCTCGGCTTCTACTCGAGTGAGGGTGAGCTGCAAGGAAGAAATCGACGCGCTTGTTGATTGGTCAGTGTTGAGGAGGGGGGGCGGGGTTTGATGCAGCTCCGCGGTTCTCCACCCTGTATGGCTATGGTTAAACGCTGCAGGATTGTTGTGCTCGAAGCAGGGCCGGCCTTAGGCATTTAGACGCCCTGTGCGAAAAATCTTCACAGCGCCCCCCCCACCCCCGTCATCCATGTATGCTGTAATGTTTGTGTTGTCTGTGTATGTGATAGTAGGTGTGATGACTGTGTGTGATATCTATGCTATGTGTGATATTTGTAATGGGTGTATTAACAGTGTGTGATATGCGTGTATTGGTTGTATGTGACACACACACAGTCAGACGGCCATACACACACACAGGAAGACATCCACACACACACAGGCAGACAGTCATACACACACAGACACACAAAGGCAGACAGTCACACACACACACAGACACACACAGGCAGACAGTCATACACACAGACACACACAGACACAGACAGTCATACACACAGATAAACACAGAGGCAGACAGTCATACACACAGATACACACACACACACACACACACACACAGGCAGACAGTCATACACACAGGCAGTCATACACACACAGGCAGACAGTCATACACACACACAGAGACACACACAGGCAGAAAGTCATACACACAGAGGCAGACAGTCATACACACACACACACAGAGGCAGACAGTCATACACACACACAGACATTAATACACACAGGCAGACAGTCATACACACAGACACACAGAGGCAGTCATACACACAGACAGTAATATACACACAGAGGCAGACAGTCATACACACAGAGGCAGACAGTCATACACACACAGGCAGACAGTCATACACACACACACACACACAGAGACACACACAGGCAGACAGTCATACACACAGAGGCAGACAGTCATACACACAGAGGCAGACAGTCATACACACAGAGGCAGACAGTCATACACACAGAGGCAGACAATCATACACACAGAGGCAGACAGTCATACACACAGAGGCAGACAGTCATACACACAGAGGCAGACAGTCATACACACAGAGGCAGACAGTCATACACACAGAGGCAGACAGTCATACACACAGAGGCAGACAGTCATACACACAGAGGCAGACAGTCATACACACAGAGGCAGACAGTCATACACACAGAGGCAGACAGTCATACACACAGAGGCAGACAGTCATACACACAGAGGCAGACAGTCATACACACAGAGGCAGACAGTCATACACACAGAGGCAGACAGTCATACACACAGAGGCAGACAGTCATACACACAGAGGCAGACAGTCATACACACAGAGGCAGACAGTCATACACACAGAGGCAGACAGTCATACACACAGAGGCAGACAGTCATACACACAGAGGCAGACAGTCTCACACACACACAGACATTAATACACAGAGGAAGACAGTCATACACACAGACACACAGAGGAAGACAGTCATACACACAGACACACAGAGGAAGACAGTCATACACACACACACAGACAGTAATACACACAGAGGCAGACAGTCAGACACACAGAGGCAGACAGTCATACACAAACACACACAGACAGTAATACACACAGGCACACAGACACACAGAGGCAGTCATACACACAGACAGTAATACACACAGGCAGACAGTCATACACACAGACACACCGAGGCAGTCATACACAGGCAGACAGTCATACACACAGTCATACACACAGAGGCAGACAGTCATACACACAGAGGCAGACAGTCATACACACACACACACACAGACAGTAATACACACAGGCAGAGAGTCACACTCACCTGACAATCACACAGTTACCTGTGGAGTTCATTGTGGAGGCAGTGCAGCTCCTGGTGACTGTTTGGTGGGGAAGCAGGGACTCCTTCCTGCTTCCCCTGCAGCAGTTTTCCGGTGCTTTTAGCTCCGCCCCCGCCGCACGGTAAGCTCCGCCCCGCTGCAAATTAAAAAAAAAAATATATATTTTTTTTTTTTTTTAAATCCCGGCCTGCCGCTCGGCGCCCCCTGCTCCATGGCGCCCTGTGCGGCCGCACAGCTCGCACACCCCTAAGGCCGGCCCTGGCTCGAAGCCCCAGGAAAAGGGTAGTTTCACATTTAGCATCTGACATAGGAGATTGAGTCAATGGGAAGAGAAATGGCAGGGAAGGAAGAGTGAATAAAAGAATAAATGGCAGTGAGAGAAAAGTGAATGAAAAGGGAGATGGCCGGGAGAAATTGTGAATGAAAGGAAATGGTAGAAAGAAGGATAGTATGTATTGGAGGAGACAAGAGGCAAACAGAATGAAAGTAAAACAGGTGGCAGGGGAGGGAGAGAAAACACAGTCATGTCATGTCAGAGGGAGTGAAAATCAGAAGAATAAATGAATGAATGAAATGGTAGAGGAGACAGATTGAATACAAAGCTGGGTGTAAAAGATGGAAGATGTTAACACATGAGACTATGTATTTTTTATAAAAAAAAATCCAACAAATGTTACAGATACAGCAATTTACACACAGACAATATCTGCTCTTTTACGAAAATGTAGAAATATTTTCAAATAGATTTTAAAAAGAAATTGGCACCTTTTATTAACCCCTTAAGGACACAGCTTCAGAAGCTGGACGTACACTTAAAGGACCACTCTAGGCACCCAGACCACTTCAGCTTAATGAAGTGGTCTGGGTGCCAGGTCCAGCTAGGGTTAACCCATTTTTTTATAAACATAGCAGTTTCAGAGAAACTAGGGCCCCCACCGTCACCAAACGGGGAGACTACGGAACAGGGACAGGTGGGGATACAAACAGAACCGGACAAAGAATTAAATCAGAACAGGATAATAAATCTTTCCAGTTTTGATTTATTGCCTAGACACATATCACTCCTCAGTAAAGGCCTCTCGTTTGTACCAACACCACAATGCAACACCTTTGACTGGACCAAAGACATTAATCTATTCGGTAGGAAATTTGCTCTCAATATAATACATGCCAAAAAGGATACACAAACTGCTAATGACATGGGCTTAAGCCTTGAGGATTATCGTTTGGTACAAAACCGAACAGACCTCCTTGAGGAGCAAAACCCTAACAAACCATTGACTGACTGTAAACCAGAGAGTTGGTTTACCCCTAATTTTAAGGAGTTACCACACGTTGACCTTTTTGTCCAAATGTGAACTAGAAAAGGCTGACATCCCTATACCACCTAAGAATCTCACGACTATGGAATACAAAGGCCTAAAAGAGTTGAGACAATCCACCAACACTATCATCAAATCTGCGGATAAGGGTGGGAATATTGTTCTCCTTGATCGTGATAAGTATATCACTATGTGCATGGCACATTTGCACGACAAAGATTGCTACCAAACATTACTGAGTGACCCCACAGCTCATTACGTCGAGGAATTAGACAACATTCTAATGGAAGCCGAATCATCAAAGATCATTACATCTCAGGAATACAAATACTTATTGCCACACAAAAATCCGACCATAGCCACACTCTACTGTCTACCCAAAATACATAAAAATCCGATAGACCCACCAGGTAGATCTGTAGTCTCCAGCAATAACTGTTTAGCTGAGAGATCTAGCAAATTCATTGATAAAATTCTAAGACCTATGGTTATCACATTACCATCCTACCTACAGGATACTAAGTCAACACTATTAGCTCTTGAGGGGCTACAGGTCCCCCCCCTACACCCTACTGGCCAGTCTAGACGTAGTCTCTCTATACTCCAACATTCCACATGACAAGGGAATCCTTGCATGTGAATTTTATCTGAACCAGTCCTCTTTTGATTTCTATAAAAATAACTTCATAATTAAGTTATTAAAGTTCATCCTAACCCACAACTATTTCATCTTTAATGGCAGATATTACTTACAGCGGACTGGCACTGCCATGGGCACGGCTTGTGCCCCCACATATGCAAATTTGTTTTTGGGTTGGTGGGAGCAGCATGTCATCAAGTCATCTCAGTATCAAGCGTACCATGGATATATTTTGAAGTGGTACAGATACATTGATGACATGCTGCTCTTCTGGACTGGTTCAGTTTCGACTTTTGGTGAATTTGTTGACAGTCTAAACATCAATGACATCAATCTGCAACTCACGTCAGTTATTGACGTACGCAAACTTATTTTATTGGACTTACGGATTATACTACATGAGGATGGCACAATAAGTACTGAGCTATTCAGGAAGTCAACAGCAACGAATAGCCTACTTCACTGGGATAGCCATCACCCATATAGTCTAAGAGCGTCTATCCCATATAGCCAATACCTCCGAGCAAGAAGGAATTGTTCTGAAGACTTTTCCTTTTACCAAGAATGTCAACAATTAAAGTCTCGCTTTAAATCTTTAGGATATCCCAACAGAGTCTTAACGAAGGCATTTCAAAGAGCCAGTCAAACTGATAGACTTGCCAGTCTCAGGTTTACTCGCACAAAATCCTCTAACTCCACTCCTAGATGCATTGGCACTTTCGATAGTGGCTGGGGTACTATGTCCAACATACTGTCTAAGAATTGGCCAATACTATGCCACAACCCTATACTTCAAAAACTACTACCTGATCACCCTGAATTGACAGCCCGGCGAGCCCCCAGGTTACACAGAATTGGCTTACTCAAACTAAAGGCATGTACAGATGTGGGCATTGCAAAGCTTGCAAACACATCTGTCCATCTAAATTCACGCAATCTACCTGCTCGAAGTTGAAGGTTCATACAAATGCCCTGATTAATTGCAGTACCACTAATATCATTTATTTGATAACTTGCGAATGTGGACTGCAATATATAGGGAAAACGTTCCAACAATTTAGGCGCAGAATCCTGCAACATATCGGCTCCACTAAAAATATCATCAGCCCTACGCCAATTGCTAGGCACATCCAGAATTTTCATGGAGGTTTGACGAACTGCTTGAAATTTCAAGCAATTGAAAAGCTCTTCCTGAACCCTAGAAAAGGAAACATAAACAGACTCCTCTAACAAAAAGAGTCAAAATGGATTTATAAATTCATGACACTGACACCTTGTGGTTGGAATGAGGAATATAACTACACCCCCTTTATCCACAAATAAAGTCATATGTGATTCGGGCGGCACTGTATCATATTATATTATAATTCACTTTTTCTATACATTATTGACCCTGTATTTTTATTTTTTATCAAATAATAATTTCCAAATAACTTTCTCTTTGTTATTTCAAGTCCCAACATTGGTGGAATATGGACCCTATATATATTTGATGATTCTGTTTCTTCAGATTTAGGGTCTATATAAAAAATACTGAGATGATTTATATTCTAATCTAATTATCCATGGTATATATCCTTCATGACTTAGATATTACAATCTTTAGGAGTTACTAACTAAGTATGCAAATCTTCTTGCTTTATATGTTCACAACTATTATCATTTTTTGCTAAATTTTATAATCTTCTTTAGCACCTTCTGTCTGTTATAACTGTGTGCATAATTATTTGGCATAGCTTTTTCGTCAGCTTTTTTCGTTGTCTTTATTACTCCTTTATATAGTTTTCACTCATTAGTATCCTTCTCTGCCATTGACCATCTATTATGTTGGCATGGCAGTGAAGGGGTTAGCTGACACCTCCTGCTAGCCCCTCCCACCGACCAATCAGACGTTTGGGCGCCATATTTAAATCGAACCGACGAGGACAGCACTCACCCCTTGAAAAGCCGCTCACTGGCGAAACGCGCGTCGGAGCTTTTGCACGTGTAGTTTTCTCGCTCTGATAGTTTGCAAGTTTAGCTTGTACTTTAGCTAGTCAAAGAAATCTTTGGTATTAGCTGAGTTTTGTGGGAATCTGTGGGTCTGCTAAGTTTTTACTAAGCCGAGTTTCGGACGGAACTGTTAGCTTTAGACTTGGCGTTTAACTGCAGCTAGACGCCACAACACAGCTATAGTGTGAATCATATGCAGTTCTAGGGTCACTAGCCTTAGCTACTTGCTCTCTTAGCGAATTTTCTTTTCTGGCCATAGCAGGGATTGTTCGCTTAGCCAGCTACACGTTCTCCATTATTTTTATACCCAGGCTAACTCTGTTTTTTTCGTCCTGGGCTATTTCCTTTCACTATTTCTGTTTTAGGATTTATATCCCGATCTTATTTCTGCTAAATGTTACTACCTTCTGTCACTCTGTAGAAGTATTATTATTATTTGCAACATTATTACAAGGGCTCTCTCCCTCTGACTACATAGTTACAGAGCAAAATTGATTCAAGGTTTTTTTTCATTTTAGCTAATCCACATTTTGGAGATAGACTATATTCAGTACATAGTGACTTCTATTACTTTTCTATTGTGGAATTGTCTTCCACTGTATGTTTGTTTGTGTTTTTTGCTTCATTTTTCTCTTTATTTCATGTTTATAAATGGGTTAAGCCTTCCCCCAAAGCCTCTAGCGACTGTCTCATTGACAGCCGCTAGAGGCGCTTGCGTGATTCTCACTGTAAAAATCACAGTGAGAGCACGCAAGCGTCCATAGGAAAGCATTGATAATGCTTTCCTATGCGACCGGCTGAATGCGCGCAAAGCTCTTGCCGCGCGTGCGCATTCAGCCGACGGGGCGGAACGGAGGAGGATCGGAGGCAGAGAGCTCCCCACCCAGCGCTGTAAAAAGGTAAGTTTTACCCCTTTTCCCCTTTCCAGAGCCGGGCGGGAGGGGGACCCTGAGGGTGGGGGCACCCTCAGGGCACTCTAGTGCCAGGAAAACGAGTATGTTTTCCTGGCACTATAGTGGTCCTTTAAGGACACTGGCAACTTTTGCACTTTTTGCTGTTTGTGTTCAACCGCAAATTTTTAAAATTTACCAGTAGCTGCTGCCTTTCCCACCCTAGGCTTATACTCAAGTCAATAAGTTTTCCCAGTTTTTTGTGGTAAAATTAGGCTTATATTCGGGTCGGCATATACTAGAGTATATACGATAAGTCTCCTTCGAATCCTGGGCAGTTCAAGCCAGCACCCTACCCCCACTCCTTCTATCGCTGGTAGGGCTAACTCAACTGGCTACGTCATTAGGATTCTATGGCCATAATTAGTCATAACTTAAACTAATCCAGTGAGGCATGCACCCATTCTTAATCATCCCTCAGCCCAGTACGTAGATAACACCTCACATCAACCTCTGCAGGGTGTAGTTAGGGCCTCACCAGGCGTGCCACCTCTCATAGTCTCTTTTAAAGCCACAGAGAGGCCACCGCTTCCCGCCACGTCTACCAGTGGTCCCCGCCCAACTCATCAGTAGAGCCTCTCAAAGCCACTTGGCATAGCAGGGCCTCATCATCCAATTAGACCAGGTAATTTCTTCACTCTATACGTTGGCTAGAAGCCAGTTGGTATAGGTCAATTTCACACTGTCCAAGACTCACCATAACATCCATGTATTGTAGAATGTCACAAGTACCGGAACAAGACGAAGCACCCAAGCCAGGCCCCTCACCCTGCCCGGACCCAGTACTCCTACAGAGCATCCAGAATCAGAAAGCCCTGGCTCCCTCCGTTCATGGACTATCCCAAAAATCGCCAGCGAGCTGAAACGTTTAGGCATTCCCTTCCCAACCACTGCCCGTAAAGCCAAACTGTACCGCCTCCTAACCACTAGTTCCGGCACACCTTGGCCATGTACCGCAGTGCCACTATCCAACGCAGACAACTTCACCAAAGTTAAGAACATGATGATGGCTCTGTTCACTTCCATTAATACAGTTCGCATCAGACTGGAGAAACTGGCTATACCCTCCCCTGCCACGGAGCTCCCCACCGCCTCTCCTTCACACGGTAATGCCATAATTTTTGACCCCACTCCCAGCACATCCACTCATATAATCACTCCTGCGCACCTAGTACCCCCGACTGTTCGCAAGGTCATTCTGGAGGGTAAGGATGTAAATTTGATTTCCTTGCCAACTGCCTCCCAGGATGTCATGGAGAACAAATATTATTACTATGGGGATCTGTCAGTTGTACTAAAAGCCAGAGCCCCCAGACTTAATTGCAAACTTACTATCCCTGAATTAGTTCTCGCCTTCGGACTGTACCGTGATGTAATTTGCTTCACTTCACCTCACCGTAGGGAAGAATTGGACCTATACCTACACAAATTGGTGGATCTGGGACACAAGAAAGGGGGTTTCGCGTTTTATGACTACAACAATTCTTTTCCAGCTAAAGCAGCAGCAGCGTCCCTGGCACAATTTAACATTCACATGAACTGGAGTGGGCTCGACCCTGAACTATTCTGTCGCCACTTCGCTGGACTAAAACCCCACTCTTGTGCCTCTGTGTCTCACTCCATCAACTTGTGTCCAGTGGATCCAAGTCTCCCCAACACCAGTTGTGCACCCTTTGGCTCGTCAGTCACTGAACACAGAGGTCTCAAACACAAATTAGGCAGGCCCATAATATATCTAGAGAAGGCACAGATCTGCAACAATTTTAATTCTGGCAGTTGCGGATTTAGCTCGTGCAGACTGCTGCACGTCTGCTCAATTTGTTATGGGGCACACACCAAAACCATGTGCCCTAACCATCTGTATCCTAAGCAATGACTGGCCGAAGTAAAAATAGACAACCTGGCATACTATCTCCAGGTACACCCTTCTCATCACTTAGTAGACTTCTTGTTACAAGGTTTCACTGAAGGATTTCACACAGGCATTATAGCACTCCATACTGGCACTCACGAATGTCCTAACCTACAGTCAGCAATACTTGACCCCCTAAACACTGACGCTTTGATCAAGAAGGAGCTAGACAATGGCTTCATTCTGGGACCATTTTCTCACCCACCTTTTTCTTGCTGGCGCACCAACCCTATAGACATCACCAAAGGGAAATTCTCCAATAAAATATGGCTCATTATTGATTTATCGGCTCCACATTCCTGGTCTACTCCGAGTATTAACTAATTGATCCCCAGGAGTTTTTATTGCACTATGCCACAGTGGACAACGCCATACAGGCCATATTAAGAGCTGGTGTAGGTGCTTGGCTGGGCAAGACAGACTTCTCCAACGCTTTCAAGCTTTTACCAATACACCTGTCCCTGTGGCATGTGCGTGGCTTAAAGTGGGGGTGGAAATAATACTTTGTCACACGTCTGACATTTGGAGCAAAAAGCAGTCCCAAACTTTTTGACATGTTTGCAAACACACTAGGTTGACTCCTACTTAATATATGTGGATCAGTAATCCAGACGACTTTCTCACAATAGAAGCCCCACACGCAAAACCATGGCACTTTTCTCTTTCTTAGGGGTTCCTCTCTTACAAGAGAAAACAGTAGGGCCATCCACCAATTTGGTTTTTCTGGGAATTTAACTGGATACGGTTACTCTACAAGCTAGCCTGCCTCGAAAGAAAGTCGTTAGGATTAGACAATCAGGGGAGTCTTTTCTGGGGAGAAACAAGTGTACTAGGCCTGAGCTCCAGTCCCTACTAGGTGCATTAAACTTTGCGATGAGGATCATACCACAAGGCAGAGCTTTTATATCCAGACTCCTATGCCTTCTTCCCTGACTGACCAATGACAACATCACCACGTAGAGGGACCTGGGGCACCCGGCTGGTTACTCCCTTTCAGTAATAATAGATCAGACCCATTTCCCCCAGTAACTGGACGGCACACAGTTCCAGGCAGGGCCACCATCAGGGGGTGACAACCATGACGGTTGTCACGGGCCTGGGGGGCCCGGCGGTCCGGGCGCCACACTGGAGTGACGAAAGTGATGGTCACTTCCTCCCAGCTAACTCCACGTGGGGGGGAGAGGCAGAGCAGAGGAGAGGGCAGGACACCAGAGGCATCCACTCCCATCATCCCCAGCCACCCTCCTGCAACTTAAAGGTAAGAGGAGGGTGGCTGATAAATGAGGTGTGTGTGTATATATGTATGTGTATGCATGTCAGTATGTATGTATGTCTGTGTGTGTATGTCAGTATGTGTATATATAAGCACCTAACTAATCCTGTATTGTTTATGCAAGCAGGACATAGGTTGTTCATGATACATAATAAGAGACTCTTAACACTGTTGGGACTAAAATATTTACTCAAGTGATTATCTTATGGACTTTTATATTTATATGGTTTGAGAGACTGAGAAGCAATTTATCTGCTGTTCCCTATATATCTTTAACGATTTGCATACTTGGGTATAGGAAAAGTATAATTCATATCTGCACTTTTATATTTTTATTCATTGTTATTTCACTTTTTAAGCTCCTGGATACCCACATTTACTGTGTACTATTTGCAAGTTTTTATAGGATTTGGTGAACTCTTATTCTTCCAGTTTTAGAGCTTAAATACGGTCCTTCTGTCTTATTCCCTCTTTTCCACTCCCTGCTACACTCACTCTGTAAATATCAGGATTATATATACAGTATGTATATATGTCTATATGTCTGTTTGTCAGTATATATGTATGTCTGTGTGTGTGTGTGTGTGTGTGTCTATCTGTATGTGTGTATGTATATATGTCTGTTTGTATGTCTGTGTGTGTGTGTGTGTGTGTATGTATGTATATATCTATTAGTATGTATGTCAGTACGCATGCATGTCTGTGTGTGTGTGTGTGTCAGTATGTCTGTCTGTATCTGTGTATGTATATATCTATATGTGTGTATGTATCTCAGTGTGTATATGTGTGTGTATGTTTTGTATGCATGTCAGTGTGTGTGTGTGTGTGTGTATGTCTGTTTTAGTATTTGTGTCTGTTAGTGTGTGTGTGTGTGTGTGTGTGTGTGTGTGTGTATCCTGTGGGCGGGATTTGGAGGCAGGCACCCGGGGGCCCAGACCTTGAGCTGTGTTAATGGCCCCACAATTTCTGATGGCGGCCCTGATTCCAGGGTACAATCTTTGACAATCTTTATTTGGGCACACCGCTTTTTATGCTCCATCCAACACAATCTCATGCGGGAGGGGGCTGGGTGACAGATAACCATCTCCAGCTCTGGGAGATACTAACAGGACACAGGGACACACATGAGTACATATTACATACAGAGGGGTGAACTTTGGAGCTCGGCACCCTGGGATGGGAAGGGGGTACAGGGTTAAAACTTATACGGATGAATAGCCCCGGGTCCCCACTAGGATCCCTGCAAAAAGGACGATCAGATGTACATAGCCTGAGGTATCCGCTTCGAAAGTCTGGGGCTCGAGGCACTGTACATCCCCGAAATTAGTTCCATGGCGTTGCTTGGTTTAGTCCGGCGAATTCAAACTTCACGCCTAAACCAAGAAACAACCAATCCGCTGAAAGGGCGTGAACCAAATCGCACCAATCAGCATTCGGGGGAGGTAGGAGTTTCGCCACCCAATCCGAAGAAAGGGCGCAAAACTTGGCTGCACCAATCGGTGCTCGGGGAGGAGACGGGTTTCGCAGCCCAATCAGAAGATAGGGTGTGAAACACGATGGCACCAATCCGCCAAAAGACGCAAAACCTATTTGCGCCAGTCAGCGCCGAGCGGTGCTTTGCCGCCCAATTAGAATAAGGGCGTGAAACCCCGTTTGATCAAGCACTCCTTCTCTGATTGGTCGCCCAGTTCCTGCGGCGACCAATCAGCGCTTTACTCGCGCCAACCAACCAGGAGAATGGCGCAAACCCAGTTTGAAGGGGCGCTCCTTCTCCCATTGGTCGGCATGGACTTCCATGCGGCCAGCGGGAACCCTGCGGCTGTGAGGCCGACTCACCGCCCCAGGGATTCCCTGCTGGTGTGCGTCCCTCTCTCCGGTGGATACCCATACTCAGGTATCCGCCGGAGAGGGCGTTCGCCTGGGCAGCCACGAGCCTAGCCTCATAGCTCCCAGGTTTGAGGGTGACGAGTGATTATAGCTCTGTTAGAAGCAGGTACGATGATCCCGTGCGCCGGGGTGCCCCCGGGTGGTCAAAAGGTATTTTGCAGGGTTTACTATCAAAATTACAGAAAGGGAAAGATTAAAAAAGGGGGAAACACACATTCTAGGAGGGCACATCCACACATAGAAAAGGGGCAATTCACAGTTAGGCAGCAGTCCCGCCACACACCATAACTCTGCATGAACATGCCATAGCTGACCTCAACATGTGGCTCAGGTTTCTGTGCCACTGGAACGGTAAAGTGATGTTCATCCCCCCCATCTCAGAACACTCCCCTACAATCTGGACCGAGCAGCTGCTCAGACTGGGTTTGCCACTATTTTCAACAATTCCTGGTTTAGGGACACTTGGTCAATCAAAACTATTGATCTGCCCTCATTCCAAACTACTTCAGCCTTGTTTAAAATTTACCCCATAGAGGCTGCCGCCAAGGCCTGGGGGCACCTATGGGAAGGTAAAGCAGTAAAATGCTTTACGGACAACAAGGCTGAAAGTGACATCTTGAATAAAGGCAGATCCTCTTTCCTTATCATCATGAGACTCCTCAGACACCTCACGTGGCTTACATTTTCACATCACATGCTTTCACATACCCGGACGCACGAACGTAGCAGCTGACGCTCTGTCTCGCTCTAAATTTCAGAAATTCTTCAAAGCCCACACGTTGGCCGACAAAACTCCAGTCCCAACCCCCTCGTTCCAAGACCTAATCCTGGAATGACCCGCTTAATGGCACACAGCAGATTTCTTGCTAGCTCTGCCCTCTCAGTCAACACCTCTAAAGCATACAATAGGGCCTTTACCATCTATAATAAGTTTACATCCGAATATCAAATAACTGACGTACATTCACTGGATTCCATAGTGGCATTCATCTCCTTTTGCCACCTCAATTTAAAACTCCCTCTCAACACCATAAAACTTTACCTCACTGGTATACAACACCATATCTTAAGTGCCTATCCTAGTACCAAATTCATGTCCTCTTAACCCGTGAAGAATATTCTCAGAGGTTTACAACGTCTAGATAACCGCAAAAAGACAACCCATAGACAGTCCCAAATTCCGGACACTATCCGACTTGCTAGACACTAAACCCTTCAAACCAAATACGAACCTCACCATCAAGACCGCAGTTTACCTGCCATTTTACGAGTTCTTACGACTTAACGAATTTACGAAAGATAATATCAAATCCTGCCAAAATTACCTAAAAATATCTCATCTAAACAAACACTCAGGCCACTACATTCTCACCATCAGTCATACCAAAACCAATCAATCAGGACCATCTACTATCCCACAGTCAATAAATGGTGCCCGGTGGAAACACTAGACTGGTACATAGCATCACTCGTTGGCATAGACCCTCACATGCCCCTATTTACACTATAGGGCAAACCACTTACTACAGCCAAATTCATTATGTATTTTAGAGCCCTCTTAACCAGGTTGGGACTCAACCCCAATACCTTTTATGGGACACCTGTTCAGAATCGGGGCAGCCTCAGCTACTTCAAGACAAAACATGCCTGCTCACATCATTAAAAGACTAGGACGCTGGAAATCCGCAGTGTATTCTAGATACATACCACAACCAGAGCTAAAGTTGAGACAAGCCTTTATGAATCTTGCTATGTAAAGATATGTAAATAAAGTTATATTCATTCAATTTTTGCCCTCTTTTTTATTACAGGCCTACCCGATACGTCGGTGTCGGCACACCACAACCAACTTGCTCAGATATCTAACTTGTTATAAATACAGCTTTTATCCCTGACTACAAAAAAAATAAGAAAAAAAATATATATATTTTTTTTTTAGATATAAAAAATAAAATAAAGATGAGCGCACTCAATGGGTTTCTAATTAAATTAATATATTCAAATGTTGCCAATACGGATCAACGTTTCAACCTTGCGGTCTTTATCAAGATGGAAATACAATACAAAAAATGTGTTTACTATCTGTAAATTAAGAGTAAGGGACTTACCTAGTGCAGGTGAACTTCAGATCGGAGTGCCGTGAAACCCGGAGTTGCAGCGTGCACAGTGATGTGATGACAAGCGGAGACAGAAGAAACAATGTTGTGTCCCGTAGTCATAACAACATCAAGAAATAAACAGTGACCTGTGTTGTGCACATAAGGGAAGCGGTGGAACGGAGTGTGTGGTGAACTAATATACAAAAAAGTTAAATATACAAGAAAAAAGCAATAAAATATAACATGGAGGAGGAGTAATGGTGTAAAATGGAACTGTAATGAAAAATGTACAGATGATGAAAGGTGAAAGAAAGCTAAGTGGTGAAAGAAAAATAGTCTAAGTGATAGGAGTATGTGGAAGATGAGAGTGAAAAAGGTTGGAAAGCAAAGATAGAGAGCAGAAAGTGATTGACTGTGTGAAGGGAACGTGCTGAAAAAACCCAAAGTGAGAGGTGACCATAACTGGGAATAAGTGATGGACAATAAGTGACAAAGTGAAAGAAAAAAAGAGAAATGTGCAAAAATGAATTATGCTGAGTGCGATGAAAGTGTAATTGAGAACAGTCCCACAATAATATGTGAAAAATGAATTACATAAATTTAGAAAAAATACTAAGATAATAAAAAGCATAAAAAATATACAAAAAGAACAAACATATGAAAAAATACTGACAAGACAATCCTCCAAACGTAACCAGCTATGATAAATGTCACAATAAGTAATAAACTTATAAGAAATAAATAAGAACCATTCTACGATAAATATGTAGCCAACCGGGGCCTAAAGGGTTATTACTGAACATGCTTATTCCTCCATATTGCGGGGTTAAATTGTATAAGCAAAGCTAACGTTACTGTAAATATTATGTAAACTCCAAATGTAATAAACAATAAACTTCCAAGCTATATGGAGTGTTATATAAAATAAATGGAATAAGTCAGAGAACTGATATATATTTAAATGTTTTGTCTGAACAGCTTTAAATTCAGATTTGCATTGTCTCTCTTTATCAGTATTTTTTCATGTTTGTTCTTTTTGGACCTTTTTTTATTTTTTATTTTTTTAGACAAAGGTAATGCATACAATGGTTTAAATGTATAGTTTAACAGTACAGATATGTCCAGTAATAGTATAGTAGATACAATGATACCATATGATACATGGGTATAGCATGTTACAGTGCACAACATATTTATCATTGATATTAACTTAACATTGATATTGGAAAATAAACAATGATATACAATGCAGTATATGTACAGAGTTGATATATAAGAACTTAATCAGTGGAAGTGTGCGGTTACCCCTTGTGATATTTAAGTATTAAATTTGGTTCCAACTTGACTTTGGGTCAGGAAGACAGAATTCTACATTGCTGCAGTGGTACACAATGAGTATGGAAATGACGCTTTGTCAGTATTATCCGTCTACTCGGCGTAAGGGCCGTAGTCTGGGTATGTGATTCTTGGTAGCGGGTTTTGCGAAATGAGTATCTGGTGCCGTTGTGAATGTGCCAGCCGTTCATGAGTATTTGTGTCGTGAAGGATATTTAATTGCTGTTTGTACATTTTTTATGCTTTTCATTATCTTGTATTTTTTCTAAATTTGTCATTCATATTTCACATATTATTGTGGGACTGTTCTCAATTACACTTTCATCACACTCTCACTCTTCATCATTCATTTCTGCACATTTTCTTTTATTCTTTCACTTTATTTGTCACTTATTGTCCATCACTTATTCCCAGTTTTGGTCACCTCTCACTTTATTTGTTGTGCTAAGGGTTTTCTTTTTTACTGTTACAGGTAAGATTCATCTGTAGGAAAAGGTTACTGATTGCACAAGGTTTGATTTCCTGTTGGTAATTATAAGGCATTTGATTGGATTAGGTAGCTACTTGCTATTGATTGCTATTTAAATTAGCTATTGTTTGCTAATAAGCAGAGGCCTACCCAGGTGTTAAACATTCCTAGTGGGAGGTGATTTTAGGAGTATATAAGGGCTGTTGTCATTAGCTTGGCTAATAGAGCTTGGTTGCTTCTTCTAAGTGTTGCTTCTAAGTGGGTGTGGTTGGAGATATTCTGGAGAGTGTTGCTTCTAAGTGTCTGTGATTGGAGATATTCTGGAGAGAAACTGGAGGTAATCTGAATTATTCAGGAGGATAAATAAAAAGTTAAGATTCGTTTGATTTAAATTATTCACCTCATTGGAATGGCAGACTTAGTTCAGTGTAATAGTTGCTATGCATTTGTTTCGCGTTCCACTTTTTGGAGGTTTAGTTGTTGTCTAATCTGTAGACAGTTCTCTATCTTGCGGCAGGAGATTGTATTTTTGAAGTCTGAGATTTGTAAATTATCTGGTAAACAAACTCAGGCTGGAACTGCTGCAAAGCCACTGCCACAGAGACATACTAGGAATGGCAGATGGATTACTGTAGGATCTGGTAGACTTAGAGTTGTGGATAAAAGGCATATTGCACAGTCTGTTGTTCTACATAATTCATTTTCTGCACTTTCAGAGTGTAATGGTGTCATGGAGACAGGCACTGAGGCTAGTGGTGTTGTGCAGAGAGGCACTGAGGCTAGTGGTGTTGTGCAGAGAGGCACTGAGGCTAGTGGTGTTGTGCAGAGAGGCACTGAGGCTAGTGGTGTTGTGCAGAGAGGCACTGAGGCTAGTGGTGTTGTGCAGAGAGGCACTGAGGCTAGTGGTGTTGTGCAGAGAGGCACTGAGGCTAGTGGTGTTGTGCAGAGAGGCACTGAGGCTAGTGGTGTTGTGCAGAGAGGCACTGAGGCTAGTGGTGTTGTGCAGAGAGGCACTGAGGCTAGTGGTGTTGTGCAGAGAGGCACTGAGGCTAGTGGTGTTGTGCAGAGAGGCACTGAGGCTAGTGGTGTTGTGCAGAGAGGCACTGAGGCTAGTGGTGTTGTGCAGAGAGGCACTGAGGCTAGTGGTGTTGTGCAGAGAGGCACTGAGGCTAGTGGTGTTGTGCAGAGAGGCACTGAGGCTAGTGGTGTTGTGCAGAGAGGCACTGAGGCTAGTGGTGTTGTGCAGAGAGGCACTGAGGCTAGTGGTGTTGTGCAGAGAGGCACTGAGGCTAGTGGTGTTGTGCAGAGAGGCACTGAGGCTAGTGGTGTTGTGGAGAGAGGCACTGAGGCCAGAGGTGTTGTGGAGAGAGGAACTGAGGCCAGAGGTGTTGTGGAGAGAGGCACTGAGGCCAGAGGTGTTGTGGAGAGAGGCACTGAGGCCAGAGGTGTTGTGGAGAGAGGCACTGAGGCCAGAGGTGTTGTGGAGAGAGGCACTGAGGCCAGAGGTGTTGTGGAGAGAGGCACTGAGGCTAGTGCTGTTGTGGAGAGAGGCATTGATGCCAGTGGTGTTGTGCAGAGAGGCTTGAAGACTATGATGAGGCCTAATAGAAAGCAGTTGTTGTTGGGGGATTCCATCATAAGAGGTGTGGAGATGGACAATGGTGGTCTTGTGAGGTGTCTTCCCGGAGCTACTGCTCACAGAGACAGGAGACGTATCTGTAATATTGTTAAGCAAGCAAAGCAGGAATTGGATGTACTTGTCCATTTAGGGACAAATGACTTGGCTTGCAATGAGGTTTCAGAGGTTAAGGAAGTTTTTAGTGTTTTTGCCAATGATATACGGCAGGTTGCTTCCACACTGTCATTCTCTGAAGTTCTGCCTGTGCATAACACTCAGAATGACAGGCGGATGCGTATTAGGGACTTTAACTTGTGGCTTGGTGAATGGTGTCGGGAGCAAGGATTTGGCTTTATTGCTCATGGTAGCTCTGTTTGGAACGGAAATAAACTGTACAAAAAAGATGGTTTGCATCTTTCTCAAAAGGGAACAAATGTTCTCAGTGAGCAGTTCAGAGGTTTTGCTAAGATGTATTTAAACTAGGAGGGGGGGGCAAAAGGGTGATAAAACATCAATCCAATTGTCCCCCAAAACAAGGACAGAAGGTGCCTGTAGCAAGTGTGTTAAAAAATGATAAGCTTAGAGTCATGTCTACAAATGCTCGCAGTTTAGGGAATAAGATCCATGAACTTGTGGCAATAAAGGGGGACAAAACTTTTTTTAGATACATAAATGAGAAAAGAAAAGTAAAACAAGGATTAGTTAGATTAAAAACAAAAGAAGGAAGGTATGTAGATGAGGATAAAGGTCTAGCTGACTGCCTCAATGAATATTTTTGTTCGGTATTTACAGCTGAAAATGAAGGAAAGGGACCTCTGTTAAAAAAAAGGATAAATGAGTCCTTTATTACACGTGAGTTTACAGAGGAAGAGGTTCTATTTCAACTGTCAAAAGTAAAGACAAATAAGTCAATGGGACCTGATGGAATACACCCAAAGCTATTAAAAGAGCTTAGTGGTGTACTAGCAAAACCTTTAACAGATTTATTTAACCAATCATTGTTAACAGGAGTAGTCCCAGAAGATTGGAAGTTAGCGAATGTTGTGCCCATTCACAAGAAAGGTAATAGGGAGGAGTCGGGCAACTATAGGCCAGTAAGCCTTACTTCAGTAGTGGGGAAAGTGATGGAAACCATGTTAAAGGATAGGATTGTTGAACATCTAAAAACACATGGATTTCAAGATCAGAGACAACATGGGTTTACTTCAGGGAGATCATGCCAAACTAATCTTATTGATTTTTTTGATTGGGTAACTAAAATTATAGATCAGGGTGGTGCAGTAGACATTGCTTACCTAGATTTCAGTAAGGCTTTTGACACTGTTGCACATAGAAGGCTTATCAATAAACTGCAATCTTTGAGTTTGGATTCCAATATTGTTGAATGGGTAAGGCAGTGGCTGAGTGACAGGCAACAGAGGGTTGTAGTCAATGGAGTATATTCGAAGCTTGGGCTTGTCACCAGTGGGGTACCTCAGGGATCTGTACTTGGACCCATTCTCTTTAATATTTTTATTAGTGATATTGCAGAAGGTCTTGATGGTAAGGTGTGTCTTTTTGCGGATGATACTAAGATATGTAACAGGGTTGATGTTCCAGGAGGGATAAGCCAAATGGCAAATGATTTAGGTAAACTAGAAAAATGGTCAGAGTTGTGGCAACTGACATTTAATGTGGATAAGTGCAAGATAATGCATCTTGGACGTAAAAACCCAAGGGCAGAGTACAGAATATTTGATAGAGTCCTAACCTCAACATCTGAGGAAAGGGATTTAGGGGTGATTATTTCTGAGGACTTAAAGGTAGGCAGACAATGTAATAGAGCAGCAGGAAATGCTAGCAGAATGCTTGGTTGTATAGGGAGAGGTATTAGCAGTAGAAAGAGGGAAGTGCTCATGCCATTGTACAGAACACTGGTGAGACCTCACTTGGAGTACTGTACACAGTACTGGAGACCATATCTTCAGAAGGATATTGATACCTTAGAGAGAGTTCAAAGAAGGGCTACTAAACTGGTTCATGGATTGCAGGATAAAACTTACCAGGAAAGGTTAAAGGATCTTAACATGTATAGCTTGGTGGAAAGACGAGACAGGGGATATGATAGAAACATTTAAATACATAAAGGGAATCAACACAGTAAAAGAGGAGACTATATTTAAAAGAAGAAAAACGACCACAACCAGAGGACATAGTCTAAAATTAGAAGGACAAAGGTTTAAAAATAATATCAGGAAGTATTACTTTACTGAGAGGGTAGTGGATGCATGGAATAGCCTTCCAGCTGAAGTGGTAGAGGTTAACACAGTAAAGGAGTTTAAGCATGCGTGGGATAGGCATAAGGCTATCCTAACTATAAGATAATGCCAGGGACTAATGAAAGTATTTAGAAAACTGGGCAGACTAGATGGGCCGAATGGTTCTTATCTGCCGTCACATTCTATGTTTCTATTTGTTTTTTTTCAGCACGTTCCCTTCACACAGTCAATCACTTTCTGCTCTCTATCTTTGCTTTCCAACCTTTTCCACTACTCATCTTCCACATACTCCTATCACTTAGACTATTTTTCTTTCACCACTTAGTTTTCTTTCACCTTTCATCATCTGTACATTTTTCATTATAGTTCCATTTTACACCATTACTCCTCCTCCATGTTATATTTTATTGCTTTTTTTTCTTGTATATTTCACTTTTTTGTACAGGTATATTAGTTAACCACACACTCTGTTCCACCGGTTCCCTTACGTGCACAACACAGGTCAATGTTTATTTCTTGACGATGCTATGATTATGGAACACAACATTGTTTCTTCCGTCTCCGCATGCCATTTTATTTTTGTGTGTGTGTGTGTATATATATATTGTAAACTAGAAAATGTTACAGATAAACTGGAGTTCAAATGACATCAAAAGACCCAGTGGTTAATTTTTAGCTGGATCCATAACTAAATGGTGTATATATATATATATATATATATATATATATATATATATATACCATTTAGTTATGGATCCAGCTAAAAATTAACCACTGGGTCTTTTGATGTCATTTGAACTCCAGTTTATCTGTAACATTTTCTAGTTTACAATGGTAGATAATTGACATGGTATTGTTGACACAGAGCTGAAGGTTGTATGAATCAGTTCTAAATGTATTTGGATGATAAAGGGAAATCCACGTTACTAATATTCTGCAGGTCAGGTCTGTCATAAAGTGTCACAAATATGCATAAAATAAAGAGGAGCTAGTATATGAAATAAATTAAGAATTGAGGGTAACCGAAAAGGCAATAACTTCTAAACAACGCAACCTGTGAAATTAAATCCTAACCTTTAATTAAATACCAATAAAAATATCAGTGCTGAACAGTGGTTATAGTGGTTTTAAATAACTGTCTGGTGAATTGCACTAATGAGAGGGATGCTAATAGAGTGAATAATATGTAAAGATAAGAATGAAACAGTGTATTTATTTAACAGGCGTTACAGTGTATGTCTATACAGTGTGTCACGTTGTGAGAGACTCAATATAGATAAAATAGCTAGCACATTATACGCTTCCAAATTTTCTATTTGAATTTTCCTATTATACCAAGAAATGTGTCAGATTTGCTTAGAAATTTGTCGTAGATTTCGTTCTGGAAAAAACATTTCCTTGTACAAAATTAAAAAAAAATAGCCACGGCGTAAATATTTCTCTAAAGAGACTTTTTTCGTACTATGGATATGTAGCCTCTTGATTTCAATGATAACATAAAACCCATCATTTGACTGCTAAGTGTTTTTAACCCCAGGCACTATGGTAACTTTGCAAAAAAATAATTTCTGTTCTTGTTTTTTTTTTTTGTCAGATCTTGTTATAATAGTCCATGCCATGTTTGATTATTGAATGTTAATATAAGTCCTCAATCTTTGTACTTTTTTTCCTACAGGAATTTGATCATTTTCTGGGTACAAAGTTTTCGACTGTGAAACGGTATGGAGGAGAAGGAGCTGAAAGCATGATGGGATTTTTTCACGAGATGCTCAGAACGTGTGCTCTCAGTGGTGTAACAGATGTGGTGATAGGAATGCCTCACAGAGGGAGGCTGAATCTTCTTACAGGGCTTCTCCAGTTTCCACCTGAGGTGTGTTCTATATTGTCTTATTTTATTCATTTCTCTGCTCCTCTTTTTCAAAAATATATAGTCCAAAACACACATGTGCAGCATTATATTTAGACATTGTTCTATGGAAATGATACAGTATGTAGTGGATAAATGGTAAGACAGACAATTAGCTGTATGCATCGTAAGATTAGCAATTTTCCTTTTTAAATCATGGTTTACGCTCCTTGACCCTTCCCACTCCATAACTATCCCACCTCACCCTTCTATCCCTCCGATATCCTTGTCATTGTTCATCATCATGTATAATTTAGAAATCGATTTTGTAAGCTTGTGCTTGAACTAAAAGATGAATATTTTTGGACTTATGCATGACATAAAAAAAAAAAAAAGGGTTGAGCCTTGCTCAGTGGTGCATTTTGGATCATGCTGCCCTAGGGATGTCGGAACTCTGGCACCCCCAATAATCTAAATTTTCCCTACCTCTTCCTGGTTAGAGCCACACCTCTTTTAGTTTAAGACCAGCACGCACATTGACTGACTGACACACCCACTCAGTGACAGGCGCACACTTTCAGATACACATACACTGACATATATGCATACTCACTGATTTGCCACACTAGCAGACACACACAATCACTCAGACACTGACTCACTGACGCACGCAGACACTTACTGACAGAAACACACATTCACTGGCCGACAGACATACTCACAGAAATACACTGACCAACACACCTAAACACAGACACACATACTCACAGACAAACAGTGCCTTGCAAAATTATTTACCCCATGGCATTTTTCGTGTTTTTTTTTTTTTTTTTTATTGTGAAGCAAACAACAAATAGGACAAAATAACAGAAAAAGTCAATATGCATAACTATTCACCCCCCTAAATTCAATACTTTGTAGAGCCACGGCAATCACAGCTCCTTGTCACTTTGGATAAGTCTCTGTGAACTTGCCACATCTTACCACTTGGATTTTTCAAGTTGAATGGTTTGCGTTTGTGAACAGCAATCTTTAAGTCTGACAACAGATTTTCTATTGGATTGAGGTCTGGGCAGGGCCAGATTAACAGCCCAGTGGGCCTGGTGCTGACAATTATGATGGGCCTAATTACAGAATCTTATGGACAAAAAACAGTAAAACACTCCCAAGCATCATGTATCTGATGGAGATGGTGCTGGAGAGAAAGAAAACAGCAGCTATAAGAAAACACATACCCTATGCTAATCTCCCTCTAATTTATGTTTTCATCTTTCAAGTAAATCCATAACCCCTAACAGCTGTGTCCAGTCAAGCAGGAAGTCAATGGGCGGGGTAAAAGGGTGTGCCACTGGCGCGAATCACGTGACCAGACCTGCCAAAAGGGGTGAACATGCCCAAAAAGAGGACATGTCTGCCCAAAGAATTGGAAGGCCAGCCTGGCATAAATGCATGTCAGGCTGCCTGCCAATCATAGTAAGGGCATACTATGCAGACAGCACCCTGAGCTTGGCATAAATGCATCTAATGATGCGCTCGCTCAACTCTCGCTAGGGACTGTCCCCTCGCACTCGCTGGTCCACTTGTCTCCTTACCTTCTTACTAAGAGGCAGAAGCTCCTGGTATATAGTCTGGGACAGAGAAAAGCTGTATGTAGTGAGTGTAGAAGAAAGGGAACATGCCACAGTGTTGGAGAGACCAAAGTCAGCATTTCATTAACTATATTCATTGTCAGCCAGTCCACACAAGTTTTGTTCCCATACATCCCTCTTAAGTTTCCATACTTAAGCAAGAGTATGTGAAAAGCAGTTAGTGTTGCCACCTTTCTTGGAAAAACATACCATTCTTACTAATTTGCATAATTAATTATGTATGGGTGACATCACATGATGTAAATCACAAGGAGTAATATAAGAGAAAATGCTGTAAAATCACCAAAAAACTACTTGGTTTGATTCTGCTGTATACATGGATTGCTCCCAGTGCCCCCATGTCTCCCAGTGCCCCCATGACTCAGTGTCCCCATGACTCAGTTTGATTACTCCAGGTCTCAGTGTTCCTATGTATCGGTGTCTCAGTGCCCCATGTCTCCCAGTGTCCCCTAGTCTCCCAGTGTCCCGTAGTCTCCCAGTGTCCCGTAGTGTCGTGTCCCCAGGTCTCCCAGTGACCCTATGAATCACAGTGTCCCTATGTATCACAGTGTCTCAATGCCCCATGTCTCCCTGTGTCCTCCAGTATCCCCATGTGTCTATGCCCCCATGTCTCCCAGGGTCCCCATGCCACTAGGACACTAGGAACATGGGGAGACCTGGGGACACGGGCAGACCTGGGGACACGGAGACACCAGGGACACTGGCTGGGATACATGGGGACACTGGGAAAATATGGGACACTTGAAGACAAGGGGACACAGACACTAGAGACCCTGGCTGGGGGACATAGGGGCACTGGGAGACATGGGGACACAGACACCAGGGCCACAGACACTCGGGACACTGGCTTGGAGACATGGGGACATTGAGGCACTTGGGGACACTAGGAGACATGGGGACAGTGAGGCACTGGAAGACTAGGGGGCACTGGGAGACATAGGGGCACTGTGTCCCCATGTGTCTCTGTGTCCCCAAGTGTCTGTCATAATGTTTCCCAATGTTCCTTAGTGTCTCAATGTCCCCATGTCTCCTTGCAGCCTTTACCCCCATCCCTCACTTCCCTGAGCTGTAGGCTGTCTCTGGATGGGAGTTGCTGTCTGGAATCTCTGTAGATGCTCCCCTACAGACCAGTGAGTAGAGATAGGCAGGGAGGGATATGCTGGAACTTCCACACACAGCGACCCCTACTGGCCAGTGCTGGTATTGCATCGTAATCTGTTTATCCTGAGAAAAATACCAGCATTTGTATTGCCAGTATGTCTGCAATATTGGCGCCAGCCAGCCTCAAATACTGGCTGTGCCAATAAAATAAGTCAGGTGGAATCCCTAAGAGTAGTGTGTTAAAAATGTTTTTTTTTATTTTTTTATTTTTTTAAATCAATTGGCCTATTCCATGGGCCTATTCCATGGGCCTGGGCCTGGGCCTGGGCCTGGAGCTGCAGCTCCATCAGCCCCTATGTTAATCCGGCCCTGGGTCTGGGCTTTAACTAGGCCATTCCAACACATTTACATGTTTCCCCTTAAACCACTCAAGTGTTGCTTTAGCAGTGTGTTTGGGGTCATTGTCCTGCTGGAAGGTAAACCTCCATCCTAACCTCAAATCACGCACAGGGATGCGTACCGGTGACACAACATTTTCAAAATGTTTATGATGCAGTAGCAGCAGTTGCCCAGTCACTAGATTTATTTCAGTACAGTGAGCAGCCACAGACTATTCATAGTTTAGTAGATCCTGAACCGTGGCATGCCGGTTGTTTCTTATAAGGCAGTGACGCAACCCTCCTTATACTGATATGGATGACCTATTGACGCAATAGTTTTTTTTTGTTGTTTTTTTTTTTTACATTTTAACCCCTTAAGGACACACGACATGTGTGACATGTCATAATTCCCTTTTATTCCAGAAGTTTGGTCCTTAAGGGGTTAAAGTGAGGAAAAAATTATTTTCTTTCTTCTTCATTCCATCTTTTTTTTTTTTTTTTTTTTTGGGGGAGACATTTTCAAAACTCCAAATCACAACACCAGCAAATGGCTTCATTGCCCATTTCGTAATGTGTCTTTATGGTGTTTCAGAGCTGCATATTTTTGACAAAATATAGATTCTAAATTTTTTTGATGAATTGTGATTTTTTTTTTTACACAGAATGCTCAAGTCTAGTACATACGTCATCTATGACTGGATTACAGTAGTGTAATAGTATAAGTCTTTGTAAACTGCACTAGAGTGCTCTTTTTAATGAGGTGCCATTATAGAGTTGATTCTCACTCATTAAATGTTTACTTCTAATATTGACCTTATTAAAACAAATCCCCTAAAACTGTAACTTTCTGCTTTGCCTTTTTAGCTTATGTTTCGTAAAATGAGAGGCTTAAGTGAGTTCCCAGAAAACTCCCCAGCGATAGGTGATGTCCTTTCCCACTTGACATCATCTGTGGATTTGGACTTTGGTTCTCCTAGGCCTCTGCATGTGACCATGTTGCCTAATCCTTCCCACTTAGAAGCAATCAACCCTGTGGCTGTTGGGAAAACCCGCGCTCGACAGCAATCCCTGGCAGATGGAGATTACTCGACAGACAGTTCTGCACAGCCTGGTGACAGAGTTGTATGCCTTCAGGTAAACTTTGACTTTTTCGCATAATTAAATAATCTATGTAAAAATGTAAATGTATACTCATAGTACTGCAGCCACTGTTTTCCAACTGTAAAAATTACTATGAAAGTCTTGACACTTGGTGCTGGCAGTATTCCTGGTCTGCATTGATATGGCAGAGCAGAAGGTCATACTTCCAATATCCTATTTGTGTAACTTTGGGCACCATTCATTGGATGAGAATGTTATCAGGCAAAGTGTAATCGACTGGGAAAGTATGCTGAAGTTTCAGCATTACAAGGAAATCTTCCCGTCATGCTGATAACAGCCAGTAAATGGTGGTCACAGACCATGCTCTACTGTTTTAACTAGGAAACCAATATGCTTATATTAGTACTGATAATAGCAGAGGGTTTCTGTAGGTTAGTGTTAGGTAAGGTTAATGCTATTTTACAGCTAGGGATAATGTAGGGTTAAATTTGGGGTAGGCATGCAGTGAGTTAGTGTAAACATAGGGTTACTGTTTGTAACTACCAAAAATAAATTTAGATTCTAGGCATATGAGGCATTTAACAATTTAAGACTGATATGTGAATCTATTTTGAGTTCTTTTTCCTTGATTACGCTGGATGTGATGCTTTCTCCTCTCATTATTATTATTATTATTATTATTATTATTATATTTTATTCTTTATTTATTCCAAGACAGGACAGTCAGTACATAACATATACAGGTATCCCGAGACATGTATAAATAAGCATCTACCCTTAGCTTTCTAACTCTATACGTCATCATCATGAATGCACAATTAAATTTGTATATTTTATACAACATGCAGTCGCGGAGTTGCCTGAAAATTACCCATTTACGAGTACGAGTTGCCTGAAATTACCCATTTAGTGATTCACAACTTTACTTATCGCACTACGTCCCGCTTGGTCTTTTATAGTAAATAAAACATGTATCAATCGTGCAGTAACATACATTGAAAAACGCTAGGGGTGCCAAATGTAATCAGATTTGCTGTTATATTTTTCCGCCCTTCTCTTCTCTGTATGCACGGTTGTACCATTATAAGAAAAAGAGAAAAAATGAAAAATAAATAGAGTAAAAACAGAAGAGAAAAGAGCATCTTCGGTAAACAGAGGACGTGAAATTAGGTATTTAGGGGTGGAGGGGGTGGGGGGTTCAATATTATGTCCGCCAAGGAGAGCGCTGCCCTTTTGACCGCATCTATCACATACCCCTTCAAAGCCACTCGTAGTGTGAGGACTCTGGTTAAACATCCTGCTGCTTTACTTCAGCGTCTTGTGCTATGTGATTTTGTGTCTTAGTCCGGTCTCCTATCCTAATCGTTCACCATACTGTCAGTCCAAGGGCCCCATATCTTTTCAAATTTCTTCTCCATTCCTCTAACCTATGCCGTCAATTTGTCCAATAAATAAGTGTCTTTTATTTTTTGTTTCACCATTGCTATTGTAGGAGTGTCCCTTTGTAACCACACCTGTGCTAGGGCTCTTCGTGCAGCTAGGCTTATTTTTTGTACTAGGAGTTGTTCCATTTTTGTCCAATCGTCCATGGATCTGGATAGTAGGAACACCCATGGGTCGTGCTTCACTTGCCTGCCAAACACCTCTCGCAGCAATTCCACAATCTGTTTCCAATAGGCCTACACCTCAGGGCATTCCCACCACATATGGATATATGTACCTTTATGTCCATAGCCCCTCCAGCTTGTATACCACCGAAACAGAGTCTTATACGACTGTTTTGCAAGGAGACGCATACCGAAGATGTTGCTGCGGCCTCCCATATTTCCTGCCATTCTATGCCTTCCAATGCCTCATTCAGATCTGCTTCCCACTGGTCTATATATTTGAGGTCCCCCCATTCTAGGGGATGAGCGCTTAAGTGCGAGTATAGACAAGAGATTAGGCCGCTTGGGGACTGTTCCTTTGAACACATTCGCTCGAAAAACGTTAATTGCATCTGTGCCGCCTTTATGATCTGAGGATCACGGGCATAGTCCTTAAGCTGCAGGTAGCGGAAATAGTCGGCTAAAAAGTTTTAGCGTGGTTCTACTTTTCAGTTCATCAAAAGTGACAAAGGAGCCATTTTCAAACAGTTGGAATAATCTCTGCAGTCCTGTGTTTTCAAGTCCCTTAAAATCCCTAGCTTGCATACCCGGGAGGAAGTCTCTGTTTCTTAAGAAGGGGGTCATTGGTGACGGGATGGAGGTCAGGCCGCATTTGTGAGCAGTCGCGTCCCAGACCCTGAGGGAAGCTTGTATCGCCTGGAATGGTACTTTATCTAAAGGTCTATGTTCCCTAGGGGTCCATATGAGGAACTTGGGTAGATTCAGGCCCATCAATGAGGACTCTAAGTCCACCCACCTCCTTTCGTCGGGGGGTGTATGCCATAGAGCTATTTGGGCCATCCGGGTTGCCACATAATAGCAGTAGAGGTTTGGTAGTCCCAGACCTCCCCTATCCTTGGCTCTATAAAGTATATTCCATAAGATCCTGTGTTTCTTATTCTGCCAAATAAACTTACCTATAGCTTGCTGAAGTTTTCCCAGGGTAGATCTAGTTAAGTGGGTCGGAAGCGCTTGAAAAGGGAATAATATCCTAGGCAACACGTTCATTTTCACCGTATGTATTCTTCCGATCCACGATATAGGTTTATCTACCCATGTCTCCATGTCTTGTATAAGTTGCCTAATTAGTGGAACATAGTTCTGTTGATATAAAAGGGAGGGATCTGCCGTTAGCCATATGCCTAGGTATTTAATGCGATCTTTCGCTATATGGACGTGATAGGTCTTCCCTATATATGCCTCGTTTTCGTTGCTCATGCCTACAGGGAGTGCGCTTGATTTGTGTAGATTGACCTTGTATCCGGCCACCTTTCCATACTCTATCAGTATTCCCGTCAGTGCCGCCATGGATTCCTGTGGGTCTATCAATGTCAATAATATGTCATCAGCGAATCCAGATATAATGTATTCTTGTCCCCCCACGGTAATTCCCATGACCTCCGGGGTTGTGCGTATCATTTGCATGAGGGGTTCTAATGATTGGACAAACAGCAGCGGTGAAAGAGGACATCCCTGTCTCGTGCCATTGCTCAATGGAAAGGGAATGGATCGTGCCCCCGTTATTCGGACTTGCGCCCTGACATTTTAGTATAAAGCTTTGATGATCGTGATAAACTGGGCCGGCATACCGAAATGATGTAATGTATCGAACAGATACGGCCATTTGACTCTGTCAAGCGCCTTTTCGGCATCCAGAGATGTTGGGATCTTCAACTTAGTTTGTCTCTCTATAAGATCAATGTTGCGTCTCATATTCTCGAACAGCTTCCTTACCTGGCACGAAGGGCCGGGTAGGGTGGACCAGGTGTGTGAGAAACTGATTCAATCTATTCGCTAATACTTTCACAAAAATTTTGGATTCGTGGTTGATTAAAGAAATTGGGCGAAAATTCTCTGGAATCGAGACATCCTTACCAGGTTTAGGTAGTAGAACTATATTCGCTAAAGACATGTCTTGATCTGGGGTCCCCCCGTCCCTGAGGTCGTTGAACCACAGCTCAAGATGAGGCAGGAGTTCCTCTCTGAATATCTTGTAATAACTGCCGTTGAAGCCGTCCGGGCCAGGTGCCCTATTGCTTTTCAACTCAGAGATTGCTACGTCTATCTCCTCAACAGAGATCTGATTACCGAGAACTGCGGAGTCCGCCTCTTTTAATTTAGGAAGGTGTTATCCGCAAGAGGAATTCTTGTATCCTCTGCGTTTCCTGTTGAGGGTTTGCAGCTTCACCCGTCGAGTGGTTATAAGTTTGGTGTAAAAGTCCGTAAATACTTTTGCAATCTCTGTAGGGTTCGTCTGGTAGACCCCCACAGTGTTTTTGATCTTCGTGATATGTGTGTGCCGTTATTGTGGCTTAAGGGATCTTGCCAACATAGTATCCATTTTGTTGGCCTTTTCATAAAAAGTCAGTTTTGACCACATTATAGCTCTTGCGGTGTCATCGAGGAGCGTTTCACGAATAGAGTTCCTTAATTTCTGTAACGCCTGCAAGTTGGTTGGTGTAGGGTCCAACTTGTGCCGTTGCTCCGCTGTTCTTAAGGCCTCTAACAGAGATGACAGCAATTGTGATTTTCAGCGTTTTTTAAATGTCGCTTCTATAATCGGTATACCCCTAATGACCGTCTTATGTGCCGCCCATGCTATAGCTTTCAAAAAACCCCGATTCTCCTCTCATTATTAACACGTAAATCACACTTAAAGGAATACTTTTGGGATTGTGATGTAATTCCAGTAAAATACAAGTTTAGCAGGCTAAGATTGCCACAAGGCATATGTATGTATATGTGTTTGTAGTATCAGTTAGTTAATTACACGTAGCTAAGATACTGTTATCACTGTACTGACCAGGTGCAGGAATGTAAGAACTGGAATTACGCGTCCCTCTCCTTTGTATCAGATGAGCCACGTGGTTAGACCGGATGGATGAGTTTAGACTCTATTTATTAAATAGGTTAAGGGTATGTGTGGGTGTAGTTAATTGTGGGAGGAGCTACAGTGCTATATAAGGAATGTACTCTATGTATTCAGTACTCAGACTTTGCTGTATTTTGGTGACGCTAGTCCCTCTGAGTCCCGATCGGTGATCCAATAAAGAATCTCTTCCTTCCTGAAGAAACCTGTGTCCATCTCTCTGTGCTTGGCTTCCGTCAGTTTCTCCGGTATCATTTGGTGCATTGGCCGGGAAGCTCATCGTTCAACGGTAGCTGAGAGGCAGAGGCGTGAGACGGTCTATCTTTGCCCACGTTCTCTACGGCTGCACCCCTGAACTTCTGCGTGGACCTCCCTTCGTCTCGGCGCCACTGGTCTGTTGTCCAGGAGATCATCGGCCTCTACGTGAGAAGTGCTGGGGTGTCCCCGTCGATGAGTGTGAACTCAGGTTCAGGAACGAGGAGGTAAGATAACTGCTGTTTTAGACGGCAGGACCCGCTAGGGGTATACCGATTGTGCGGTAGGCCCAAAGGGGTTTTTGAATCTGTGTATCTGCCCCCTCTGTCGGAGGGAAGGAGCGAAGGCGCACCGCTCGATCGAACGCTCTTTAGTCAGACCGTTTGATTTGGTTAGTCAGGCGGGGTCCTGGTGTAAATAGCCCTAGCCGGACACCGGTGTCTTGTCTAGACTAGCATTCTAGGGTGTATATTACGTTCGCTAGGTCGGAGGGACCGGGAGACTAAGCGGCGCCTGTGTAAATTCGGTTCGCTAGTTCTCATCCTATCTGGGCTAAGTGGGAAGGCGTGTAAATTTGGAACCCACTAGACTTTTGATAGTGCGACTAAGAGGCGCCTGTGTAAATTCGGTTCTCTAGCTCGCTATATATGTGGTGATTGGGCAGTGTGGCTAACCAAAACGGGTGTATATAGTTTTAGGTAGTCCATTCAAGGTACTGGCCAATAGTTTAGTTGGGAATTGTAAATGTGTTAACGATTGTTTTAGTAAAGTGTATATCTTGTTAGATAGCGCGAGCTCAGCCGTCTAGCGAGAGTGTTAATAGTGTGTTGCTGTATTATAGTGCACGGTACCATAACCCTGTATATTTACTGACATTATATAATAAGTACTAATCATTGTCGTCCATTGCATGTTTAACACCATAACCACTAATAATTGTATTGTGACCTTAACTTGTGCTTTGACCTATGCTAACCGTACTGTAACCGCTATTTGTAAAAGACGATGTTACTGGGGTGTGTTATAGACGGGTAATTCGTATATAGAGAATTATAGCGTGGGTGACTGTATAGTTACGCCAAAGGGCATAATATTGATTATATAGTGACTGGTGTAACAGCTGTGTGTGTACGGGAATTCCCTGAGTGTTTATTGTTATTGTGTACGTTTCACTTGGTAACCGTACCACGTGGTGCTGTTGCCAGAGGAAACGGGTGTGACTGTTGAATAGTACGCGTGTATAGTATTCGTTGTCGACGACGTTCCATTGTTAAGTATGGGTGCGTCGCAGTCAACGATTCCGGATCCCTTAGGATGTATGGTTAAGAATTTTAAAAAGGGATTCAAAGTTTGTGATTTTGGGGTAAAGATGTCTCCTGTACGTTTGGTCACTTTGTGTACTAGGGAGTGGCCTACTTTGGTTGCGGCATGGCCGCCACGTGGCAGTTTGGATCCAACTCTGGTACAGCGCTTACACGTGGCTGTATCGGGTAGGCCTGAACTTTACGGCCAGTTTCCTTATATTGACTGTTGGAGACAGGCCGTAAATGACTCGCCAAAATGGCTCCAGACATGCCACGAGGAGCAGTGTCGCCTCATGGTAGCTAGGACTTGCTCGTCCACTAGGACTGGTGTTAGGCCCATTTTGGACACGCCCCCTGAGTCCGAGATCCCTTTGCCGCCCCCTTACTTTCCGTTAAGAAGAAGTGACGCAAACGCAGGAAGTCCTGCACCCCTCCCCTCATTACCCTCATCCACTTCCGCTTCCTCCTCCAGTACAGGATCCACCCCCCCTCGTACTAAATCTCCCCTTCCGGAACCAGAATCCACCCCCATTAGAAACGAATATCCTGATTTGGCGCCACTTCAGACTTCCGGTCAAGCTTCATCTAGCTCGGCTCGAAGTGTTTTATTTACGACCTTTTCCCAAAACCGACCTCCCACATCCCCATACCCTATCTCTCCCCGACCGGAACCCATGACTGACGCCTCTCTACGTAGCCCCATCCAAACCCGACAGTTGACTGGTGCCCAACAATTAAAGCACTATCAGATGCCTCTTCGTCTGAATCCCGGGTCAGCTTATATCGATGCCGCAGGTCAAATGGCACACGCTGACCCAGTCTTCGTATATGTCCCATTTACCACAACCGATCTTTTAAACTGGAAGACCCATAATTCCTCGTATACTGAGAAACCACAAGCTATGACTGATCTGTTCACCTCAATAGTACAGACGCATAATCCGACATGGGCTGATTGCCAGCAGTTACTAATGACTTTATTTAACAATGAGGAAAGGACAAGAATAAATCAAGCAGCCATTAAAGCATTAGAGGATAGAGCCCGTGCTTTGAACCAAGCCAATCCAGCAGCATGGGCCGCGACACACTATCCCAACACCGATCCCGATTGGAACGTAAATGGTGCTGATATGGTTCAACTCAGAGCCTATAGAGACGCTATAATTGCTGGCATGAAAGCCGGAGGAAAGAAAGCCATTAACATGTCGAAGACAGTTGAGGTGATCCAGAAAAGCGATGAAGCGCCCAGTGTCTTTTATGACCGATTATTGGAGGCATACCGCTTGTATACCCCCTTTAATCCGGAAGACGCAGACAATTCCCGAATGGTTAACTCCGCCTTTGTCAGCCAAGCATACGGAGATATTAAGCGCAAGCTACAAAAGTTAGAAGGGTTTGCAGGTATGTCCATCACCCAACTAATGGAGGTAGCAAATAAGGTCTATATGAACAGGGATACAGAAAGTAAGAAAGAGGAAGAGCGCAAGATGCGTAAAAAGGCTGATATGCTAGCGGTAGCGATCGCAGGCGTAGATAAACGGGGCCCAGATAGAGGCAATAATAGATGGAGTAGGGAGCCTTTGAGTAGGGATCAATGCGCGTATTGCAAGGAAGAAGGGCATTGGAGGAACGAATGTCCGCAAAGAGAGCAGTACGAGAGAGACCAACCCAGGGCAGGCTACGGAAACTTTAGAGGTAGAGCGAGAGGTAGAGGAGGCCCCGGAGGGAGTAATGGTTATAGAGGGAGTAATGGGAACAGAGGAAGTGTTAGGGAAGACAGGTATATTCCAGCAGCGCAAAGGTCCCGCGATAGAGAAGGTAGGGACTTTGTAGGATTGGCTGACACTGTCATGGAGGACTATTGATACCGACCGGGCTCCATCCCCCTTGGTCGAGCGGAGCCTATGGTCGATGTATCAATAGGGGGGAAAAGGAGTGCGTTCATGATCGACACTGGTGCTGAACATTCAGTGGTGACTAATCTAGTTGCTCCTCCATCTGGAAGGACTATTACTGTGATAGGAGCAACTGGAAGAAGTGCTGAAAAACCGGTTCTTAAAAGTCGACTCTGTACATTGGGAGGCCACGTAGTAAAACACCAATTCCTTTATATGCCTGAATGTCCAGTCCAATTGCTGGGACGTGATATGCTATCAAAATTACAAGCGCAGATTACGTTCCTACCAAATGGAACAACATCCTTAAAGTTTAATGGACCTTCAGGTATTATGACTTTATCCGTACCAAAGGAAGAAGAGTGGCGACTTTATACAGTGTTGACTAGCCAAAACCCTAGGAGTGATGAGACATTGTTTAATATACCAGGAGTTTGGGCAGAGAACAACCCACCAGGACTGGCCCGCAATATTCCACCAATAAAAATTGAACTGAAACATGGGGTTTATCCAGTGAGCCTAAGACAATATCACATTCCGCAGAAGGCTAAGAAGAACATCCAATCCTATCTGGATAAGTTCATACGGTATGGTATCCTAAAATTCTGTACTTCCCCCTGGAACACCCCATTGCTGCCTGTTCAAAAGCCCGGTACAGATGAGTATCGACCTGTACAGGACTTAAGAGCAGTCAATGATGCGGTTGTTAGCATACATCCAGTTGTACCCAATCCATATAACCTGCTTGCTTTAATTCCGGGCGGGGCTACTTACTTCACAGTCTTAGATCTCAAAGATGCCTTCTTTTGCCTCCGAATTGCCGCAGAAAGCCAATGTATTTTCGCTTTCCAATGGGAGAACGCTGTAACGGGCTCAAAACGCCAAATGACTTGGACAAGACTGCCCCAAGGGTTTAAAAATTCACCTACCCTATTTGGTTCAGCTCTAAGTCAAGATCTACTGGATTTCGAGTCTATCCCAGGAGAATGTGTATTGTTACAATATGTAGATGACTTGTTGATAGCAGCAGTTACAAAAGAAAAATGTCAGCAAGCAACGCACGATCTACTACATATTCTCTGGAAGGCAGGATACAAGGTGTCCAGGAAGAAGGCTCAGTTGTGTTTGCCAACTGTCAAGTATCTGGGATTCCATATCTCTGAAGGTCAAAGGATTATGGGGCCAGAGAGAAAAGAAGCTGTCTGCCAAATACCAATACCCAAGAATAGAAGACAAGTGCGAGAATTCTTGGGGGCAGCAGGCTTCTGTAGGATATGGATTCCCAGCTATGCGATACTGGCAAAACCTCTGTACGCAGCCATCAAAGGTACAGAGCACGACCCCTTCTTATGGACCCAAGAACAGCAAACGGCATTTGAAGATGTGAAGAAGGCTTTGATGAGTGCCCCAGCATTAGGTCTACCTGATCACACACGACCATTCTACTTATATGTACACGAGCAAAGAAGAATGGCTGTGGGAGTATTGACACAGTACTTGGGATCATGGCAAAGACCTGTTGCCTACATGTCTAAGCAACTGGATGCAGTGGCCAGCGGACTTCCACCTTGTCTAAGAGCAGTAGCTGCAGCCGCCCTGCTAGTAGCTGAAGCCGATAAACTCACTCTGGGTCAAGAACTTTATGTACGAGTCCCACATGCAGTACAGACGTTGTTGGATTACAAAGGAAATCATTGGTTTAGTAACAGCCGTATGACCAAGTATCAAGCAATGTTGTGTGAAAACCCAAGAGTGCATTTAGAGACTGTAAACACCTTAAATCCAGCTACCCTTTTGCCGCAACCTACTGAAAGTCAACATGATTGTTTGGAAGTAATGGATGAAGTATTTTCAAGTAGACCAGATCTTCGTGATTTTCCCATCCAGAACCCCGATGTTCAATATTACACCGACGGCAGTAGTTATGTGAAAGAAGGGATCCGCTATGCAGGATATGCAGTGACAACAATAGACAAGGTGATAGAAGCTCGGCCACTGGCGAAAGGAACATCAGCACAAAAGGCAGAATTGATAGCACTAACACGAGCGTTACAATTGGCTGAAGGTTTAAGAGTAAATATCTATACGGACTCTAAGTATGCGTTTTTAACCACTCATGCCCACGGAGCTTTGTATAAAGAAAGAGGACTACTGAATTCAGAAGGCAAAGAAATCAAATACGCAGCTGAAATCCTACAACTATTGGAAGCAGTGTGGGAGCCGAAAGAAGTCGGTATCATACATTGTCGAGCGCATCTGAGAGGAGATGGTGATGTAACCAAGGGAAATCGGATGGCAGATAGTGCAGCTAAGCGTGCTGCTGAATCAGGAAGACAGGAGTATGTGGGGCATATAGCTGCTCTTATACCAACTCCACTGTCCCAATGGACTCCAGTTTATACAGCTCAAGAAGAGGAGTGGTTAAAGACTGAACCGGGAAAGTATTTGGAGAACAAGTGGTATCAGCTAGAAGATGGAAGAATAGTCATACCAGCATCACTAGCGGTAGAAATTGTCCAAAATTATCACAACGGGACACATTCTGGGAGAGACAGTACTGAAGAATCTCTCAGGAAACATTTCTACATACCAAGATTGTCCAACTTGACTCAGGCCATTGTACGCAGATGTGTAACGTGTGCTAAGAATAATGCAAGACAAGGACCAGTAAAGCCACCAGGAGTCCAGTTTATGGGGGGACTCCCCATGTCCGATCTACAAATAGACTTTACAGTAATGCCTAAATCGGGTGGACATCGTTACCTGTTGGTAATTGTGTGCACCTATTCAGGCTGGGTAGAAGCATGTCCTACTCGTACAGAGAAAGCAGGAGAAGTTGTAAGATTCCTGCTACGAGAAATAATACCCCGATATGGACTACCCTGTTCTATAGGATCGGACAATGGTCCAGCTTTTGTTCATCAGTGCCTACAACAACTGACTCATATGCTTGGTATAAAGTGGAGGCTTCATACTGCATATAGACCCCAGAGTTCTGGTAAGGTAGAGAGAATGAATAGAACTATAAAGAACCAGTTGGCTAAAATGTGTCAGGAAACCCAACTTAAGTGGAACGTTCTCTTACCCATAGCTTTATTGCGAATCCGCAGTACCCCTACCAGAAGGATGGGCCTCTCTCCTTTTGAAATCATGTATGGGCGACCACCTCCCGTACTTGGTAACTTAAGGGGGGACTTGAGTCAGTTGGGAGAAGGAATTACCCGGCAGCAGGTTGTAGAGTTGGGTAAGACTATGGAGGAGGTACAGAAATGGGTACAAGATAGATTACCTGTGAATATTTATCCCCCTGTTCATAGTTATCATCCAGGAGACCAAGTGTGGATTAAAGAGTGGAATAATGTACCGTTAGGGCCCAAGTGGAGAGGTCCTTATGTTGTTCTTTTGTCTACCCCTACAGCGATAAAAGTAGCCGAAGTAACTCCGTGGATACATCACTCCAGGGTTAAACCAGCAGCAGTCGATTCTTGGCAAATTACAGCAGATCCAGAGAATCCCTGCAAGATCCGGTTGAAACGCACTACTCAGTCGGAGTAACGAGGAATTATTGTGGATTACAAATTTTATTGTTACAGGTGTGAGTGAGAAGGCCATAATAAAGCCTGTCCGCTTACCAACACATAGTGTATAAGCCAGGAAAGTCTCGAAGGGACACCTGTGAAGACGAGCAGAACTCCATTCCCTGCAGCCCTCACATCCTGGAAGCTGAGGTTCCATCGCACGGACGAAGACTGAGGATGACGGCGAAAGATGTGCTTTTGATTGTGTTTATTTATATGTGTTTTTATATTCAGGAAGGTAGAGGTACCGACACTCCTAGCTGTGAGGTATGCATTAAGACTACGAGAACAGGTAACCATATTTCCCAAACCCTAATTTGGCATTCACAATACGAATGTAAAGGAGAGGTATCAAGATGTAGATACCTAAATATAGACTATAGTGTGTGCCATTTAGGAGTAGGAGAACCTAAGTGCTTCAGTCCAGAGTATCAACCTCGTACAATTTGGTTGACTCTCAGGAATGGAGATCCTCAGGGGACCCTAATTAATAAGACGGTGTTAGAATCCGTACATTCTTCGGGTGTTCTGCTATTTGATGCATGTAAGGCGATATCAAGTGGTAGAAAACCGTGGAATGTATGTGGGGATCTTAGATGGGAGAGGACGTATGGGTCTAATGATAAATATATTTGTCCCAGTAGTAAAAATAAATATGTGAGTCCTAGATGCCCAAATAAAGACTATAACTTTTGTCCATATTGGTCTTGTGTGGGGTGGGCGACTTGGGGACAGACAGTAGATAAAGACATGATAGTGACTAAGTTGCCGACTAGCCCTTATTGTAAGTCTATGGAATGCAACCCAGTCCATATACTTATTAATAACCCCGACAAGTTCCTAGATAAGTATGGAAATTTATTTGGGTTTCAGATATACGGGACGGGTTTAGATCCTGGGACATTATTGTTTATAGGAATAGAGACTGATACGGTATCCTCCCAGACTCATCAAGTATACCATTCCTTTTATGAAGAGATGAGTATAGATAATAAGATCCCCCATAACGCTAAAAACCTGTTCATAGACCTAGCTGAAAGTATTGCCGGTAGTCTTAATGTTACCAACTGCTATGTGTGTGGAGGTACTAACATGGGAGACCAATGGCCTTGGGAAGCAAAGGAGGTAATGTCCGGTTCTGAGGCAGTTGACCAACTAATATCTACACAAGCCGATTATCATTTGAGTGTTAGAGGTAAATCTGAGTGGAGATTAAAGACCTCCATCATAGGTTATGTTTGCATAGCAAGGAAAGGAATAATGTATAATACTTCTGTAGGAGAATTAACTTGTCTAGGGCAAAAAGCTTATGATGATGATACTAAAAATACAACTTGGTGGTCGGCTTCAAATGTCTCAGAACCATCTAACCCGTTTGCTAGATATGCCAGTTTAAAGGATGTGTGGTTTGATTTATCCATCACATCTACCTGGAGAGCCCCAGCAAATTTGTACTGGATCTGTGGTAAGAAAGCCTATTCGGAGTTGCCACAGGACTGGGAAGGGGCATGTGTGTTGGGTATGCTCAAACCATCCTTCTTCTTGTTACCGATTGAAACAGGTGAGACTTTAGGTGTTAAAGTGTATGATGTGAATCATAGGAAGAAAAGGGGACCCCTAGAGATAGGTACCTGGGAAGATAATGAATGGCCTCCCCAGCGTATCATAGATTATTATGGGCCAGCCACGTGGGCAGAAGATGGTACCTTTGGTTATAGAACCCCTATTTATATGCTCAACCGTATTATAAGATTACAGGCGGTGGTTGAGATTATTACTAATGAGACCTCACAAGCACTCAATCTTCTAGCGAAGCATAATACCAGGATGAGGACAGCAGTGTACCAAAATAGATTAGCCTTGGATTACCTTTTGGCAGTAGAGGGAGGTGTATGTGGGAAGTTTAACCTGAGCAATTGCTGTCTTCAAATAGATGACGAAGGGCAAGCAATAGCTGAGCTTACTAGCCATATGGTTAAACTAGTGCATGTGCCTACTCAGGTATGGAAAGGGTACAATCCAAGTAGTTGGTTTGGTAGCTGGTATGAGTGGTTTGGAGGGCTTAAGGCAGTGGTAGGTGGAGTCCTACTGATTTTACTGTTGTGTCTACTCCTACCGTGTCTTATACCCTTAGTAGTTAGGTCTGTGCAAAGCCTGATAGGAAGTATAGCAGAGAGGAAGGCTGCTGCACAGATAATGGCGATATATAAGTATAAGGCTCTAGATCAAGGAGAACCAATGCAGGAAGATGAGTGTTAAAAGATTCACATCATAAGATAAGTCTGGTCTGGTTCATGGTAACCTGAGGTATATGCAAACCAAGGTTAAGTGATGCCTCAAGTAATTGTGAAATATCAGAGGCATCAAAGGGGGGAATGTGATGTAATTCCAGTAAAATACAAGTTTAGCAGGCTAAGATTGCCACAAGGCATATGTATGTATATGTGTTTGTAGTATCAGTTAGTTAATTACACGTAGCTAAGATACTGTTATCACTGTACTGACCAGGTGCAGGAATGTAAGAACTGGAATTACGCGTCCCTCTCCTTTGTATCAGATGAGCCACGTGGTTAGACCGGATGGATGAGTTTAGACTCTATTTATTAAATAGGTTAAGGGTATGTGTGGGTGTAGTTAATTGTGGGAGGAGCTACAGTGCTATATAAGGAATGTACTCTATGTATTCAGTACTCAGACTTTGCTGTATTTTGGTGACGCTAGTCCCTCTGAGTCCCGATCGGTGATCCAATAAAGAATCTCTTCCTTCCTGAAGAAACCTGTGTCCATCTCTCTGTGCTTGGCTTCCGTCAGTTTCTCCGGTATCAGGATCCCAGACCACTTCACCCTCCCCCCCCCCCCTCACTTTATCTCTGCAAGTGAAATATTGCTCTTCTATAGAACGCAGGTGTTTTTATTGTAGGGTTTATTCCACTAGTGGCTGTCACTTTTTTTATTTTTTATTTTGTTTTACAGCTGGAGGCAGGGCCGGACTGGGAAAAAAATTAGGCCCGGGCATTTTTCAATCAGAGCGGCCCCCTAAGAAGGGGGCGGGGCCAGAGAGGGTGTGTTTTGTCATCACTAATGACAAGCACGCCCCCTCTCAAAGTGAGCATGTTAGTTCAATGCGCAGAGCCCCGCTGAAGAGCTCTGGCATTAGAAAAAGGCCCTGTATTTGTTCTGCGCAGCGCAAGCAAATTTAATAACATGCCTGCGCTGTGTTTGCTTTTAAATTGTCTCTGGTGTCTCCACAAGTGGGATACCAGAGGACAAAAGGGCCAGGAAAGTGCATGGTGCATATGTTTGGAGCCTTCTTGTGGGATTGCGTGTGTGTAGAGTGTGGTGTGGTATTGTGTAAATAGGTCAATTTCATTTGTGTTTGTGGTGTAATATGTGTGGCTAGGGGCTGTAGAGAGTGTGTGCATACGGGTTGTAGTGTGTGTGTATAGGTGACGTAGTGTGTGTAGGGGTTGTAGAGAGGGTGTGTTTAGAGAATGTTGTATGTGTTTGCTGACAAGGAATGTAGTGTGTGTGTGTAGGAAATCTACTGTGTATAGGACCCAGAGTGTGTATAGGAGATTGTGTGTGTGTGTGTGTGTGTGTGTGTGTGTGTGTATAGAGGATTACGAGTGCATATAGGGTAAGGGATCTAGCGTGTATCTGGAGCGTAATGTGTGTAGTGGTGCAGTGTGAGGGGTGCTGTAGTGTGTGTGTGTATATAATATATATATATATTTGGACGTATTGTATGTCTGAGGGGCGCAGTGTGTGTATGTATGTAAGAGGGGTGCTGTGTGTGAGGGTGTTTTTATGTTGCATCACATTCTAGGTTTCTAATTTTCTTTGTCTGTTAACTCACTGAGAGTTATTTTATATATATATATATATATATATTTATATGTATGTGTGGGAGTGTGCTGTATATGTGTGAGCGAGGGTGCTGTGTGTGTGTCTGAGGGTGCTGTGTGTGTGTCTGAGGGTGCTGTGTGTGTGTCTGAGGGTGCTGTGTGTGTGTCTGAGGGTGCTGTGTGTGTGTCTGAGGGTGCTGTGTGTGTGTCTGAGGGTGCTGTGTGTGTTTGGATGCCGTGTGTGTCTGAGGATGCCGTGTGTGTCTGAGGATGCCGTGTGTGTCTGAGGATGCCGTGTGTGTGTGTGTGTGTGTCTGGGGGTGCTGTGTGTGTCTGGGGGTGCTGTGTGTGTCTGGGGGTGCTGTGTGTGTCTGGGGGTGCTGTGTGTGTCTGGGGGTGCTGTGTGTGTCTGGGGTGCTGTGTGTGTCTGGGGGTGCTGTGTGTGTCTGAGGGTGCTGTGTGTGTCTGAGGGTGCTGTGTGTGTCTGAGGGTGCTGTGTGTGTCTGAGGGTGCTGTGTGTGTCTGAGGGTGCTGTGTGTGTCTGGGGGTGCTGTGTGTGTCTAGGGGTGCTGTGTGTGTCTGGGGGTGCTGTGTGTGTCTGGGGGTGCTGTGTGTGTCTGGGTGCTGTGTGTGTCTGGGGGTGCTGTGTGTGTGTGAGTGTGAATGTATATTTTATTTAAATTGAAATATTTTTTTTTATTAATACAAAAAAAAAAAGTTATATCCGTTCTGCCTGGGGGGGTGGGGGTGCCGTGCTGCCATTCTTCCCTGGTGGTCCAGTGGTGAGAGTGAACTTTAGCCTGTAGGCTAGAGTTCACTCTCGCGAGATCTGAGCGTTGCCGCGGTAACCTGGTAACGCGGTTGCCTGGCTGGAGGCCAGTAACCTAAACGATTACCAGGGCACTATAGTGTTGGAAATGCATATTTGTATTTCTGACGCTATAGTGTTCCTTTTAATGTCGTGTTAGATATACATATAGGATGTTTGAAAGTGAATATTCTCTAAATAAAACTATATATTATGAACAGGGGCATGTAAACAAAGCTGTTTAAATTTGGTGGAACAAACAAATAGTGCAAATTCTAGGTTTTGTTTTGGTTCAAAAACATGGGCAGTTGCCTCCTTCCTTAAGAGGTTATACATAGGCATGCGCACGCCTGCAGCACGCCTATGGATCTCAGGATCTCCCCTGTCGGCTCATGCAGAGCCGGTACTATCAGAGAGCCGGCTCTGCTTTAAGCCTCCATGGGCCGGTGGGGAGATCAAAGATTTCCCTCACCAGCCCACAGCAGCATGTAGGGAGGCAAGAGAGGACCCGGGAAGCTCTAGCCAGCAGCTCCACCGGGTTCCTCAGCAGCACGGTCCCCCCTCCCTACATAAGGGAAGAAGGAAGGGGGGATATTAACTAATCACACACAGCACCCACACAACAGCCTCACACACACAGCAACCTCACAAACACAAACACCCTTACACACACACACCGCACCCTTACACACACAGCACCTTTACACACACATTTCCTGTGTCCTGAGGAAAGTTCATAAATATGAACTGAAACGTTGACTGTATTGGAATAAACTGTTTTTTGTTTTTTCCACAAGTCCCTGTGCTGGCTTTTTTCATCGGTCTGTATACTGTGCAGCTGAGCACCGGGCAAGACACAAAAGGAAGGCTGGAGTGCAGAACCTCTGTGAATTGTATGTGTGTGTGTGTGTGTATGTATGTGTGTGTGATTATATATATATATATATATATATATATATATATATATATATATATATATATATATATATATATATATACATATATATACATACACGCGGCGTGTTTGTGCTTTAGGGTGCACACCCTAATGCAATAGGCTGCGCACGCCTATGAGGTTATATAAAACATAGCAAAAATTCAGGATAGTGAGCACTTAAGTTTTTCGAATACAAAGCATTAAATTACAGCTTGCATTGCTTGAGATAAACAACAACCATTTTGTACTCCTCTCATTCATTCATTCATTGTTATTTTTTTTTTTTTTTTTATTGTTTTTAGGTACACGGTGATGCTTCATTTTCTGGTCAGGGGATTGTTCCGGAAACATTTACTCTTTCCAATCTTCCACATTACCGAATTGGTGGCAGTATTCATCTGATCGTTAATAATCAACTAGGTTATACTACCCCTTCTGATCGTGGAAGATCCTCTTTATACAGCAGTGATGTTGGTAAGTGCCAGTGGATTTTGAAGGTTAGAATATTTTTTAAGAGTTTGTATGAAAGCTACAAATAAGATCAGTGGATACCTGTCTTTGTAAGTTAGTGCTTAATCGTCACGCAGGGGTTCCAAATTAATTTTTGACATAGTGTTTCAACATCGTGGAACCCTCCCCACCTCCGGAAGAAAAGAAAGAAAAATTGCGCAGTTTTTTGTGTGTGTATCTGTGCTTGTATGTGCTGGTGTGTAGATCTGTGTTTGTATGTGCCGGTGTGCAGATCTGTGTTTCCATGTGCCAGTGTGTGTATCTGTGTGTGTATGTGTGTGTATATGTATTTGACACACAGATACACACACACACACACACGCGCACATAGTGGCACACAGACACACACATCTTGACTAACAAATACACACACTCAGATACACACATTGACGTATACACACACTTGCACGGACAGATACACACTCAGATACACACATTGACACATACACAGTGTCCTACACACACAAACCTGGACACACAGATACTCACACTGACACACTCAGACATACTCACACTGACCCTGTCAGCCAATCTCCCTACCTAGTGTTTACCCCTTCCCATCCATCCCCTGTTAATCAACCTCCCCGAGAGAGAGACACAGACCGACAGATATATAGATGGACCGATGCACAGAGAAAGAGAGATTCTGAGATAGATAGATATGTATATGCCACGGTGCTTTTTCAGCCAAATTAACATAAATCTTCATGAAGAAAGGCACTTGCTGGGCTTTTTGAAGAAAATGAGTCGTCGATGTTTCAGTCCATCATAGGATATCCTGATGAAAGTCCTATGATGGACTGAAACGTTGATTTTCTGTAACCTGTGTGTTATCAATAAAGACTAATACTTTTCTTCAAAAAGCCCAGCGTGTGCCTTTCTTCATGGAGAAGATATATATATATTATTTGTGGTCAGGACATAAAGCTGTAGAATTAGTAACATAAAACAAACAGTGCATGGAAAAAGTCAGTTGTGGTGTGCCATAACTGACGAGGTAGTAGGCCTGGAATAAAAGAGGGCCTACTTTATGAGGTGGGAGAAATCACCAGACCTAAGACGGTACTGAGGAAAGGGCTGGTGCTCCTTAAGAAGGGGAACCAAGCCCCTCCCACAACTTCAGGCCCTGCCGTCCATTTGTGGTCAGGACATAAAGCCGTAGAATTAGTAACATAAAACAAACAGTGCATGGAAAAAGTCAGTTGTGGTGTGCCGTAACTGACGAGGTAGTAGGCCTGAAATAAAAGATGGCAAAAAGATGTAACCAGTCTATTCAGCCTACAATATAACATAGCATATTACATAATCATATTTTTAAAGGCCAGGCGCACCTCTTGCACCGGCTGAGATATGTGTCTGATGTAAGCCGTGGATTTCCATCGGCCTAATATCTTAATGATATGAGCCGGGATATTTCTTTTAGAAGTGGTAGTAGCTGCTCCTATTCTAAAGGAATGACCTGAATATTCGGCTGGGTTCAAGCCGAACCGGACTAACAACATCCTTACATAGAGCATGAATTTGCTCGTAGTGAGCGTATTCCCATATAAGGCTAGCAGTGGTTGGGTTGGAGCTGAAGGAAAGGAGGAGAGTTATTGATTGAACACTTCCACGGGGCACCACCTATTACCAGTGGGGTAGTAGGTGATAGTGACCATCTGACCCTTGGCACTTGTCTTCATATGGTGAAGGGACAGTAAATAGTGATCGTGTGCTCTTACTAGGTTTGACCTTGTGATAACGTTTGGGGTGCAGTAGTTAGAGGTGGTAAATTCCTTGGGCCGAAGGAAACCGTTAAAAGCTAAATAAATGGCTGTCTTAATGACCTGATTAGTGTGAACTTCGAATGGTGAGGTGTCTAACAGGTTTGACAGTGACTGGAACAGGAGGAGATCGTGGATGGGTAATCTGGAAGGTGTGACAGAAGATGACAGAAAGCGTTGTTTATTAGGCCAAGAAGTGAGGATGTGATGTTGAATACCAGTGATGTATAACTTAATTGTGTTGTATGATAGTGTTAAGTGAAGGTGGCAAAAGGAAATGAACGCAATCATTGTTTCCATGGAAAATGGGTCTGTGATCTTAAAGTCAAGCAGAAATTTATTGAAGATATGAAAGGCCTTGCCGTATGCCTTCCTGGTGTTCACCGAAAGACCCATCTCAGAGAGTTGCTGCCCGTAAGTTAGTAGTCCCTTTAGTCCCAAACCATCTCCTGCCACAGTGGCGCTGAAGTTGGTATCAGGGTAGCTGTTGGTAGTGCCGCCCGGAACTCCTGAAATCGAGACAGTGATAAATGATCAGCAGCGATATTCAGAACCCCGGGAACATGTAGGCACGTTAAGAAGAAACTGTGTTTTGCAGCTAGCCATGTGAGAGTCCTCATAAATCGCATGATGGCCAGGGAAGTAGAACGTCCCTTGTTTACAATATGGCATGTTGCCATGTTGTCTGAGAAGCAACGCGCCGTATTCCCTGACCAGCAAGCACCCCATTTGACTGCTGCTGCCACTATCGGGCAGTAGGCACTATGTTTTTAACCCATTCAGTCCTGCGGGAGTGGTCGCTCCGAGGGAGGGGGGGGACCTAATAACCCTATAGTGCCCCGAAAACGGCTTTGATTCCTGGCACTATAGGATCCCTTTAAGTTGCTTACAGCAGAGCTATATGTACCTTAAAAATGTGTTTAGCATAATGTACAGGTGTATTACTGGACTGAAACGGAAAATACTGCAGTTTGAGAGAAGCAGAAAGGTTGGGTTCTTTGGAAATGTAGTTTTGAGTAATTTGATAATAACTAATTTAACTTGGCCAACTCATTGTATCTTGCTAGTTGCCACCTGCAGTGTGTTTTTTTTATTTTTTATACCACCACAATGAGTTTTTATGTTTTATTTAATTTTAAAAAATTTTTAAATTCTTTATTTTTGTGTGTAGAACATCAAACAAGCACACATATGCATTTCATGGCAATATAGGGTGTATATATTGCATGATATATATTATTTTAGCTTAGACCAAAAAATTGTAAGATGTGCTATAAAAAAGAACTGTAGAGGAAACCAAAAGGAAGGAATACCACTGGTTATATGGGCTTTAAATGCGTAATTGATATGACACCTGACTAGTAAAATGCATTGCAAAGCCGTCAGTATAACAGCCAAGTTGGGAGTAAAGCCTGTGGACCCCTCAACCGATGCCTAGAGTAGGTAAGTCCCAACTGCCACCTCTATCCGCCACATTATGGAGACCTTTCTGCCCTGTCTAAATCAGTCTGCACTCCATCGTTGCTCTCCTCATGGCACTGAGCAGGGCACGTTGCCTTGGTCCCGCAGGCTACCTCACCCGGCAGCAAGACGTGTAGCCTTCCAAATCAGTTATGAGTGAGTTATGTTGGGGGTGAAGAAGCTTGTCTCTCCTCAATCGGTGTGAGGTACAGCCTGCACGGGATGCTACCTTCTGCTGCTGTTGTTTCATGCGTCTTCTCCTCCACTCCCATCTGGGAACTTGCTGGCGGTGCGCGTGGGACCTAGGCTTTACAGCAGTGTGGTTCTGCTTGATTCCGACCCGAATTGCAGAAATGGAGGTAGGTATCCAGAGCTGTGTAAATAATTTTCCCCAGATTCGATCGAAGGTCTGGAGTAGCAGGTCTACGTGTAACTGGGAAGGCCGCAGGCCCCAGCAGGGCAGACATTGTGGAGATTAGGCTTTGTGGAGTATTAAGCTTTGGTCAGCTGGGGAGTGTATTACAGTGCCCACTGCACAAACACCAGTGATGACCCGGATATCCCCCACTGGCTCGGGGGGGGGGGGGGGGGGGACAGAGCACAAGAGTCACTAGCTCCAAGTCAAGGCCAAGGATCTGCCGCCTCCCTGTCCTCAACTGAAGTAGCAGGCCGCATGATGGTCAGACACGGGCCGTGTCCACCAGCCACAGGTTTAGCTGATCGGCAAAGTAGTCCTCTGGTATAGTTACACTATTAAGCCAACAAGAAGAAACAACAAAGTCCCACGTGAGGCTATAAAAGTAAATTTGCCAGAGGAGCTTCAGCTCCATGCGGCCATTTCTGTTGGCAATCAGGCTCCGCCCTTTGTTTTTCTATTTTAATATTTTAATTATTTTTTTTTTATTTAAGGTTGTCTATTAAGCTGTATTTATTAATTTCTCTATACAATGGATTCAAAAATACTATTGCAGACGTGGTTTACACTTAATCCAAATTTTAGTGAGCTGATATTAATGTGGCTATGAGCAAAACATATTTAGGGATTTTTTTTTGTAACTAAAGCAGATGGAACCTTGAGTATTCAAAATTTAATCTTTGTAACATTGTGCTATTAGTTTAAAAAATGGAGAATAAATAATAAAGAAGTAAATAAATGTAGAACATACAATAATAAACTGAAATTATATATGTAAAGGAAGAGAGTATATTTAAAAGAAGGAAAACTACCACAACAAGAGGACATAGCCTTAAATTAGAGGGGCAAAAGTTTAAAAATAATATCAGGAAGTATTACTTTACTGAGAGGGTAGTGGATGCACGGAATAGACTTCCAGCTGAAGTGGTAGAGGTAAACACAGTAAACGAGTTTAAGCATGCGTGGGATAGGCATAAGGCTATCCTAGATAGATCAGGCCAGGGACTAATGAAATAATTTAAAAAATTGGGCAGACTAGATGGACCCAATGGTTCTTATCTGCTGTTACATTATATGTTGCCATGTTTACTTTGAGAAGAGAAATATATGCTATAATAACTACCCCTCAGGCATGGTAAGCATAGTGTGGTCATGCTTGCTAAACATAGGAAAAGGGGTGGGGAAATAAAATATTGAGAATACACCTCAATTGCTTGGGTCATGTTAGAAGCAAAAGGAAAAATAAGTATTACGAAAAAAGACAAATTAATTGCCTTGAACATTTTTGCTTGATAAGTACATTGTATTCAATAATAAAAATAAACTTTATGACATTGAGACCTCTTAAAGAAATAGCATAAATGTAAAATAAAAAAGTGAAAAAAGTTGAATAGTATCTTAAAATATACCAGATTAAAGGAACATTGTTAGAAACACAAACATGATTTAGATGATGGACTAGTACTCCCCTTCAAAAACCTGAAAAATATTTACATACATTTTAGCCAGTGTTGTGCTGGTCTTAAGCGACCTCCACTGCACCCTGACTGGGATCTTCATTAATGATAATCTCCGCCAATCCAATGCAATCAGGATCTACTCATAGAGAAGCATTTTACCAATGCTTCTCTCTAGTAGTGTTTGCTGTTTTCATGCTGAGTGTGACGCTGCCCAACATCTGTCTTGCAAAGATTGCAGGACAGTAAAAGTAAGCAGCTCTACTATTTATTTATAAAATATTTTACCAGGAAAGATACATTGAGATTTCTCTCGTTTTCAAGTATGTCTTGGGTCCACAAAACATTGCATTGATACAATAGGGTACAATAATATATACAATATATACAAAATTTAACGTAGAACAGGTAGGAAATATATAATCAACCATAACACATGCATTCTATTTTGAGATATGTGGAGAGGGATCTCTTAAAGGGCTTTAGGCTTGGGGAAGATTTTTAAAGTGTGCGAGAGGTCGTTCCATAATTGCAATGCTCTGTAGAAAAAGGAGGATCGGGCTGCTTTCTTTTTGTAGTGGCTGAGAGACAACGACCAGAGGTATGCTTAGAAAGCACTTAGGAAAGGCAGTGTATACATTGCTCGGACTGCTGTGACAGCCTCTTTGAATCTGTTACGACATTGTTGTCCCTTTAACTGGCAGCTGTGTAAGCTAGCTGATATAAATTGTATGTGGAATAATGAACTGTAGCTATAAACCTTAGAGAATGTGAACAAAACCATTTCAAGCATACATTAAATAATAAGATCAACAATTACATACATAGTGTTCTTAAGTAATGGAGCAATAAAATGGTTATTTTGAAATAGTTCAGCCAATTCTACATGGTGCTATAAGGGGTGACAGCACAGTCTGTAATCCAGAGCCAGCAGATTTAAAGCAGCTCTGTCACTTTTATGTTTTATTTGTAAATTAATAATTCATCTGGATCGGAAAGAAAGAGCTGCTCTTCAAATCCTACAAAAGCCAGTGAATATGAGAGGGATGGGGCTGTCGAATTTAAAGTGTTATCGTGCTACTGTGTTAGACATTGCGGTCATCACTCACCAAGGTTACAGGTCTCCTCAATGGGTATTCATGAATTCCTTTTGCTCCCTCAGACAGGGGCTGCACCAGTTGTTTTAGATCCCAGAGATAGTATTCCAAGGCAAATGGAATGTCTCCCTGCAGCAAGCCTGGAATTGTGAGATCCAATGATGCTCACAATCCAAAGCTCTACTCCAGGGTAGGAAACCTTCGGCACTCCAGATGTTGTGGACCACATCCCCCATAATGCTCATGGGAGGTGTAGTCCAAAACATCTCCCGTGCCAAAGGTTGTATATGCCTGCTCTGCTCCCTTGCAAATGGGGGCTGCTGTACCGGTTTTAGATGACTAAATACTGACCTTTTTCATAGACCATGGAGAGCTTTAGGCACATGTATATATGTTTTTTCACAAAGTTAAACCTTTCCACCTCCTCCTGGAGGAATTTTATGTCCCCAGTATCCTAACGTTCTGCAACTCAAATGCTTCTTCCGAACTTTGACTATATCTTTACCCAATAGATAACATACAGGGATTGACTGCAATAGAGAAAATGTGTATAGGTAAATTACCCAACGATAAAGTGCTGTTACAAGGAATTGATTTCAGGAGGAAGCGGGGACCTACCATTTATTCAATCGCAAAACAGTCTAATGGAATGTCCATCTCATCTGGAAGTGTGTAGAAAGGTGCTACATAGATGGTACTTATTAGTTCCAGCAAAATTGGCATATTTCAGAGATTTAATTTTCTTCAAGTGCTGGAGATGTGGAAATGCAATTGGTACAATGCATCACATTTGGTGGCAGTGTGAACTATTGCGAACTTTCTGGCTAAGAGCCACAGGACTGACGGCACATACGACAGGCTAAATATAACCACATCGGTAGACTTATGTCTATTATTCATTACATAACATTATATGTTAGTGTGCGTGCCGATGTCTTGGCAAGATTTATGTCGGAAATATCTGTTTCCAAGAATCCCAAACTTTCTCCCTTGACACTGTTTGTTTCTTTTAATCTTGCTTATACATACAAATTTAAGATTTGAAACATTTAAAGATAAAAACTGGATGCAGATAGACTGATACTGTATGTTTTTTTGTTTTTTTTTAAAAACGTGTAAACTAAATAAACATTTTTAAAAAGTAAAAATCTTCAAATAATTACTCTCCACAGCACAAGTTACTATAAAAATAAATTACAGTTTGTGATTACTGACACAATGGGATATAATCCCATTGTTTTTGTGCAATAACACAGAATTGTCTTTGGCTATGATTCAACTCCAGATGTGAAACTTATTCAATGCTCTGAACCTTTCCTTGACTATATTTTAGGTAAAATTGTTGGTTGTGCTGTAATCCATGTTAATGGCGATGACCCAGAGGAAGTTTTGAGAGCTACAAGACTAGCTGTGGAATATCAACGACTGTTCCGGAAAGACGTGATTGTAGACTTGTTGTGTTATCGTCAGTGGGGCCATAATGAGCTTGACGAGCCCTTCTTTACAAATCCTGGCATGTACAAGATTATCCGGTGAGTGGAGGATTATTTGTAATTTACAATTATTTGTTCCACCTAATGTAAATCCTAATGAGGAAGAACAGCTGTTAGAGCAAATTGGGAAAGCTGCAAATTGGGGTCACACGTTAATTATTGGAGATTTTAATTACCTAGACATAAATTGGGATAGAGGGACTAGTACTTCAGCAAGGGGAATCCGGTTTTTGAATGTGTTAAATGACACCTTCATGTCACAACAAACAATGTTGATCTTTTGACCAACATTCAAGTAGGGTAAAAGCACGTGGGGTATACCTAAAACTTATAATTTAAAAAAAAAAAAGAATTTCAATAAGATTAGGGCAGCTCTACAACATATGTTTAATCTGCTACAAATAATTGACTAGAATATTCCAAAATATTATGGGTATATCTGCGTGAGAACAAAAGCTCAGCCACAAATTTATGGATGGCAAATGATCCAGAATGTTTATTATAAGTCCTCAAGGTAGTCTTAAATCCAAGCTATAATCTTCTAATATGGTGATACAGGACTTCCAGTATCTACAGATACTAAATCAGAAATTAACTCGGGGATTGTTTGACTATGGGGTGGAGACAAGTCGAAATTGCATATATGTTAGAGTCAATCCCATGATTTCTAGGCATGTGCATGGGGAAAGTTTTCGGTTCGGTTCGGCATTCCGAAATTCGGAATTTTCGCAATTCGGCAGTTCGACACTTCGGAAATTCGGCAACTTCGGCTCTTCGACACTTCGGGACTTCTATTGCAGCCACTTAGTAGATAACTCTCTAATTCCCACGGTATTAGGGAGTTATCTACCAAAAGGCTGAAAGACCTAAATTGGTCTTTCAGACAAATTTACTAATACTAAGTAAAAATGAACTTGGTATTAGTTAATTTTGCCCCTACTCGCTATACCGCGAGTAGGGGCATGTCTAGTAAACAGTGAGCAGCCACCCGGCTGGTGGAGGCCCTAAAGTAAAATGATGGGGGGACCTATTGTCCTCCCCCCGGCCCCCACCCCTGAGCGGTGGGTGGGGGCCCTAAATACTAATAAGGGGGGGGACCTAATGTCCTCCCCCCTGGCCCCCACCCCTGAGCGGCGGGTGGGGCCCTAAATACTAATAAGGGGGGGGACCTAATGTCCTTTCCCCTGGCCCCCACCCCTGAGCGGTGGGTGGGGGCCCTAAATTGGAATAAGGGGGGGACCTTATGCCCTCCCCCCTGGCCCCCACCCCTGAGCGGTGGGTGAGGGCCCTAAATACTAATAAAGGGGGGGACCTAATGTCCTCCCCCCTGGCCTCGTACCCCTGAGCGGTGGGTGGGGGCCCAAAATACCAATAGGGGGGGCCCTAAAAAAAGTGTGTCCCCCCGGTTGACTAGGGGTCCCCAAACTCCTAGTCACCCCCTCCCCACCCCCCCCAAAAAAATGATCCCCCTACCTACCCCCCTCACCCGAAAAAATAATGAGGGGGGGGGACCTTTAACTAAGAACCTGTAAAAAAAAAAAAAAAATAATCATAATAATAATAATAACTTACCATTCGATGTTTTCTTTCTTCTAAAATCTTTTTTCAGCCCCAAAAAAGGCCAAATAAAAAAACATAATAACCGACGCAATAAAAAAAAAAAAAAAAAAAACGAGCGCAAACAAAAATAATCCTTCTTCACCCATGGAGGGCTCCGCGCAGACTGAGCTCTGCAGGGCGGGGGAAGGCTTAATCCACCAATCAGAGTGTTATGAGTCAAATTACACAGTGTGGGAAAATTCCAAAGAACTTTCCCACGCTGTGTAAAATGACACAGAGCACTCTGATTGGTGGATTTCAAACCAACCAATCAGAGTGCTGTGACAGGTAAATGTAGAGACTTACCTGTTAGTCTCTTCAATTACCTGTCAGATCACTCTGATTGGATGGCCTAAACCCACCAATCAGAGTGCTCTGAGCCTAATGGCAGGGCGGGGCAAGGCTTTATAAGCCTTGCCCCGCCCTGCAGAGCTCAGTCTGCGCGGAGCCCTCCATGGGTGAAGAAGGATTATTTTTTTGCGCTTTTTTTTTTTTTTTATTGCGTCGGTTATTATGGTTTTTTATTTGGCCTTTTTTGGGGCTGAAAGATTTTAGAAGAAAGAAAACATCGAATGGTAAGTTATTATCTACATTTTTTTTACAGGTTCTTAGTTAAAGGTCCCCCCCTCATTATTTTTAGGGTGAGGGGGGTAGGTAGGGGGATAATTTTTTTTGGGGGGGGTGAGGGGGTGACTAGGGGTTTGGGGACCCCTAGTCACCGGCGGACAGCACGGGACATTTTTTTTAGGGCCCCCACCCGACGCTCAGGGGTGGTGGCCGGGGGGGGAGGACAATAGGTCCCCCCCCATTGGTATTTATGGCCCCCACCCGCCGCTCAGGGGTGGGGGCCAGGGAGGAGGATATTAGCCCCCCCCCTTTATTAGTATTTAGGGCCCCCACCCACCGGTCAGGGGGGAGGACCTTAGGCCCCCCTTTTTTAGTATTTAGGGCCCTCACCCGCCGCTCAGGGGTGGGGGCCAGGGGGGAAGACATTAGGTCCCCCCCTTATTATAATTTAGGGCCCCCACCCACCGCTCAGGGGTGAGGGCCAGGGGGAAGGACATTAGGTCCCCCCCTTATTATAATTTAGGGCCCCCACCCACCGCTCAGGGGTGAGGGCCAGGGGGAAGGACATTAGGTCCCCCCCTTATTATAATTTAGGGCCCCCACCCGCCGCTCAGGGGTGGGGGCCAGGAGCAATATTTTTTTTTTTATTTATTTTTTTTTTAATTTTTTTTTTTTTTTTAAGAGGCTGCTCACTGTTTAATAGACATGCCCATGGGCGTCCGCAGAAATTTTTCCAGGGGGGGGGCATAATTTTAATGACATCTATGCTTGGCCCCTTTTTGACAGTGTCATGAAGGGGAGGAGCATAGTCATTATCACATAAAGCCAGGGTGAATAGCGTTTTCACAACTATGGTGTCAGGAATACATGTTTGTATTCCTGACACTATAGTGTTCCTTTAAGCAAATTAAAGGAACATTCTGGTCACCATCACAACTTCATCTAAATGAAAATGCTATGATGCCAGGAAGCCCCTGGGTGCTCTTTTCTTTAAGGGGTTAAACCGCTCTTAAATGGTTTGACCCCATAGGCTTCCTCCAGCTCCAGGTCCCTCAGTGGTATTCGGCATCTGAAACGGAGTGTCAGGAAGTGCAGACTTACGTCAGGCATGGGTGCCGCTGATTGGCTAGAGTTGACAGTTGACGCTCTAAGCCAATCGCTAGTTCCCGGTTTATATTTTTTTTTAAACTTTTTTATGAATGGGGAGCTACTGATTGGCTTAGAGTGCCAGCTGACCGCTCTAGCCAATCAGCAACACCCCTACCCAGCGGCACTCTGTGCTTCCTGACACTCAGTAAATAAAAGTGAACACATTAACACTGATATTTTTTTTACCTGGGGAGATGAGAAGGTCCAGAGTTTCCCTGCCAGGCCCAGGTACCAAAGCCTTATGATGTGGTGTCCAGAATAAAGTGGAGGGTTCACTTCTATATTTGGCTCCTTCTGCTCCTTTACCTTTCTGCTTATTTTGCGCCCTTCTGCTCCTTTCTCATTCTGATTCCTTTCTGCTCCTTGCAGACCCTTTCTGCTCCTTCTCCTACTTTAGCTTTGTGCTCCTTGCTGTCCCTTTCTGCTCCTTCTTCAACTTTACCTTTGTGCTCCTTCTGATTCTTTCTGCTCCTTTACCTTTGTGCTACTTCTGTCCCTTTCTGCCCCTGCTCCTTGCATACCCTTCCTGCTCCTTGCTGTCCCTGCTCCTTGCAGACCCTTCCTGCTCCTTGGAAAGTAGAAAAGGGGAGAGTATCAGTCTCCCCTAATGAGGGCGCTAATCACTAAAGTAAAAGCAAAATAGAAAGTGTAAAAAATACAAATTTATTATTACAATTAATGTAAAAAATCATAAAAATCGAGCAGTGCAATTCCAAGACCAATTTGTTAAACACCAACTGCTAGCACACAAGAAAAAGGATGATGGAACGTTTCCAAATAGCCCTAGGTCGCGACTCTAAGGGCTAGATATACTTGCGGCTTTCTAGTGGTAGAATGAACGGTCTCTGGGCTGCTTTAAAGTACAAAGGTACAGGCTCAACGCGTTTCGTCCCGCGTCTTTCAGGACTTCCTCAGGAGCTGCGGATGCTGTTATTTCTTTCTCCGGTCTCTCTTTTAAGTCCTCAGGAATCTTCTGCCTTCGTGCCAAAAAACGCCGTTGCGCATGCGCATAACGACACAAGCTATGCCTCACTGATGATGCCTTACAAGGCTGAAACGATCGTCTGGGGTTGCTGTGTCTCTCGTGCAGAGGGAACTTGCTGGCATTTCAGATCTGGACTGCCCGTATGGGTGGGACCAGTCTGATATGTTTCAGAGAAGTTCTCTCTGTAATGGCACAAGATGAGCAAAAAACAGCTTGAGAACTGAGCGGTGACCGACCGAAGGGCAGGCTATTTCAGTTGCTGCCCGTTCTCAGTATTCTCTTGCGACCCATTTTTTACTCATAACGACACAAGGTTCCGTTCAGCTACGGGTACCCTCGAGGACCAGTAGCTTTCAGGAAGTCTGTCGGTGCGCATGCGTGGCCGATTTTGAGCGCACAAAAACTTTATTGGCACTGAGTACTGGACACTATGTAACAAACTTAAAGTTACTAGAGATCCAGAACTCATCACATATGTGCCTTGATTTTAACATTCAGGGAAACCTAGAGATTACCGCAAATATAGCAAAAAAGGAGGATACTAAAAATAAAGATAAAAAATGAATAATAAATATTACCTAAAAAGGTTATTTTAATCTAAAATGTTGGATGTGTATTGCATTTATGGTAATCTTCACAACCTAAACATGATGACCTATACATGTCAACCAGATCTAAGGGATGAATCAGATGAATAGGGTAAAGCGAGTTGATTCTAATAGCCCCTTATTAAATATACAAATAATAAACGTACAATTAATTCGATTTTAACCTGATGTACTGATATTACTGAAAAACGTTTCTATCATGGTGTAAATACAGAAAAGATAGGTTTATGGACTAGATGGTCAGAACGATGACATTTGTCAAATTTCAAACAAATTTTAAACAAATTTTGAGCAAATCAGCAAGAGTCATAAATAAGTAGAGATGAAGATGGGAATACAAATAAAATTAAATAAAAATGCATATAGATATGGATATAAATATAAATATAAAAATACAAATAAATGTAAATATAAATAGAGATACTAATAAAAAAATATTATAATAAATAAAAAATAAAAAATAAAAAATACAAATAAAAAAATAGAAATAAAAATACAAATAAAAATAAAAATAAATATAAAAATAAAAAATAAAAAATAAAAATAAAAATAAATGTGATCACATAAATGCAAGAATATCTAGGTCCGTATTTAGACCTAGAGGGGTAGAAGACTTCATTTTATAAATCCACTCTGTTTCTTTTCTGACCAAGGTTTTGGTGGTATCTCCGCCTCTCCAGTGTGGAACAACCAGATCAATACCTACACAGATGAAATTGTTCAAAGAGAAAAAAGGCAAAGAACATTTATCACCAAATGAGAAAAAAGCAATAAAAGGTTTAAAGGAGAAACTAGATATCGTTATTAAACAGGCCGACAAGGGCGGGGGTATCGTGATTATGGATAGAGAGGATTATCTAAAAGAATCAGACAGAATTTTGAGCGATACAAAAACTTATAAAATCTTAAAAGAAAACCCAAGTAATATCTTCAAATCAGAATTGTATACCATATTATCTAAGGCATTGAAACATGAAGTAATTACGAAAATAGAATTTGATTATCTCTATATTGAGTTCCCCAAACTGGCAATTTTCTACCAATTGCCAAAGATCCACAAATCCTTAAAGGATCCCCCTGGAAGGCCCATCATTAGCGGTATAGATTCCCTCACAAGTAACATCTCTGAATATGTGGATATCTATTTACAGAAATATGTAATTTTGGCAGCTTCCTATGTTAAAGACTCAACCCAAATATTAGAGAACTAGAAGGGATGGAATGGAAAGACGACTACTTATGGGTGACCATTGACGTCACCTCATTATACACAGTTATCGATCATACTAAAGGTATAGCCGCTGTAAAAGAGGTGCTAGATAATGATGATAAAATGTCGAAAAAACAAAGTGAGTTCATCCTGCAGTGTATTAATTTCATTTTATATAGGAACTCTTTTTGGTTTGAGGGGACTCACTATCTGCAGATCTGTGGCACTGCCATGGGCACCAGGTTTGCCCCAAGCTACGCGAACATCTTCGTAGCAAATTGGGAGGAACGATGTATTTGGAACAACAATCCGTTTGGGGCAAACCTGGTGCTCTGGAGGAGGTACATAGACGATGTCTTTATCATTTGGAAGGGGGGTATTAATGAGTTTAACAATTTTATGGTTTATGTAAACGCAAATAACTATGGGTTGAATTTTACCCAAGAAATGGGAGAGGCACAGATCAACTTTTTGGATCTAACTTTCTTTATAGAGAATGGAAAAATTTGTAGTAAAACCTTTTTCAAACCCACAGATTGTAATAGTCTGATTGAATTTTCTAGCTGTCACAATCCAATATGGCTCCGCAATATTCCAAAGAGTCAACAAACTAGGCTTTATAAAAATTGCACAAACCAGCAGGATTTTGACAGCCAAGTTTTAGTTTTGAATAAAAGATTTCTGGATAGAAATTATCCCACAGAACTACTTGAGAAAAGTCAAAAGGAAGTTAAGTATAAAAAAGAGAAGAGTTCTTGAAGGTGAAATCAAAAACTAGCATTCAAAAAGAAAAAAACTTCTTTGACATGGCATTTATTACTAAATATAATAATAAAGCAAATAGAATAGATAAAGTTTTTAGGAAGCATTGGCTGATTCTTTTGCAGGATACTTATCTCCACAAACTACTACCCAAGAAGCCAAAGATCGTATACAAAAAGACCGATAGCTTAAAAACGATTCTAGCCCCTAGTCTGTTACCTAAAGTTATGTTGAAAAATGAAAAAGAGACCTTCCTTAAAAAAAGACCCATTGGTTTTCACAGATGTGGAAATTGTAGCACATGTAAATTTCAGAAAAGAACTACACTAACTTTTAAAAGCACAGTTACGAACGAGAATTTTGCAATAAAACATTTTATAACCTGTAGTAGCAGAAACGTTGTCTATCTTTTAGAATGTGTATGTGGAATGCAATATATAGGTCGAACCATCCGCAAATTACATGAAAGACTCCTAGAGCACTTAAATGGCATAAGAAAGAAAAGTGAAAAACACAGTGTACCTCGACATTGTAATGCCTGTTCTGTTTTCTCTTTGAACAATTTCATCTGTGTAGGTATTGATCTGGTTGTTCCACACTGGAGAGGCGGAGATACCACCAAAACCTTGGTCAGAAAAGAAACAGAGTGGATTTATAAAATGAAGTCTTCTACCCCTCTAGGTCTAAATACGGACCTAGATATTCTTGCATTTATGTGATCACATTTATTTTTATTTTTTATTTTTATATTTATTTTTATTTTTATTTCTATTTTTTTATTTGTATTTTTTATTTTTTATTTATTATAATATTTTTTTATTAGTATCTCTATTTATATTTACATTTATTTGTATTTTTATATTTATATTTATATCCATATCTATATGCATTTTTATTTAATTTTATTTGTATTCCCATCTTCATATCTACTTATTTATGACTCTTGCTGATTTGCTCAAAATTTGTTTGAAATTTGACAAATGTTATCGTTCTGACCATCTAGTCCATAAACCTATCTTTTCTGTATTTACACCATGATAGAAACGTTTTTCAGTAATATCAGTACATCAGGTTAAAATCGAATTAATTGTACGTTTATTATTTGTATATTTAATAAGGGGCTATTAGAATCAACTCGCTTTACCCTATTCATCTGATTCATCCCTTAGATCTGGTTGACATGTATAGGTCATCATGTTTAGGTTGTGAAGATTACCATAAATGCAATACACATCCAACATTTTAGATTAAAATAACCTTTTTAGGTAATATTTATTACTCATATTTTATCTTTATTTTTAGTATCCTCCTTTTTTGCTATATTTGTGGTAATCTCTAGGTTTCCCTGAATGTTAAAATCAAGGCACATATGTGATGAGTTCTGGATCTCTAGTAACTTTAAGTTTGTTACATAGTGTCCAGTACTCAGTGCCAATAAAGTTTTTGTGCGCTCAAAATCGGCCACGCATGCGCACCGACAGACTTCCTGAAAGCTACTGGTCCTCGAGGGTACCCGTAGCTGAACGGAACCTTGTGTCGTTATGCACATGCGCGACGGCGGTTTTTGGCGCGAAGGCAGAAGATTCCTGAGGACTTAAAAGAGAGACCGGAGAAAGGAATAACAGCATCCGCAGCTCCTGAGGAAGTCCTGAAAGACGCGGGACGAAACGCGTTGAGCCTGTACCTTTGTACTTTAAAGCAGCCCAGAGACCGTTCATTCTACCACTAGAAAGCCGCAAGTATATCTAGCCCTTAGAGTCGCGACCTAGGGCTATTTGGAAACGTTCCATCATCCTTTTTCTTGTGTGCTAGCAGTTGGTGTTTAACAAATTGGTCTTGGAATTGCACTGCTCGATTTTTATGATTTTTTACATTAATTGTAATAATAAATTTGTATTTTTTACACTTTCTATTTTGCTTTTACTTTAGTGATTAGCGCCCTCATTAGGGGAGACTGATACTCTCCCCTTTTCTACTTTCCAATTTGTTTATAGGCTTCTCTGGGGTGTGCCTATTATGAGTGGCAGCTTTTCTACTGTAGCATCTTTTTAAAGCCTAGAGTCTGGATCTTTTCTCTATTTTCATCTTCCTGCTCCTTGCTGCCCCTGCTTCTTGCAGACCCTTAAGGCTCCTTGCTAACTCTTCATTTAGCCCCAGCCCACCCCCATGCCTCATTTGCCTAATCTATAGGCTGCCCCCCCATGCCTCACTTGCCTAATCTATACCCCCCCATGCCATACTTGCCTAATCTATAGCCTCCCCCCCCATGCCTCACTGGCCTAATCAATAGGCTGCCCCCCATGCCTCACTGGCCTAATCTATAGGCTGCCCCCCATGCCTCACTGGCCTAATATATAGGCGTCCACCCCCATGCCTTACTCCCCTAATATATAGGCGCCCCCCCATGCCTTACTCCCCTAATATATAGGCGTCCACCCCCATGCCTTACTCCCCTAATATATAGGCTGCCCCCCCATGCCTTACTCCCCTAATATATAGGCTGCCCCCCCATGCCTTACTCCCCTAATATATAGGCTGCCCCCCCATGCCTTACTCCCCTAATATATAGGCTGCCCCCCCATGCCTTACTCCCCTAATATATAGGCTGCCCCCCCATGCCTTACTCCCCTAATATATAGGCGTCCACCCCCATGCCTTACTCCCCTAATATATAGGCTGCCCCCCCATGCCTTACTCCCCTAATATATAGGCTGCCCCCCCATGCCTTACTCCCCTAATATATAGGCTGCCCCCCATGCCTTACTCCCCTAATATATAGGCTGCCCCCCCATGCCTTACTCCCCTAATATATAGGCTGCCCCACCATGCCTTACTCCCCTAATATATAGGCTGCCCCCCATGCCTTACTCCCCTAATATATAGGCTGCCCCCCCATGCCTTCCTCCCCTAATATATAGGCTGCCCCCCCATGCCTTACTCCCCTAATATATAGGCTGCCCCCCCCATGCCTCACTCCCCTAATATATAAGCTGCCCCCCCCCGTGCCTTACTCCCCTAATTTACAGGCTGCCCCCCCATGCCTTACTCCCCTAATCTATAGGCTATTTTAAACCCCCCATCCCTCACTTACCTGATCTGTAGGCTGTCTCTGCCTGCATGTGTTGCTCCCCTGCGGTTTCAGTCAGTCAGAGAGAAGCAGAGATAGATGCAGCTTCCTGTCCCTGTCTCTCTCCTTACACCGCGCCACCTACTGGCCGGCGCCGATATTGCAGTTCATTTTAAATCTTACACGAAAATTAGCAGAATAAGCTGAAAAATCCAGGGGGGGGCAAGTGCCCCCCTGCGGACGCCCATGGACATGCCCCTACTCGCTATACCGTGGTCATAATTTACTAATACTAAGTAATCTTTACTTAGTATTAGTAAATTTGGCTGAAAGACCAATTTAGGTCTTTCAGCCTTTTAGTAGATAACTAATTCCCACGGTATTATTGAGCTATCTACTTATTCATTCCTGTCATTACATTGACTGGCCAAGTAACTTACATTTTATATGAATGTATGTTACTTGATTGTTGTAAATGTTGCAAATGCTTATAGGTGAATCCTGGCTATGTGTGTATACTTTTTATTTAAAATTGTATACAATGTAACATTTTTCTTCTTTCACTAGGTAAGTATATTAGTACTTAGGCAATACTGTACTTCGGCACTTTGACACTTCGGAAATTCGGTAATTTCTGAACTTCAGGACCTCGGCAATTCGGCACTTCAGCAATTCGGACATTCGGAAGTACCCGAATGTCCGAAATTCGTCCGAATTCCTATTCGGACCGAAACGAATTGCACATGTCTAATGACTTCTCTTTTTTTGATCTATGTCAGGGAATGTCTATTAACCTAAACAGTTCAAATTACTTCTGTGTGCTTGGAATATTATTTCACATACAATTTTGTTTTTCATTGTCCTCCAATGTCCATCTTAGATGTTCTGCATGTTGAAAAAAATGCACTTAAATAACGATAGTAAGAAATAAAAAATCTTTTGTGCTTTTCATGTTCTTCGCTTATTATAGATTAAATACTTATAGAACGGGTCAGGTGTGAACAGAATAAATGACCAAATTTTTTCTTGCTTCTTTTATTTGTGTTCAGTAAATTAAACTATTTTTTTTCCTAATGTTCAATCAGGGCTCGAAAAAGTATCCCAGATGTTTATGCTGATCGTATAATATCTGAAAGCCTAATGACAGAAGAAGAAGTATCAAGCATAAAAACTGCATATTATTCAAAATTAAGTGACCATCTTACCAATATGACATTATACAGCCCACCATCCACCAATCTCCAGGCTCACTGGAACGAGATGGTTGAACCCTCGCCACGGATCACCACGTGGGACACTGGTGTTCCTGCCGATCTACTCAAGTTTGTTGGGGCCAAGTCTGTGGAGGTTCCTGAGGACATAAAAATGCACAGCCACCTTCTCAAAATGCATGCACAGGTAGGAATATATTCCTATACAATTTAAATGAACTCTGTTGTTCATAGTTACTTTTTCAAATTATTTAATCAGTATATTGTGCTAGCTTGAATGGTTTGAAAATATTTATTATATGTTATAAATAATGAGCTGAGAGAGCACTCATTTTTCATGTTCTTTAATGTGCAATAACATAAAAAAACAATGTTTCAACCATTTGACACATTGTTTAATAAAGGCACAAAGTCGAAAAGTAATTTTCCAATAAAGGAATAAAATTTTCACTATAGGAGTTCTGGACATCTGTATTTGTTTTATTTTGTTTATTTTTTGTTTATTTATCTGTTAAGACTTTGCTAGATATGCTATCTTGGGACCGATTAGAACTGATGCCAGGTTTTCCACTACTTAAACTGGATATAGAATCTGTATTTGTCATAAGTGTTTCCAAAGCAAACTACCCTTAAAGTGGAATTCCCAAGATTTTTAATACACTTTTTTTTATGATCACCACTTTTCAACAAATGTGTTCTGGATCTGAAAATTAATATTAAATGTAGACTAAACTCTTCTATTTTGGCTCCTGAAAATCATTCTAAAAGCACTCTGTCCCATGTCCCTGGGAGATAGCAGAGACAAAATAGCTGTTTTTTTCCTAGACTCATTATTATTATTATATGATTTTTTTCCCTTGTGAATTCTCCAGTACTTCAGTTTAGTAATTGCATCTTTATCATGAATTGGATCATCTTCTCCGAGCCATATTATAACATCCATATGTAAAATGGAAATATGCATTTTTTAATACATAAATAGACCGTCAAATGTGCCTAATTTTAGAGGAAGAGGATTTTTTAAATAGTGTTTTACAGTGGATGTAACTAAAAGGTGTTTTTCTTTATTTTCAGTCTAGAATACAGAAGCTCCAAGAGGGAATAAAGTTAGACTGGGGCACAGCTGAAGCTATGGCATTTGGCACATTACTTTGCCAAGGTGAGTGTTTAGCTTGTCAGAGCCACCACCATTTAGTTAGATAATAGTATCAACGATCAATCCATTGCCATTCAGTCAATTCTCAGCAGTGGTGTAACTACGATTTGGTGTCACCCGGAGGAAGGAATATGAGAACTCTTAGTTTCTCTACGCAAGCTTTTGTCCATTCTAAGTAGCTTGCTGTTTGGTAAATGCCCGTTCAGGTCTCAAAAATGTTTTTGCTCACTTGTGCTATTACAGAAAGAACATGTTCTGAAGCGTAAAGTGTCACCCAGTGCAGTCATTCATGATGTAACCACAACCCCCTTAGTAATGGAGAGATCTCCTCTGTAATTTAGTATGATATATGTATGAGATGTGTGTGGGGGTTGATCAGGGGGATGTGCGTGAGGTTAGCTGCGTGTGTTATAAGTGTGATTGTGTATGGAAGGCCAAGTGTCATTGTGTTTGGGGGTTGTGTATGTTGTAATAAAAATTTTTTAATTGAGTAATAGGGTTTTCTTATCGGTTGCTTAATGTGCATACTAATTAGAATTTTCAATACATGACATTTTCAGTGACAAAAAGGCTTATTTATTTTTTTACACTTAAATATCTCTCATAGTCATACAAATACACATACACACATTCATGCAAGCTTAAGTACACGTACATACTAACACTTATTATTATTTATATAGCGCCAACAAGTACTGTAGCGCTGTACAATGGGTAAACTAACAGACACGTAATTGTAGCCAGACAAATGGAGGAACAGAAACAGAGGGGTTGAGGGCCCTGAGCTTACATGCTAGAGGGAGTAAGGTATAGTGACACAGAGGGTATAGGTAGGGGTAATGAAATAGGTTGCTAGAAAAGTATTCACTGGGAACCTAGTAGGTTATTTTTGACAGTTTCAGGTGAGGAGTCATGGGGGGGAGGGGGTGGAATGATATGCTTTCCTGAAGAAGTGTGTTTTCAAAGATTTTTTGGAAGGAGTGGAGACTGGGTGAGCATCTAACGGAGGAAGGAATTGAGTTCCACAGGAACGGTGCAGGCCTGGAGAAGTCTTGGAGGCAAGCATCAGAGGTGGGAGAACGGACAGAGGATAGACGTAGGTCTTTGGCAGAGCGCAGGGGCCTCGACGGGACATACTTGTTTATTAGGGAGGATAGGTAGGTTGGAGCAGCATTATGTAGGGACTTGTAAGCAAGCACCCGAATCTTAAATAGAGCCCTATATCTAACTGGAAGCCAATGCAGTGACTGACAGAGGGGGAAGGCGTGGGAGGTGCAGGCGGACATACACCATAATACAGACACAATTATAAAAAACAAACACACTCTCTCATAATAGCACAGTGCACTTATACAATTCTGACACTTTTTAGTCTGTTTTAAAGACACAACGCACACTCTCTCATACAGACACCGTTATACACACGCAACCATACAGTCCCATACAGAGGCATATACACACACTCCTTCAAATACACATACTCATAAACATACAGACACAGTCATACAGAAACTCAGACGCACATACACAAACTAAGGTTAAGTCCGTTCCCAGAGAAAAGTATGAAAACTAAAATTCTTTGCGTTGTGCACTTTAGTAATGTATGATGACTGTGTATCAATAATTTATTATATATAGACTTTTAGTCTAATATCAGTGACAGCAATGTCCAAGCCTGTCACTAAAGTCCCTGTGATTGATTGATTAGGCAGGCTACAGGGCCTACATTTTGCCTAATAAATCCCAGTGACTTCAGTGACAGGTTTAGACACGGTCACTAGGATTAATTAGTCTAAAATATCATATATATAAAATCGTTACATATTCTTCATATATTACTAAAGTGCACAATGCAAATATTTTTCCACATACTTTTCTCTGTGACTGTCCCATTAGAAGACCGTATCTAAAATGTCTGCACTGTGTACTTTAATAATGTCTTCACACAACAAACTAACTGTAGTAATGTACAACAGTCAGGGTTAGGAACCGGCCAGCAGCAGCTTACTCTGGAGGGCTCCCAGTCCCACTCCTCACCCCAGGGCCCAGCAGGGAGGAGGCCATTAACGCAACGAGGAAGGAGGCCTCCAGAATCTAGCTACACATTCTGGATTCTGTATATTTATTTTTTTCTTCCTCCGAGTTGCTTATCACATTGCCCTCGCTGCAGTGCTGCACCGGCTTCTTGAGGGGTCATCTGCGCTGTGACAGTCACTGCACCCGCAGGTGAAGAGATACCAGGAGGGTTACTCGAGCAGTGTAAGTTCCTGCCTGGTGTCACCCCGTGAAGAGGGTGTCCGGACCCCCCTAGTAACCCCACTGATTCTCCCCTTTAAGAGAACAGTACTACACATAATATATTTCTGAACTCGCCATACTGACATATAAAGTACTTGCTGAATTATTACTTATGATTGCTGCACATACAGACTCCAAGCACCATGACTACTTCAAATCACTGAAGTACTTGAAGTAGCCCCTTAAGGTTTCCCTATTGGATATATTTTCCCCTAGTGTCTCTGGGAAGAGAGGAGATATAAATATAGAGAGCTAAATGTAGAAAATAAATTAGCAGTACTTTTTTTTTTGTTTGTTTTAACTTAATATTTTGTTTTTTGTTGTGTTTCTGATGGCATTCTATTTCTGTACATATGTAATGTGCATAGCCTATTTATTTAATTTCTCCCCCCGCTTCCATTTTTTTTTTTTTGTGACAGGTTTTAACATTCGGATTAGTGGACAGGATGTAGGCCGTGGAACGTTCAGCCAGAGACATGCAATGGTGGTTTGTCAGGAGACTAATGATACCTACATTCCACTGAACCATATGACAACAGACCAGAAAGGTTTCTTAGAGGTATAATATACCTGTACATGATAACGTTTTGACTGCATAGGAGAGCAGTAGACCTCTAGATTGCGCTACTGATACATTTGAAATACTGCTCTAATGCTAGCAATAATGAGTTGTAGTTCACAAACATTTCTCCAACCTTTTATTTCCGGCATGAAGTTGAATAATACTTTTTGTTTATGAATGTTGTCTTAAAAAGGCATGCTTCTATTTTTATTAGCCTACTTGCTTGCACATTTTTCTGCTTCCAACACATTACATTCAAGAAATGTTCACTTGCTGTCTAATATATCCCACCCCTTGACAGGTGCTATTGTAACAATATAATCCATATTATTCACTTCACCTGTCAGTTGTTTTAATGTCGTGGCTGATCAGTGTATGTCAATGAAAAAGGTAACACATAAAAATAGAACGTGCTGGACAGACAGTGTTCTGCTATTGTTATAAGAATTGTTGTTGTTGTTTTTTTTCTCTACAGGTCAGCAACAGTGCTCTGTCAGAGGAAGCGGTCCTTGGCTTTGAATATGGAATGAGCATTGAAAGTCCCAAATTACTTCCAATTTGGGAGGCCCAGTTTGGAGATTTCTTCAATGGCGCACAGATCATATTTGACACTTTCATTTCTGGAGGTATAACTGTCTTTCCTACATATTTCTAAATAATTCTTATATGTACAAGGTCCTATAGGCTGCAAACCTAGTTCTTTGATAACCAATATTTGGTTAAACCCTGACTCCGACAATGAACATAACTTTGATGCCACACACTACTCTCCTAACAGCCATGCAAGCTACAGATGTAGATGGTTGACTGAGAAGCCAGGCACCTTATTAATTTATAGTAGGGTATGGCAGTGTAAAAATGTACAGTCTTTTATGTTTTACAATTTTAAAACTTTGAGTATTAAAAGAGCACTATAAGGTCAGGAACGCAAACGTGTATTCCTGACCCTATTGTAATAAAATCACTATCTGACCACCCCTTGCTTCCCTAAATATAGTAAAATCCTACCTTTCTTCTACGATGTGCAGCGCTACCCCAGTAATCACCTCTAGTAGGAATATGAGGAATAGGCACTGGAGGTATTCCTAGGCTGAAATGTAAACACTGCAATTTAACTGAAAGACAGTGTTTACAGCAAAAAGCCTGAAGGTAATTATTCTACTTACCAGAACAAATTCAACAAGCTATAGTTGTTCTGGTGCCTATAGTGTCCCTTTAAGTTTTTAACGTATTGTTTTTGGGGGGAAGGTTCCTCTACTTATTCAAACTTTATAAACAATATAACTGTGTAGTGTTATGAATAAATGTGGATTCTCAGGCGCAATGGTCCACGTGGAGGCATTTGCAGTGGTTTGCAGCTATCTTTCATAGTGTTGCTATTTCCTGGACGTTATTCATATTAATTTAATAGGTGTTTTGTAATCAATTTGCTGATTAATAGCACAGAAAATGTAATGAACAGAAGACAGTCAGTCAGCTCAAATGAAACCTAATCTGTAATTAACTGCTCAAGAATATGTTACCTTTTGTGTTTACTGCAACAGGTGAAGCTAAGTGGCTGTTACAGAGTGGTATTGTGATTCTACTTCCCCATGGCTATGATGGTGCTGGTCCTGAGCATTCTTCATGCAGAATTGAGCGCTTTTTACAGGTTCATTAAAAAATTTCACATTATGCCATATTTGTGTTTTATAAAGAACTAGTTGATTAATAATATTTAGTCAGTGGCAGAACTAATGTAGAGTTGGCCCTGGTGCAAATATTTTTTTGACCAGTCCCCCTAGATGCCAAAAGATTCCCATACCTAGCGTGGGTAGATCCCTTTCTGTTGTACAACTCACACAATGCTATGCCAGCAGGGGATCTACTATTTGCCCACCTTTGCAACGTTGTATTTGTGAACAGTGTTTGAGCATTTGAATGTGAACAGTTTTTTTTTTTTTTTTTTTATAGAGTATATATGTGTCTGAATTGTTGTATTGTTGCTGTTGAAATGTAATGGGGTACTTGTGTGTAGTGTTTTACAATTGAATGCAGGAGTGTGATTGTATGTAGTGTTGGTGTTTGAATGAAGGGATGTTTGTATATCGTTTAAGAGTTTTAATACAGGGGTGTGTTTGTAACTGGTGTTTGCATTTGATTGCAGCGGTGTATTTGCATGTTGTCATGGTGTTTGGGCATACATTCCAGAAACCATACACACATACACTGCCACATACATAAATTGAAATATATAAATACACATTAACACACCGATACTGACACATACACACACATATGCACACTGACAGATGCACACCTTGACACAGACAATCTGAGAAGCACATATACATGTATTTTTTGTATTTTGCAGCCATCCTCCTGTTAGCATACCTCTTGTGTGCAGGAGGGAGGTTTTCTTGTGGTCCTGCTGCAGCTGGCTGTGCAGCCGCTCCGGTGGAAGTTCGGCCCCTGTAATTAGTCACAACCCATTTTCTAACATGTGATCTTTACACTCATGTATTTTTTTTATTTGTGTGTGTGTGTGTGTGTGTGTATACTCCTCTGGCACTGCAGGGGTTAAATCACCATGAGAGGATATGCAATTTTACATTTCACAATTTATTTATTAATTGAAGAAGTATTTGCTAAATTTAGTCAACCGTAACTAAGATTTAAAAGATTGAATTAACTCTTGTCAGGGATTGGCTATTGAAGCCTGAGCTTTGCAAATCAGTTTTCAACTCACTACAATGTGTTTTTAATTAATGTTTGTGTTAATGTTTTATTTTGTGCTGAATGGCAAGATTTCTGGTGTAAATAGTTTCTATTTGTTTCTTGTGAGTATGCTGCAGGAATAAACTCTTCATTTCAAACCTCTGTTTTTATTGGTTGCCTTATAGAATGCTTTCATCAAAATGTAATGTCTACTTTAATTTTTTTATTTATTCATGTTTTGTGTTTATTTTTTATTTTTTTAGATGTGTGACAGTAAAGAGGAAGGGGTAGATGGGGATACCGTTAATATGTTTGTAGTTCACCCAACTACTCCAGCACAGTATTTTCACTTGCTGCGCAGACAGATGGTGCGGAATTTCAGAAAACCTCTCATTGTTGCATCCCCAAAAATGCTTCTAAGATATCCGGTAAAATAAATCCTATTGTCTGACAGCAACATCTTACAGCACAATGCATATTTACTTATGACACAGAGTTAGTCTTTCATTTTACTGACAAGCTGTTATTCACTAATTTATTGAAATAAAAACTGAATTGTAAAATGCATATTAAATTAGACATACACAGGGGAATTCACTAAAGGCTGCCTGGATTGCAAAATCCAGATATTGTTCATGTAATTTAACAATTGTAATTTAGAAACCAAACTGGTCTGAATTTAATCCAGATTTCAGCAGATTGAACATTGCCAGGCTGAATGCTGTAAATTTGAGTCTGAAAGCTTCAAATCCAGGTCTGGCTTTAAAAATTAAAAAAATTAAAAATCTTAAATATTTGGCAAATAGTTTGTTTTTTTTTTAAAGGAAAAAAACACTTAGCAGCGATTGGGTTAGTTTGTGGCGGCTGGCCAGAGCTTGCTAACTTGTCTACTAAATTGCTGACATACCTACTAACTTGTTAAAACTAGTGACCGGGCAGCCATTGCTGCCCACTCACTAGAAAAGTACCCACCCATGGGGATTGGGACTGTAAAATAATTGGGGTGGGGGCTTTTAAATCAGTAATGGGGTGGACACATTATCCACCAGTTTTCAGCACCAGTTAAGTCAATTAATCACGCAAACGACATAATTAGAAGGCATACATGCATTTTAAGCTAACCTATAGTTATCACTATATTGAAATTTCCAGTTTGACTCCACTTGTAGAACATTTATTTCACATGATATTTACAGAGAACATACTTTGCTCCAGCCTTCCTTTCAGAGCTGATATGTAACTCACTCCATAACCAAAACATGTTTTAACAATCCCTTTAAAGATGCACTATTGATCATTTTCAGTGATTACTAAATTTGCTTTAGTCTGCACTGTATCCATAGTTAATGAAAAAACTCTTTAGTTGCTACTTGTTACTATAGGAAAAATTGAATCTGTCCCTAAATTTTCAAGATCAGTGTATATAGGATAATAAAACCATATTGAAAAAATAAATAAATATATATAGTTACTCCAACCAAAGAACAGCGTTTAAAAAGCAAAGCAGTATAAAAAAAACCAAAAACATATTGTTGCATTGTGTAGATTATTAGTAGAATATAATTTCCCGGTTTAAAATAATAGTCTGAAAGAAAATGGTTAATTTGCATTCCAATATATTTTTGTCCAGGCTGCTGTTTCAAGTCTTCAGGATATGGCACGTGGAAAAACATTCAGACCTGTTATTGGAGAAACACTTGTAGATTCTAAAAGGTAGTGGTTTTTACAACTTTTTTTACTACTATTTTTTTGTAAAAGCACAATGTAAACCATCCACAAAGTCCATCACCTTGCCTTGCTCCAGGACATATCATTTCACTGTGCCCTTGCAATCTATCAGTCTTGGCATACCATAGCATCGTTGCATAGATTGTGCAATGCTTCTTTTTTTTGGGGGGGAGGGGGTTGGCGATAATATTTTACATACATAGATATTAGCTACACATTCACGGTCACCTCAAAATGATTTAATAGAATATTCCTTTATCAAGTACAGAAAGACAGTCCAATCCAAGTGGGGTCAGTGGGGGGATGGGGGGAGGGGGGTGTTGTGTGTGTGTGTGTGTGTGTGTATGTGTGTATAGTTATAGGTGAAGAATCCTGTCATGTACTAAAGGTAGGGATACATTTTTCACACTTTCTTATTTTATTTTATTTTTTACATATACTTCATTTAAACAAAACCTATTTACTTTCAATACTTGATGAAAGGATTATTATGTTTTAAGGTGGCAGTTGTCCTTTAAGATAAGCTTAACTGAGGGAATGTGCAGAGTTTAAATTAAAACCCACCATTGTGTGACCCAAAGCAATCTATGTTAAATAAAGTGATTGGCATTTAGCGCCATATTTCCCCTGCATCTTAAACTGGCATACTACTAATCCATACTAAAACATACTACCTTTCCTCACTAAAAGGATTGTTTTCACTAACGTACAATTGTACTTTTGAACCACTTTCCTTTTCTTTTACTTATGTCCATTTTAAAAATCTTAAAAGTATAATTTTATATGAAAGAAATGCACATATTTCTTTGATCCTTTTTCATATATATTAAAAGGTAGCAGGGTAGTTAGATATTGCAGTCCATCAAGTCTTTAATCACTATTTATTATCCTACAGTGTACATACAGTGATCCTTTGCTCTGGTAAACATTACTATTCTTTGGCCAAGCAAAAGGAAACACTGGGAGATCTAGGACACAAATATGTCATTATCCGGCTGGAGGAACTGTGCCCCTTCCCATTGGACGCACTGCAACAAGAAATGGCAAAATATCCCAATGCCAAAGGTGAGTTTATCATTTGCATTGTGGCATTAGTCTGTTTGCCACCATTAAGATCAAGGCTACTGTGCATTTTACATAGATCTCCAGACTCCATTTAAAATCACCTCTTGGTTTAAAATTGATATGTTATGTCAGTGCATGGGTTGGGATTGAAATGAACCAGCGTACAGTTGGTTTGTCCGTTGGATGGTCTGGACACCATTGAGTTTAGTGTTTGTGTCCATGCTGCATTACTAAGCTCTTTATTATTAAAGTAATACTCCCAGTTGGAACTAGCCATTTGTTATGCATTGTATAGCGTATGCATTCTATGTATGCAAAAACAAACCTTCCAGAATATTAAAAGATAAAATAAAAGCCAAGCATACTCCCTTTTAAAGAGACGCTGTATCAACTATAACCTACTCATCTCAATGCATCTGTTATAGTGCCTGGCGTCTCCTAGCACTGTCCCTCCATTTGTAAAAACATTTTGGAGGACTTTACCACTGAATGAGGGCCATGTTGCTCGTGTTGGGAAATGATGAGAGCTGAAAGTGGCAATTGGGTATGCAGACTAAACTAGGCTAGCGAGTATCCAGTGTGGGGCGCGATATTGCTCTAAACTCCGTCTTAGTTGACTGTAAAGCCTGGGTATAGTGTAAAACATGCTTAAGTAACAGGCTTGTGCCTCAGGCTTACAAGATTACGCAGAAAAGAAAGTTAGATGCTAGTCTTGAACCCGCATCCAGCGTGATTATAGCAGAGTCACTGCTACTAGTAAGGGCATTAATAGGACACTCGTAGTGAGTATTTAGTATGTTAAGATTTGTAGTGAAGAAGTCGTTAGGCTTCAGTGAGATTATGGTATGTAGTGAAGACTGCCATTATGCAGGCTATTCAATCAGGACTAGCTCCCCTCGATTGGCACTTATGCTGGTGTGGATTGTTTAACTAACAAGATACATCTACAGTGTTGTTGCTTGCCTGATTAGTGATGCATGAACAAACATAGGCAAACATAGGTAAACATTCTGTAGAGGGACAGATAATTCAAATGAAAGATTACTAGCAAGGGCTTCTGGGCAGATAATAAATCAGGGTAAACCATAGGTGAAAGTACATAACCGTTTCCAAGACTCTGGCACGAACGGGTAAGTTCAGTTAAAGTTCAGCCGACCCCTGATACCGGGAAACGCTGGCGCTCTGTCAGGCAGTTCTTCTGGGTCCTGAGCACACGTGGGGGTCCACGCTTTTCCCCAGTGGGTCGTGAAGGAGCTCTCCGCTGGTTTCGTCTCCCTGGGTGTTGTCTCGCTGCATCTTGGTTAGCGTTGCCGTGGGCTTTGCGGATGGTAGCGTGCAGGCTTGTACTGTGCCAGTCCTCGGTTTCTGGGACCACTGGGTGAGGTGTAGATCCGAGCTTGTCTCGTGGCTCGGGACGGTGGATTGAGGCAGTCGAGTGATCCGGCTCTGTTTCCCGCCTTCTTCGTGAGCTTCGGTGCCGCTTTGTTTTGGAGGTCGCGCTGTGTTTGCGAGGGGGGTACCATTGCAGGGTGCGTCGCTTGGCCGGGCGGATCCACGCCACCATCTCCCTCATTGCCATCCGATGGGGCTGCCTTCTGGCTTTGAGCTTTGCCCATAGGTAGGAGCATATCAAGCTTAGAAAGTCCCCTGTGTGCGTGGGTGGTGTGATGCGTGGGTGCTTGGCCTTGGGCAGCATCCGCGACGCCATCTTAGTTGGGTCCTGTAGTCTTCGTCTATTTGACGACTGAGTCGCTTGTGCGAGTGTGATTGTGGGGGTAGTCGTCCCCAGCGAGGACCGGGATGTCCCCCGCCGGTCCATAGGGGGCTGGTTCCCGTTTAGGAGTGAGCCCCAGGCCGGGAGATCGGTCGTCGTCCTCAGGCTGCAGGCTTTGCTCCCGTTTAGGCTGCATGGTCGTGTGAGGCTTGTCCGTATTGTATCGGTACCGGGGTGGTATCGTTATGGTCCCACTGCTGTTCCGCAACTGATCCCGGTCGCCGGTAGCCATAAATACTATTGTGTCGATCGGTAGCCTCGCATTTTCGTCCATGGTCGCTGGAGCTCTTAGATTGTGCGGCTAGCCATCTTGGCTGTCAGGCCCCGCCCCCCCCTATTTCTGATATTATTGGCTAATGGTTCAACAGATAACACATATAATAACGGAGAGAGAGGGCAGCCCTGTCGGGTCCCATTTGAAATAGTGAACCATTCAGAACATAAATCTTGGCCCACTATTCTAGCCGTAGGATTAGAATATATTGCAAGTACAGCATCCAAAAACCAACCCTTTAAATCCAAATTGTTCCATTGTGGTCCGAAGGAACTCCCATCTGACCCTGTCGAAGGCTTTTTTCACATCTACCGACTTGGTCAGAAGAGGAGTTCCCGGGTGTTATTACAAGATTGCCTACCCATCATAAATCCTATCTGATTCGGATGAATCCGTGTCGGTAAAATTACTTTTTATCTTTTGACCAAAATGGGCGCATATATTTTAACATCCACGTTAACTAATGAAATAGGCCGGTAGTTAGTTACATCAGTAAAAAGCTTGCCTTGCTTTAATATTGGAGTAATATGTGCCCTTAATAAGTCATGAGAGGCTTGCCCCTTATTTGCTAACTCGTTAAATGTATCAACCAATAAAGATATTAACTCTTTTTTTTTTTTTTTTTTTTTTTTTAATTCTTTATTTTTGTCGTGCATGGTATAACAACAAGCTTGTTCAGCCACAACAGCGGTCACAAGCAGTAATGTAACGAACAGTTAAAACATAACGTGGCATATGAGTATACGGCACAGATATTAACTCTTTTTTAAAGACTTTATAAAATAGATTGGAATATCCATCAGGACCTGGTGCTTTACTACTCTCCAGTCTGCTTTTTGCCACATCTACTTCCTTAGCTGTAATAGTTTTATTTAAATATTCTCTTTGGGGGGCCGAGATTTTTTTAAAATTAGAATTTTTAAAATAATCCTCAATCGGAACTCTCTCCGGTGTTGCATTTAGATTGTATAAATTCTCAAAGAAAGATCTAAATTTATTCGCTATATCTTCCGGTTTATAGGTATTATTATCTCTCTCTCTTAATTTAAGTATCTTACGATCTATATCTGGTTTCTTTAATTTATTCGTTAAAATTGAGTCCGCTTTGTTTCCTTTATAGTAGTATCTAATATTAAGTTTATTTAAATTTCTTTCTATTCTAATCCTAGTCAGTTTATTAATCTTTTCCTGACAGTCCTTAATGGCAAGAGCCTTATCCTCCATATAATTAAGTTTATTAGCTTTAGACAGATGATAAGATTTAATATAAAGATCTGCTAGATCACTTTCCCTACTTAATTTCTGTTGACTTGCAAGTTGAATCCAATAACCTCTAGTTACCGCTTTAAACGTGCACCACAGGCATTCCTTGGATATTTCGTCAGATGAATTTTCGAAAACAAATAGTTTAATTAATCTCTCTATATATTCAATATTAGTTTTATTTTTTAATAGATAGTCAGCAAGTCTCCAACTCGGGAGTATTCTATTCTGTCTATCCTCCACTTCAGTTATAACCATGTCATGATCAGACCAAGTATTTTGTATTATACTAATAGTTAGAATTGCTCTTGAAAAACTCAAATTACCCAAGAACATATCTATTCTAGCAGAAGAGTTATGAGGGATAGATTTATGTGTATAGTTCTTATCATTAGGGTGTGCTAATCTCCAGCAATCATATATGTCTGCCTTCTTAATGGCTCTATTGAATGCTGCTGTCTGTTTCTTTAAAACTTTATCTATTTGTTGATGAATTGCTAGATGTTTATCCATCTGAGTATCTAAGATGCAATTAAAATCGCCCGCTATTATAATTCTGCCCTTTTTAACTTGGTCAGCTAGATTTAGTATTCTAACTAGCGTTTTTATCGGATCTTTATTAGGTAAGTAGACATTAAAAAAAGTATACTCTATATCATTTAATAGGCCCAGTAATATAATAAACCTCACATCTGGGTCTATGAAGTTATATACACATTCAAATTTGATTTCTTTAGAAAATAAGACTGTAACCCCGCATTTTTTTTTTATCCTGTAAAGCAGCTGAATATATTAGAGGATATTTCTCATAATGCCACAAAGTCTTTGACTCCCTGGTCCAGTGCGTTTCCTGAATAAAAGCCACTTGAATTTTTTGTCTAATTAAAGTTTCATACAAATAAAACTCTTTTAACAAATGAATTAAGGCCCTGAGCATTTAGGGATAGCATTCTAACCATATTGATATCTAATTTCTTATTTTGGGCTCTCTGACCATACAATCCAAATACATGACCAATAATTATATTTACACATAACAAATAATAACATAAAAACAATCATAACAATCGTCTACTTGGAACAGAAAATCTGAACCAAGTACTGGGTGCCCATTTGGAAACCCACAGGGAGAATTAAGGAGATTAGAATGGCCTAAGAGGGAAAAGTAGGGCGGAAGCGGAAAAGGGAGAAAAAAAAAAAAAAATCCCAATATTTCCTATCTCAAATCTTGTGCAATATCACTCCAGTGAGTATTCATTAATTTTGAGTTAACTACTTCCATATAGCAAACTTATAAAAAAAAATCCATCTAAGTGTTCATTATTTGTAGTGTTATGTCCACCCTGAAGTATTAGAAAGTTACCCCCCAAAAAATAAAAATAAAAAAAAGACCTTATACTTCGACCTCATAAACCAGTAATCCGTCTCTTATATAACTACCGGATAATTTCTAGTTATAATTACTTAGACTTTTAAAGAGGGATATTAGTTCAACAACTACAACGTCAAAATGTTTCTAGTGAATTTAGTGAGTCATATACTATATCTTAAAGCTAATTCTTAACTTAACAATGTCTCTTACAAAGTGAAACATATTATACCAGCCTTTCATTACTGTGCTACATATTTAATCAAAAAGTGCTATGCCATATTGTTAAAGGGAATCACCTCCAAACCTTAATTATCTTATATCGTGGGTCAAATAACATATATTCCTACAATATGAAAAACAAATCCTTTACCACAGCAATCAAGTAGATATTAAAATAGTAATGATTTGTATAGGTAATGTCAAGATTACTGTTTGATCCAGCACGTAGAACTGTATAGCACGGATGACAAATAAGTAACGTATTACCGGTCCTTAGAATGGCCGGATTTAACGTACATAGAATAGTTAAAATACTAGCCGAGGTCAGGGAACACAGACGCAGCGATGAGGAAAGCCAGGAGTCAGGATACCAGAATATAGAGAAGTCAATAAACAAAGCCAAAGTCAAAAAACAGGTAGAAAACTAATAACAGGAACGCGCTCTCGGACAACCACAAGGGAAACCACGACAGGGCACTGAGCAGGATGAGAACTGGGCCTAAATACCCCTCCTTTAGTTCTGATAGGCTGTAACCGGCCTTTGACCCCAAAGTCAGTTACCAGGCTTCATTTGCATAATTGCTGCTCAGCATTAACCCTTCTGTGGATTAGGTTGCTGCTCGGCACAACTTTTCCTGTGTGGACAGTAAATGTCATTAACCACATTTCTATAAGCAGATGAATACGTGACAATTAATTTAAAATACCTAAATATAAGAGACTTACAAGTATATGTTTTCGTGCCCTGTTTTAAATTGATATATCATATCCATTGTACCAGAGTGTTTCCACAAAAACCTTAGAATTTACATCAAAAACCTATACCCTCCTTTTTATATATAAAAAAAACTTTCACCTTCAAAAGGGGGTGTAACGGATCGCCTGGCACCCCGACTTGGTACCTCCGTTAATGGATGCTCCTAGTGCTTCCTGAGGACTCCAAGCACTCTGGCAGACACCACAATCACCGAACCGATGCAGCATATGAACCTTCTCAAGCATAGGAATGCTGTAGACCATTGAATAGGAACCATACGAATAGGCTTGTACTCCTAGCAGTCAACTGGAACAGCATGCAATAAATCCTTCCCCCCAATAATGAGACGACACATCACTTTGAGGGTAAAACAGGAACTCTGGACTGGCTCATCCAGCCTGGCTTTTATTTCCAACTCACACATACAGGCCACACCCAGGGGGAGGCATAAAAGAACCAATGACCTAGATGTTACCTCTCACACATCCCCTCCCCTTAGTGTGACACATAATCCCATTATTCATACAGTTTAAAATATACTTTTTACACAATATTTATAACTTCAAAACCATACATCACATTCACACAAAATTACATATCCACAATCAATCCATTCAGGGGAACAACATATAAAAAAATGGCATGGATCAGACCAGGGGTTCAAAAGTTACTAAAAGTATCTTTTAAAACCCCTAGCTTTACAGGGCCTTCTATGTGCTGGAGAAGTAATTCAATTATCTCCCAGCACAGAGACAGACTCCATTAACCACATGGTTGCAAAACGACATAAAACACTTTAAAATACATAAAGTCACATTTTACACATAACACACAGACATTTCACATATCCCCAGATAGCTGGGATCTGAGCGCACAAAACTACCGAATAGCGCGCAGATCCTACTCACACAGTACAATTGCCATGGAGCTAAAGTCTTTCCCATAGTCTTTCATTATGAATAGGCTCCATGGTATAGCTATCTGGGGTATCACATTCCCATAAAGTCTGGTCCATAGTCCAAAGGCAAGAGGCGGGCTATCGGCCCCCTCCAAGGACACGTGGCGAGGTCGGTTTCGCCACAATCCCAAAAAGTCCCAATATGTCCATAGATGAGTTTAAAAGGGCCAGCAACAGCAATATACAGTATAACAAGCCCAAATATAAATCTTTAAATGTACCAGTTTTCCAGGGGCCATAGTCAGCGGGTAAGAGGCAGGCAGCCAGGCCCCTCCAATGTGGCGAGGTGGGTTCCGCCACAGGGGGATATTAGTTTGACAACTACAACATCAAAATAATTCTGATAAATTTGACGAGTCTTAAACTCTGTCCTAAAGGCTGATTCTTAGAATATCCGTATCTCTTATAGAGTAACACATAGTATGCCATACTTTCATTACTATGATACATAATTAAACGATAGAGCTGTACCATAATTTTTAAGGGATAATCCCCTTTAAGCCATAATCATTATATATCCTCACACAATGAATATTAGGTACTAGGTATATACTAGGTATATGAAAAAAAAAAAAAAATATTCTACAACAATAATTAATAAAGCTCCCCCCTTCCCCTTACCCCCCAAAAACCTGCAATCTATAAATGATCTTTTAGCCACACATGAACAAGTTCTACTGATCTAAAGGTATTCCATCTGTCCCTATAACAAATTTGCAGAGCTGAATAATGATTCCATTTAAATTTAAGATTGTTTCTTTAAGGAAGGAAAGACTGATGAAAACAAGTTTCTTCGTTGTCTTGTAAAGAAGGAGATATCTGAACTTTTATAGCCTTAAATTTATCTTCCTCCATAACTATGTTCCTTGAAGCCTGATAGAGTTTAAGCCTAAAATCGAATGAAACGAATGCCACAATTACATCTCTGGGGAATTTCTGTTCTTGCTTTTATTGAAAAAGAGGGTGAAAGCGAGACATCTTAGTATCCAATTGTTCAGTGAATCCTAAACAACTAAAAAATTATTTTAGAAAATCTTCAAGTTTGTCGTCTGTGATGTCCACTGGTACAGACAGCTCATTCTTAATATCCACAGATAAATCTTCTAAACACGCTTTTAAAAGAGAAGGTTACCATTTCTCTATCTTTAGCCATTGAGGGTGAAGAAATAAGTCCGACTTGGGCAGGTTCTAAGGTGGATTGTTCCAGAACTTCTTGGCTTTCTTGTGGAACAAAAAAGCGGAAAGTCTTTTTTCTTGTTTTTGACCTTTCTTCTCTGTTTTAGTAAGAGCTTTATTGTCTTCCTTTTTTCTGGTCGACATATCTCATTAATCTATTTACAATACTTTTGGTGCAGTTCGCCTTATATTTTTCAAACAAGTGTTGGGTATTCAGAGTAATCAGCAGATCTTCAAAAAAAAAAATCAATTTTTTTTTAATTTTTTTTTTTTTTAAGACCACTCACGCCTTATAATGCTTTGAAAAAGCTGAGTGAAAAGATACAGGGGGGAGCAGGCAAATTTTGGATTTTTTTTATGGGAGCAGGGAGCAGGAAGCTGTCGCTTTATTTAAAGCTATATAACAGAATTCTCTTTTTCTCTCTCTTCCTTCTATTTCCCTTCTTCTTCACTCCTCTTCCCCTTTCTCCCTTCAGTGCTACATCCAGGTAATTTGTAAGCCTCACTCACACTCACACCTCATCCTTATTATTACCGCCTTTTCCTTCAGTAATCCGGTAAGGTTCTGGACCCCTCTCAAAGAAATGAACCGGCTGAGATGACCCCCACAGTATTGCTGCTCCAGTAGCCAAATAAGATTAAGATCTCTCAGCAAATTGTCCTATGTGAGCTACCGGTAGCCAGCTGCTTCGAGCAGGAATCTCGAGCCGCAATCCCGTTCAGCGTCTCTTCTAACGACGGCTTCTCCCCTCTCTCCGACCCGCCAATCTCCAGCTCCTCCCCTCCTGACGTGCTTGTTACATCATCACGTCCCACTTCGACTAATAGTCCAGCATTAAAAACTGTTTAATGCTCTATTATTATTTTAAAATTTTATGTTTTTTCTGTACTGCTCTTCTATAAATTCTTCTTCTGTAATGTACTTTTGAAATTCAATAAAACTACAATCTAATTTTTTTAAAATGGTTTAAAGGGACACTACTGTCACCAGAACAACCACACGTTAATGTAGTTATTCTGGTGAGTATAATCATTCACTGCTGGCATTTTCATGTAAACACTGTCTTTTCAGAGAAAAGGTAGTGATTACATAACCCCATTAGGAATACCTCCAGTGGCCACTCCTCAGATGGCCACTGAAGGTGCTCTTTAGGACTGTGCTGCACAGAGTACAGCACTGCCGTTCAGGGTCTCTACGCTCTGCATGGAAACGCTGAATTTTTCTCATAGAGATGCATTGATTCAATGCATCTCCATGATGAGGGGCTGACTGACCAAGCCATGTTTGGCCCTGCCTCCGTCCCGTCTCCTTGCCGATTTCAGCCAACCAATGCTTTCCCAGGAATACATGTCTGAATGGAAGGACGGTGCTTTGGGACTCCAGACACTATAACCACTTCAATAAGGTGAAGCAGTTACGGTGCCCACAGTGACCCTTTTAATGGTTCCTTCTTCCGTGCTCCAGGAAATAGCTTGGCAAAGATGGAGCCTATGGAGCGTTAACTGTTTAAAGGGCCATGCATCACTTTGAGACACCTGTCTTATTCAAATGCTTTAGCTTTGAATGAGACAGTTGCCTCACTACAGGCTGAAAAAGCAGGTAAAATTATTTATTTTTCTTCATATTTACCTGCTTCTTCATTCTTATGCTTTCTACACCCACTCCAGGGGAAACTGAGTGATACATAAAATCCTATCCCTAGGAATGCTGGGAAAGTGCTTTGGGAATGCCTGACATAGTTACACATGTACAGTTTAAAGATCTCTTCACCTTGCAACATCCTGACAGGGGGAGAAGAGAGGGAGTCTGATCAGTGTTCTCTCTTCCTGCTGAACAATGATGCCTTGTTTCTGAGATGGGTGGATAAACATATAAACATTTATTACATACTTTTCAACATTGTTCTTGCTTCATACTGGTTTATTTGTTTAAAAGTGTTACCTCCGTGCAGATCTTGGGTTCAGTTCAGAAAAAGAACCTGTAGTTCAGGTATACGTTTTATACTCATGGAAGTTATTAGCTACATTACAATTCCCAAAAATGTTTCCTGTGCTTCTTTATGTATTACTGGATGCTGCAGATTAGCAGAAAAGCACAGGAAGGGAGCTGTATACAAAATTATACAAATGTAGCCATGTAAAATACTGCTAATTATTTTAGCCAAAAGTTATTAAAATGCATAAATGGAATGTACCTTTTTAAGTTCCTATCCAATCAGAAAAAGAAAAAACCTCCCGAGTCCCCACTAGCTGAAATCTTCTTAATGGAACATTCTGAGAACCAACATAAACACTCGCTTTACACTTTTTTGGAATATTTCCATGGTTTTCCCAAAAGCGGGAAACCAGGGAACAAAGTTGGAACAAGACCTGAAAATCCACACTGTCATGTTGAAATCAGGATGGTTGGGAGTAGGGCTAGTGTGGGGCCAGTTGCAAGATAAAATACAGAGATAGAGAGACATTGAATTAGGCGGACAAAATTAATCAGGGCTAGAAGGATAGGGGATTACAACAGGGCTAATGGGTCAGAGTGCCAAAGGGCAAGAGAGATTGGGGGCAGAGTGACAAAAGTCTAACTCCAGTTTACTCTGTTCACTGAATTCTCTGGCAGAGGTGGTTGGGGATAAAACTTGAATATTTACAGAGCCCCTCTACTAACCCCATTACTGTTGGTGCTGCCCTGTGGCTGAAGATTCTGAGGAGGCTCTACAAAAGGGTGTACACTGACCACTGTATTGACTCCAAAGTGTGGGAGGCCCTCCAGGTGGCTTTCCGCCTTCCTAGGCCGCTGAAGCCTGTCTGAGTGTGCAGTGGCTGGCTTCTCCAGTATGTTCAAAGCTAGGGAGTCTAGATGGAAAAGCAGCTTGGAAGTTAGAGCCCTACTTCTGCAGCACTTTTGAGACCAGTATTTAAAAACTTTAAGCTGGGGATTTGAATTTTTGCAGACCCCTTTCTCTGCTCTGACACCCTAGGACAGCATCCTTATGAAAGTACAGGGCTACTGGCCCTGCTTCACCAGTGTGAATGAGGCCTCAGCAGGTGCCGGCATTGCTGACTGAAGAGCACGTTTGGGTGCAATGCACCTCTGGCACCAACCAATAGCCAACCTGATTGGAGAGCATGTAATTTCATGGGAAACTTTGGAAACAATATATATATATACTATAAAATGTGTGTTTATTTTTATTTACTGCATATAATGCTTTCATTAATTTTAAAGAATTTATTTGGAGCCAAGAAGAACCCCAGAATATGGGTGCATGGACTTTTGTAGCACCTCGGTTTGAGAAACAGTTGGGATTTAAGGTAAATTTTTTCTGCTTCATCTCTTTTATGACGTTTAAGGAAGTTACATAATTATGACTTTAATGGCTAGCTAACACTTTCTGGATTATTCACTAAAACATGGAATATTAATTACCGTATTTAAAAGGCTGAAATAGTTGAGCTTCAAACCGAAGTTATTGGATAGACATTTTTATTTCCTTTTGGCTATTGAACTCTAATATATGCAGTACCTTTTTGAAATCGTAAGAATCTCAGGTTAATGAATAACCCTGTATGCCATAAATTTTCACCAGTATTTAAGTCCTTAACCTACTGTAATACCATGCCCAATAACCCTTTTTTACATTTAAAAAAAAATAAATATATATTTTAACCCGTGACTCAACACCCAGTCAGGCTGCCATTACTTTAGAGGTTTGCTTCTTTATAATCTAATACTTCATTAGATTTGACTGTTTTTTGTTAGTTGGTTAGTTGTCAAATAGCAATATCTCACAGTTTTTTGTTTTTGTTTACAGTTACGCCTTGTAAGTAGACCTGCTCTTCCTGCACCAGCAGTGGGTATTGGATCTCTCCACCAACAACAACAACAAGATATAATCACAAAAACATTTGCATAGCTGTACTAAATAATATTTAATATTTTAAATATGTGAATGTATTTCTGGACTACTGGGCTTTATTTTCCACTTTTATAAGTTTATCGTAATTACCAGCACTTGGTAGTTTAAGATGGAAATTTGAAAGTCTAAATTCAGTCTTCTCATCATAGGGATCAAACACTAAGAACAATGTTCTAGCCTGTTAGGAATGTTGGATGTGGCGTGTTTTTTTTTTTTTTTTAATATATATATCATTTAAGGAAGGAGTAGCCGGTTGGGAGGGTGTATTTCTATTAAAAATGTTATACCAAGCATGTTAAAAAAAAAATAAAAAAAAAAAATTCTATCGTGATTGGATCAACAAACTGTTGAAACTTCATTGACAACTAGCTAGACAACTAGCTAGACAGGAAACAAACAGTGGTCTATGACTTCATTGAAAATGCAGTATTTAAGGGACAACTTCTGAAGCCTGTGTGTGTCTATTACAGTATGTAATAATTATTTCAAATGAAATAAATAAACAGGATATATTTTACGCTTGTGTGTTTCCGATGGCTTGGTTAAACTTCAATATAAAATATTATTCTGTTGGTACAGATGGATCAAACTATATCAAGTTATTAACTCGCAGCTGGAAAACCTAGTGGCATTTTCTCTTTCAATTAACTTTTGTATAGAACAAATAGCTTTCTAATCTTCTTTTTAACCCTGAGGGTCTGTCAAGGTTTAGTAGACATCCAGTTTATGTAAATTCCATTCCTTTATGATTTTTGCAGATGGTCAGAAGATGATTTCTTGATTAATGTTAGCAGATATGAACACTTTAGGTCTGAAACAATGCAGTTCTATTATAACTATGTCCAGCGGGAACCGATACAATTGACTTCGTCCTGAAGGGGTTAATATACTGTATGCCTTTTTTTTTTTTTTTTTATATATCCCATGCCTAGAAGATGATTTTTACTTTTAACTACTACATGTTCTAACTGCTGGTGGGGGGGGGGGGACGGCAGGGGGGCGATGGAGACCTGCGGCAACGCTCTGATTGGCCAGATCTCTGATGGTGTCTCTGATGGCTGGTCGGGCAGACAGGAGGGGCCCTCAAACCTGGCAGCATACTGATCAAGCTGCCGGGCCCCCTCCTAGTCACTGACCGAGGACCCAACACAGTGTACCCTCAGGCGGTTTAGGCGGCTGCCTAAACCGCCTAATTAGAGAGTCGCCTTTGGGGTCAAATATAGCACATTCCATTTTTCTGTTTTTTCACATTGAAATTTGCCATATTAGTAATGTTACATTTGAGACCGTGTGGTAGCCCAGGAATGAGAATTACCCCTATGATTGCATACCATTGGCAAAAGTAGTCAACCCAAGGTATTGCAAGTGGGTTATGTCCGTTTTTTTTTTAGTAGCAGCCACAAACACTGGCCAAAGTTAGCGTTCATATTTGGTTTTGTGTGGAAAAAAGCAAAAAAAAACTAATATTGGCCAGTGTTTGTGACTAAGTGGCTACTAAAAATAAATGGACATACCCCATTTGCAATACCTTGGGTTGTCTACTTTTTTAAAATGGTATGCCATCATGGGGGTAATTCTCCTTCCCAGGGCCAGATTAAGAGCCCAGTGGGCCTGGTGCTGACAATTATGATGGAGCCTAATTACAGAATCTTATCGACTAAAAACTCTAAAACAACCATACCACCTGTTGTGGACATGAAATATTACTCTAATTTTTCTAGTCAGTAAAATGTCTGTTTACTTCATATAGTTCTTAATCAGCATTTATAACTTCATAATGTGATTTACTTAGTTTACCTAAAATGGCCTCTAGGGCCAGGGAGTTTCCCTTAGTCATCGAATAACATCCTCACTAACAAGATGGCCCTGTGAATCTGGGGGAGACCCGCAAGATGCCAGTGACATCACACCCGGTAGGACGAGCAATGAATCAACCACTTGACCCCTAACCAATTATTGATGAATAAATCAATGTTATCTCTGACAATGTTTATGATGTAACTTTGCTTTATAAGGGGCATGCCACCCCCTCTAATAAACATTCAAGTTTTTCATTAACCTGAAACTTGTGTCTGGTGTGAATTACTTCAGGGAGCGTGCACGCACTGTTTCTTTAATTTGGCCAGGGGCAGATACACAAAATAATCAATTTATTGATTGATTTCCACTTCATTTGGCGCCCAATGTGGGGCACCGGATTGGCCGGTTAGGAGGGCCGGAAACCAACGGACCGGAGCGGACCTCCGGAAAGTGGGACAACCGGGGCCTGATCACCTCCAAATACAGCCATTGCCTGTATTCTCCTGTTTTGTGTCGGTCTGTCTCCGCGTCCACTTCCGGCTTCCAGAAGGCTACAAGACAAAATTCTTATCCGGTGCCTCTTTGAACGAACCTGTCGATTGTCTATCTGCCTCCTGAGTGCTTGTGTGTATACGTGTGACGGCCGGTGTATGTGTTTTTTGTTTTTTTTTTTGTTTTTTTTTTTTTTTTATTCTTTATTTTTGTTGTGCATAAGCTTTTAACAATCGGTTGTGAGGTACCCCAACGGCATTCCTCCAACGCATAGTAGACAGTTTAACAGAGAGGTACATGCAATATCTAGCACAAATTTTGTGTTTAAAGGTAGTTGAGTATGGACATGGTAGGAGGCAAGCTTAGTTAACATTAAACTTTGTGTCGCTATTGTGTTCAGGCCTCTGAGTGCATATCTGTGGAGTGTATGAGTAAAGTGGGGTGAGATGCTATGCTGGGATGCACAATGTGTAATTATGCTAGGTCTAGACGATTTTCTTTAAAAGTGATTAGAGTTAAAAACAACAAAAAACTACAAAGGGTCATCCGGCCAGGTGCGCTCGGTACAGTGAGTAGGCTCGCTGTGCTACTGCCTGAGCTATACATGAGCAGTTGCCTTTTCCCCTTTTTTCTTTTTTAAGAGATTAAACATTTATCGCAATACAGTAACCTATCCATTAGTATGTGCGTTCGGGTGCTGAGTAATACCAAGGTCTAATCATGCGAGGCAAACTTCTCAGAACAATATATGCTGGCTATCAGCGATACTGTCTATACCTGAGGAGGATTAAGTATACATATGGAAAGCACAGTGCATATAAAAACAGAAAGAAAAAAGATTAAACAAAAATAGGGTATATGCATCAGGAGTAACTATAACTGAGAGTGACCCCTCGGAGGTCCCTAAGACTCTTCATTTGTGAGTCCAACTCATGCAAGACACAAAAAAAAAACCAGAAAGCTTCTGAGTCTGTTGCGGGTGCCTTTGGAACAACTTGCCAGGAGTGGGACAGTCCCCAGCTCTTCTTTGGAGCTAGCCAATTCCCTGTTGGAGCCAGACGAAGTTTTGCCATGAGAGTCCCGGTGTCAGGCCTAGCAGCCTGCAGGAGTGGAAGCAGGTAAGCTCAGAGTAGCATTCCGGCAAGGTGTTCGACGTCTGTCTGATCTTTGCTAGTGGCAGCAGTGACTTACTTGGTTTGTGGTGCAGCGCAGTTGTGCTGCGCCTTGATGGGTCACCAACCCTTCGCTCCACCTTGGGTCTCCTCCTGCATTGTTGTGCCACTCTAGCTTGATGGGCAACATCTGCAGCTTGGGAAGCTTCTCTGCACTGTTGTCCCGCAGCCGGCAATCTGCTTGGTGCAACGGGTCTCATACGCGCTTGTAACTGCGTCCCCCTCAATGGCTCCTTCTTCCGTGCTGCCTTGCACTGATGTTTAGATGGGGGATGCCACGCGCCTCTCCGCCATTTTGGGGCCTGTTCCACCGTATTTGACTCTGTCTTGGTATTCCTTCTAGGGGCTCTCTGCCCAGGTGGGCTTGTAGCGCATGGGTGATTCGCTTGTGGTGTCCGGTGGAAAGAAGACCTGGGTGGCCTCTGGGTTTGTTTCCGCGCTGCCCCGCACTTGGATGGGGTTTGCCTCCCGAGTGCCCCTGCTGCTTGTGGGGTTACGGGCTTTGGCAGAAAGCTATCCTGTGTTTGTGGCGGTGCCAATGGTCGGAGCCTGTATTCAAGTTGCTGCCAGAAATTATAGAAGTGCCTGTCCAGCCGGGTGAGTATGTCGCTGGGGTCGCTGTTTGCAGATGGGAGCCATGCTTCCTCCGCCATCTTGAGTGGGTCGTGTGTCGGTAGGCCCGAGTTTGTGGTTTGTCCACCTTAGCGTGTGCAAATCAGCTCACCGGTGGGGACCGGGATAACCCCCTCCGGTCCTATGGGGGGGGGGACGGAGTTGCGGTAAGGTTTCTTGCCAGGTGTGCTCTCCGGATTGGGAGATCGGCCGTCTCCCCCACTTGCCGGGCACGCTAGGCCGCAGGTTTCTGTCGAGGTTAGTGCGTGTCAGACTGTTACGCTCCGGGCCCAGAACGGTACCAGGGGTGAGAGTGTCGGTCTGCAGCTGCAATAAGATTATTTCTGCGTTGCTTTTAGGCTATTTAGCACAGATTTCAGGCCTGAAGGGCCGGAGCTATTTGAAAGTGCGTCCAGCCATGGTGAGTGTCAGGCCCCGCCCCCCCGGTGTATGTGTTTTGCCTTTAATAATTTTAGCTTGACTGCCTAGCGGGCAGGGGATGCTATAGCCGGTAAAGGGCTGGGGACCACCCGAGTTAGAGGGTTGGATTATTGATAGCAGTGCTCGGAACCACCTGAGCAAGAGGGTTAAGTTATTCCTGATAGCCGGTGAAGGGCTAGGAACCACCTGAGCAAGAAGGTTGGGTTATTATAGGCAGCCGGAGAAGGGCTGTGGACCACCCGGGAAAAGGAGGGTTGGGAAGATTACGAGCAGCCGGTGAAGGGCTGGGGCCACCTAGTGTAGGGTGGGGTTATTACAGTTGACCTGATAAAAGGTTGGGCTACAGTCCAGAGAGAGAGAGAGAGACTGGGACTGTCATTATTGCGTTTTACTAAATGTTTTAATATGTACATGGCCATATTGCTTTCTGCTATTTTGTGGATCCTGTTTAATTGTTGTTACAGTGTGGATACTCTTGGTGTGTGCGTGTGTGTCGTGTGGTTTGTCTTGGATTCCGGAGTTTATACCCATCTCTACGTGTGTGATTTTTGCAAACGTCTTCTGCTTAGTCTCGCCACGTTCATCTTTTCTTTTATGCTCTATCTCTCCTGCGTTTGCTGCCCAGAGCTGTGTTAGTCACCCAAGCTCGCCCGCTCAGGTCCGTGGCCACCATCTCGGGTGGGCGGACCCTCGTGACTAGTCTACGTTTAGGGAAGACGCACAGGACTCAGGTCCTCGTGGCAGTCGAGCACTGTAGACTTTCCTTTTTCTTCTTCTCCCTTCCACTGTCTTTGCTTGATAAAGATGGGGCAGGAGCATGCTAGACCTGCTAAGGGATTTTTTGCTTGTGACATCGTGAAAGAAAGGGCAGGGGAGGAAGCAATGTTGAAAATAAAGAAAATAGCTAAAGTTTGTGGTTTCCAAATGTCACCTAGCGGTAGATTACAGCCTGAATTTTGGAGGAAGTTGCTTGTCAATAATGAAGGGTTGTTGTTGGATAATGGGCTGACAAACGCTGTAGAAGCCTGGTATCGGGTTGCAAGGGGACTCAAACGGGAAGGTTGGACAGAGGAAGAGTTAGAATTTGAAGGACAGACAATTTATGTATATCATCGAAATGTATGTAATGATGATGTACCCCTCACTACCCCACGGCCACCGCCCTATGATGGCGCCCAGAGTGCGCTGAATGACTCCCGCCCAACTTCCCCGGCTAACGCCCAGACACCACCCCCCAGTAACGTAGGACATGCCCCCACCCCTCTGTGTCCTGTGATTGGAGCTGATGGAGCTTATTATTACCCTGTGCCAATTCATTCTTTTCCCCATGCTCCTGTTCCACAACCGCATTTCCAGGTTCCCACAGCCCCTGATCCGGTCTCGTCACCACCCCATCCCTCGACCCCCACCGATGTCCCTACATCCTCACCACCTCCTTGTCTGCCACCTCTCCCGTTGTCCCCGCCTACTCCTATTGTTTCTCCGTCAGTCCCTCCCTCCCCTGCCCCCGATCCCGTCCCATTTCCTTCTGACACTACTTCTTCTTCTTCTTCGCTACCCCCACCTGCTCCTCCCCTTACTAACATCTCATCACTACTCTCCGCCATCTCTGCCTCTTCAGCCCGTCCTACCACTCCACCTACATCTCCTACTGATCTGTCGTCACTCCTCACCGCTACCTCTGCTGCTCTCGGCCATCCCATTAATCCTACCCCACCTCCTCCCTCTGATCTATCATCCCTCCTCACTGCTTTCTCCTCCTTGACCCGTCCTACTACTCCTACTTATCCCACTACACCCTCTGACACTCCTTCTAGTCCCTCCCCTTCCGATCTATCATCCCTCCTCGCTGCCCTCTCCTCCTTGACCCGTCCCACTACTCCTACTCCTCCTACTACACCCTCCGACGCTCCTCCTAATCCTCCCGCTGACCTACCATCTCTCCTCACTGCCCTTTCTACTTTAACCCGCCCCATTGTTCCAGACGCCCCTACCCCTCCTATCCTCACTCCTCTCGTGCCTACCCTTGTTCCCTCTGACCCATTGTCTATCCTTGCCTCGGCCCTGTCTGCCCGGTTCCCACACCTAGCTCAACCTGTGTCTGCCCCTAACTCCTCTATGGCCCTCGTCCCATATTCCCCTGATGCAGATCCCAGTTATCCACTCATGGTGGTCGGCTCGGACGAGTCCGCTGCCTCGGGACCACCCCATGCTATGGGTGTCTCCCCGGCAGCCTCAGGATACCATCCCACCACATCACAGATGGCCACTCCCTGCATTATAGTTACCGAGCTCCCCATTCCATGGCACTCAGCTGTGCAAGCCCTGGCTTCCCTCGATGTAGCCTCTTACCACGACCTCCCAAACTTACCCGAAGATGATAACGTACACGGGCATAGCTTGTTCCGTTCTCGAGATCACAGAGACAGACTGTCTCTGGAGTGCACCTCCAGGTATCCCCCTCTACTGAAGGGGCTCCACCAATGTATGTCAATGTCACGTTCAATCCTTCACAAGCAGCCACCTTGGTCATTTCCCTCCCTGACCCTGAAAAGCAACCTATGCCCTTCTACCGTAGGATGGCTCAGATACGTAAAACATATTCCGCAGCCTGGCGGGACCTTTACAGTTTGTGCAAAATTAAAGCCGGTAATGCTTATTGGCTAATTATGGCCAGGAGTTTTAATGATGCAATTCTTACCACTGACATGGACTTCCAGTCAGGTATTACATTCTGTGAACAACTCCGTGCTTGGGCCCAAGATAAGCTGGCTGACCAAGCCACCTGTATAAACGATATTGTTCAGGATAAACTCGAGTCTGTAGAGAAGTATCATTCACGCCTCACCCAAACTTTCTCTGATCTTGGTTTTAGTGTCTATAACAAGGCACATACTCAGATGTTGTCTGCTGCCTTTGTGGCTGGTTTAAAGGAGAATATACGTAAAGGTTTAGTACTTTCTCGCCCTGAATACAGAATAATTCCCCTGGACACACTTTTGCTGGTAGCTAAGGGTCTAGAGTCAGTGTCACAACCTGTACAGATAAGGAATAACCCTCTGATGCTTGCTGCCCCAGCCCCCGTTACAGGTTTGACGGCAGTTCCTCCTCCCCCAGTTTACCCCATACAGCAACAGTCCACGAATCCTACTCGGGGCCGCATCCAGACCGCAGCTAGAACTTGTTATAATTGCCACCAAACCGGCCACTTTCGCAGGGAATGCCCTCATCCCAGGTTGAACAGGCCACTACTTCCCTGGTATTCCAACCCTTCTGCTACTGCCTATGGATATTTCCCTCCAGGGTACTTTCAACCGCCACCACCTCCACCTGTTCCGTATTTCCCTCCTCCTGAGTATTCCCAAGCTCCTCCCCCACCCCCTCCAGACGCCCGAGCTTATCCTCCTGCTCCTGCTGAGGGGTATGATGCTGATGATTTACAGGAGGAGCGCCCCGCACTCAGACAGGGCCGTATTGTACGCCCCGCTCCCCAGACAAGTCTTCCTACTACTTCCACACGCCGGTACACTGGTCCTGACCAGGCTCATTTAGATTTATTGCAATAGGTAACCGGCAAGCCTGTGTCTGAAACCCCTGTTATGGCAGTGTCTACAGGGGATAGGGGGGGGGGCCTCTTGCTACAGTTGTCCTACCCGTTGAGGGACACCCTACTACCTTTCTAGTTGACACAGGTGCAGCCCGCAGTGTCCTTAGAGAACAAGACCTGCCAGACCCGACCTGTCTGTCAGACACCGATGTATCTTGTGTAGGTGTTGACGGCACTCCCCGTAGTAACCCGCTAACTAAGCTCCTGCGTGTGGGTTCTGATATACTCTCACGGTTTGTGGTTTCCTCCACATGTCCCATTAATCTTTTGGGAGCAGATGTTTTGTCCCGCCTCCAGGCTTCAATTACATTTACTGCAGATGACCAGGTACAACTACTCACACCCCTATCACGCAAAGACACCTCTGTTCTCTGTTCCTTACCCCTGTTGCTGCACCTTACCTCCCCCACAGAGGAACCAAGGGTCACGGATGCCCCCAGTGCTCTGGACAGAATCCCTGCTAAACTATGGTCTACAGGCCCCGATGACATAGGCCACCTGCGTGTCCCACCAGTCGTGGTCACCCTTATACCAGGCGCTGCCCCGCCACGAAGACCCCAGTATCCACTGAAGCATGCTCAGGCTCTCGCTATCTCTAAACAGGTTGACAGTCTTCTAACAAAAGGAGCTCTCATCAAATGTGTATCACAGTGCAATACTCCATTATTTCCTGTTAAGAAGAAAAATGAAAAGGGACAACCAGATCAATACCGTATGGTCCAAGATCTTCGTGCTGTTAATGATGTTACTGTCCGAGACACAGCTGTTGTTCCCAATCCACACACCTTGCTGTCCCAAGTTCCACCCACAGCCAGGTTTTTCACAGTGGTTGATCTTGCTAATGCCATCTTTAGTGTACCCCTGGATCCGTCCTGTCAACATCTCTTCGCCTTCACACATGACCGTCAGCAATATACGTGGACAGTCATGCCCCAGGGGGCACAAAATTCCCCCACACAGTTTGCAAAGGCCATGGCCACTGTTTTGGAACCTTGGCAGAAATCACATACTGATGTGGTCCTACTCCAGTATGTTGATGATCTACTTCTTTGTGCTGACGACCTTTCAACGGCTGAGCGTGATTCTGAGGACCTTCTTTGTTACTTGGCTGAAGAAGGATGTAAAGCATCTAAATCAAAATTACAGTGGTGCCGGCCCTCTGTGGTCTTCTTGGGACATTGTCTCTCCCATGGCACCCGTCATTTAACCAGACAGAGAATTCAAGCTATTCTGAATTTGCCGCCTCCATCAACACATCAGACCCTACATGCCTTCCTGGGCCTGATTACATACTGCAGATCTTGGATTCCTGAGGCCTCTCAGCTTATGCAACCACTCTATGACGTATTGAAAAGCGAACCATTCTCACTACCACCTCATGCAATGACCTGTTTTGCAGCCCTGAAAAGGGCAATCTGCTCTGCACCCGCCCTGGGCCTACTCAATTACCAGTTGCCGTTCAGACTGTTTGTTTCAGAAAAGATGGGCCATGCTTCAGGGGTGCTCACTCAATCACATGGGCTAAGACAAAGACCAATTGGTTATTTTTCCTGCATGCTTGACCCCGTAGCCAGGGGTAGCCCTTCTTGTCTGCGTGCAGTTTTTGCTGCCAGTGCCTTGCTGGATAAGACCAATGATTTCGTCTTGGGACATCCTCTGACTGTCCTCGCCCCCCCATGACATTTCTGCCATCTTACAACAAGTCCAGCCGAAACACCTCTCCTCACAACGTCATCTTCGCCCTCTCTCCTGTTGCCTGATAATGTAACACTTCAAAGATGTTATACCTTGAATCCGGCCACTCTCCTGCCACTTCCCAAGGGGGGAGTGCCACACTACTGGTACAGCCTAGACATTAATCCTGACGTCCGGATGGAATTTCAGGTACCCACTCCCACGGCTCCTCATGACGAGCAACCCGAGAACCTGTTACACTGTACCCTGTGGTTTAAAGATACCCTAGGCCCTGACTCCTACTATGAAGAAGAGGTATTCCACTTGGTGGAAATACGCATCACACTAACAAATTTAATATGGGATTCCAAAGGAAACATGGTCTTGTTGGTTCACCTGCCAATGGAAGTATCACATCTCTATCATCATTGGGATGTAGCTGTTCCACATGTTTCATTCACCAAGTCCCCTGACCTTTCATGGGAAGACCTTGGCCCATTGGCAAAATCTTGGAGTACTGCAACCCAAGAACAGCTTGAATCAGCAGGAATAACCAAGAAGATCATTAACTGCAATACAGTCAGTTATCCTAGGTATCACACTAAAATATGTGAAGACCTTCCGCACACGGGCCAAGATCCAGAGGCCTCCCATGATTGCTTTGAACAAATGAAGATGGAAACTACCCACTTACCAACCGTGCATGAAACTGCCTTGCCGAATCCAGATTGCACGTTATTTGTGGATGGCTCCAGATTTGCTGATGAACAAGGACAATATCATACAGGGTATGCAGTCACTACAGAAAGTCAAGTTGTACAAGCTGCTGCACTCCCACCGTCAAAATCAGCTCAAGAGGCCGAACTAACCGCCCTCACCGTAGTTTGCAAACTATCTGAAGGAACAAGATATGCCTTAGGGGTGGCACACGACTTTGGTCTAATTTGGAAAACCAGGGGTTTCCACACAGCTACTGGTACCCCTGTGAAACATGGAGCGGCTATTGAAGAACTAATGGATGCCCTGTTACTACCTGAAGAGGTGGCCGTGTTGAAAGTAAAGGCCCACGGCAGATTAAATTCAGAAGAGGCCCAGGGTAACCATCTGGCTGACCAGGCCGCCAAGGAAGCCGCACGACAAGGATGGAAAGTGGACAGTAGAGTGGCCATCGAAGAAACCCCAATTTACACTATGCAAACCTTACCCACGGATCTCAATCTTTTGAGAGAACAACAAGCCGCAGCAACCCCTCAATAGAAACAGAGCTGGAAGGACAAGGGAGCAACCCTTCACAATGATATTTACACTGTCAATCTCAAGTTTTGTCTCCCCAGGAATATGTATCCGGCTGTTGTACAGTGGGCCCACGGACCAGCCCATTTGTCTATGCATCTGATGAATTCTTTAATTGATAAATACTTCGAAGCACCTGGTATTACTACCCTGACACGGAACTATTGTAGGTCTTGCAACATCTGCGCCAAGTGCAACCCCGGGAAAGTTATCAAGGCTGCTCCTAATCACCTGGCCAGGCCACAGTATTCCTTTCAGAGGATTCAGATCGACCATATTCAGATGCCAAAGAGTGGTCGGTATGAGTACGCACTAGTTATATTGGACATGTTCTCAGGTTGGCCAGAAGCTTTCCCAGTAACCAACCTTACAGCAAAAACCACAGCGAAACACCTCCTTACAGAAATTGTTTGCCGGTATGGAGTTCCAGAAGTAATTGAAAGCGATCAAGGAACCTCCTTCACCGCTCTGTTAACAAGGGAAGTCTGGACAGCACTGGGGGTGACCCTTGCCTTTCACACACCCTATCATCCGCAGAGTAGTGGTAAGGTAGAACGCATGAATGGCACATTAAAGGCCAGAATGCTCAAAATGTCACAGGAAACTAACATGCCCTGGCCCGAGAGTCTTCCCTTAGCACTGTTCAGTGTACGTTATACCCCAAGGGGGAAATTCAGTCTGTCTCCCTACGAGATCTTGTTCGGTACAGCACCCAGGTTAGGCTGTTATTTTCCCCAGCAGCTTCAGATCCAGTCAGATGCTATGGTAGACTATGTGACTGCTCTCTCTAATGCCTTGACCAAAATACATGCCCAAGTGTTTTCTTCTATTCCAGATCCAGAGTCAAATACAGGCACTCACAAGTTACTTCCCGGTGACTGGGTTATGGTTAAGAAGTTCCTAAGGAAACACACTCTTGAGCCAAGATTTGATGGTCCTTATCAAGTACTACTGACTATGGCTACCTCAGTAAAGTTGGCCGGAAAAAGTTCCTGGATATACTGACTACGGCTACCTCAGTAAAGTTGGCCGGAAAAAGTTCCTGGATACACGCTTCGCATTGTAAGAAAGTACCTGATCCAGAGGAAGCCACCCCCGCTGAATCATGAGCTTCCTGTGTGTATCATTGCTGCTAGGCCTAGTAGAGGCCCAACAAGTTGCTATTACTAAAGATAATCATGTTTACACGTTTTGGTACAACTCTTCAAACACACATGTGGCTACATTTACCTTTGATTATTGTGATATTGTTACTTGCACATTTCCACAGACACAACACTCTGCTATAAATAAGGACATACCCAACAAAAAGGACCCATACATCTGTGTGACAGGGGGTCGCTGGGGACATCACTGCAGTTCCTGGAAAGCAGCAGGGTGGAACACTGTTAGACCATGGGGCTATAAACCCCAATGTGCCCTAGACAGAGTTGACAGAAATGGGAAGTCCTTGTTATATAGAATGACACTGTGTAAACCCGCAGGGTCAACTCCTATGAAACTCACTTTAAACATAGAGCATCCCAGCCCAGGGGATGCTGGGGAATATGTAATGGGTATGTATTGGAAGGGAGGTGGTTCACACAATCAGTTGGGAACCTTTTACTTACAAGATATGCTCACATCACACGACTGGGTAGGTACTACGTACATGACTGTTAATCCACTGAAACCTCACATTAAGACTTTAAAAGACATGGTTGCTATTGCCAATCCCACCTTTGAAGGTACCATGGCTGTTGAAACTGGGTTCTCCGACACTAACCTGTGGCTGGAATGGATGAGATATAATGCTAATTCACACAACAAGACTAATTGTTATGTATGTGGCGGGGCTAGACCTCACTTGGGTACAGTGCCCCTTAACTTAACTGCTTCTTAAGCCTTTATGTACAGACAACTACTAACTCATCAACATGTGAATCATGGAAAAGGGTGTATCCCATCACCCAGGGAAATGTTAAACCACCTGATGGAGTCACAGTATATCCAGGTAATTACACCTGTTACACAATACATAAAAACAGTGGTAAGTTCATGGGTAAGTTCCCGTCTGGTTATTGTGCCACCTACCATGACCCACCTATGACTTTATTGATAAACCACGCCAAATCAGTTGGAGATATCTACTGGCTATGTGGTGATATGCAACTGAGATCCCAGCGAGCAGGCCTATGGTGGGGGGAATGTACCCTGACTAAGGCTATAATGCCCATCCATATTATTACAGATGATCATCAAGGCCCACTTGACTCCCCACATACGTATTTCCGAGTTAAAAGAGAAATTCCTCTCTGTGGCAGTTTTGACCCACATGTATACATTGATGCCATCAGGGTGCCAAGGGGGGTGCCCAATGAGTTTATAGCTAGAGATGAGGTAGCAGCAGGGTTTGAATCCCTAGTCCCGCTGATCACTGCTAATAAGAATGTCAACTGGATTAATTACATTTACTACAATCAGCAACGGTTTGTCAATTACACCGGAGATGCCCTACAGGGTCTGGCGGAACAGTTACAAGCTACCTCCCAAATGACATATCAAAACAGGATGGCCCTAGATATGATTCTGGCAGAAAAAGGAGGTGTATGTACACCATGACCTGTTGTACCTTAAACCCTGACAATACTGGGCCTAATGGGAAGGTGACTATGGCAATAGAAAAGTTGGACAGCCTTTCTGATGAATTGCAAAAGAACTCTGGGGTCCCCAACACATGGGACAGATGGTTTGGATGGATGAATGGGTGGCAGAAGACCCTATTCCAAGTTGGAGTGGCAGTTCTCACGGTGACAGTCATCTTTCTCTTCCTGACATGCTGCATACTACCTTACATACAGAAATACTTACAGAAGACAGTAGGACAAACCATTGATAGTGTAACTCCCACATTCATACATCAAGACGTCAATGACACAGAATGTGACACACCACACACACCCCTTCAGTCTCATCAATTTAAACAGACAACTGCATTTCTCTAGGGGAAGCACAGGGATAGCGTCTGTCTTCACGGGCAGAAGTCTCTCGTGGGAGAAGTAGTGGGTTAGCCACTGTGGGATACCCGCGGAGTGAAGTGTTCGAGGCCTGTTAAGACAGATGAGCTGCAGCCAATTAGGCACACATTAGGGACAATAGCAGTTGTCTTCTGAGTAAATAGCCATTTTAAGGGGGGACTGTTGTGGACATGAAATATTACTCTAATTTTTCTAGTCAGTAAAATGTCTATTTACATCATATAGTTCTTAATCAGCATTTATAACTTCATAATGTGATTTACTTAGTTTACCTACAATGGCCGCTAGGGCCAGGGAGTTTCCCTTAGTCATCGAATAACACCCTCACTAACAAGATGGCGCTGTGAATCTGGGGGAGACCCGCAAGATGCCAGTGACATCACACCCGGTAGGACAAGCAATGAATCAACCACTTAACCCCTAACCAATTATTGATGAATAAATCAATGTTATCTCTGACAATGTTTATGATGTAACTTTGCTTTATAAGGGGCATGCCACCCCTTCTAATAAACATTCCTCAAGTTTTTCATTAACCTGAAACTTGTGTCCGGTGTGAATTACTTCAGGGAGCGTGCACGCACTGTTTCTTTAAATTGGCCAGGGGCAGATACACAAAATAATCAATGTATTGATTGATTTCCACTTCACCACCCAAGCGTCATGTATCTGGTAGAGGTGGTGTTAGAGGGAAACTCAAAGGATGCAGCTATAAGAAAACACATACTCTATGCTAATTTCTTTTTTAATTCATGCTTTTATCTTTCAAGTAAATCCATACCTCCTAAAAGCATTGTACCGTGACGTAGGAAGTCAATGGGCGAATCACGTGACCAGAACTGTCAAAAGGGGGCAAACATGCCCAAAAAGGGGGCATGTCTGTCCAAAGAATTGGAAGGCCATCCTGGCATCAGTGTCCCCATGTCGCCCAGTCCCCTAGTCTCCCAGTGTCTGTCCTCCTTTCTCCCCGTGTCCCCATGTCTCAGTGTTTCCCGTGTCACTAGGATACCAGGGAACACAGAGACATGGGGACACAGACTTGGGGACATTGGGAGACATGGGGACACTGGGAGACATGGGGCCAGTTGTGGATACATACATGTGGAGACATGGGGACACAGACATTTGGGGACATTAAGACACTAGCAACACAGATACTGGGAGACTAGGGGACACTGGGAGACATGGGGACACAGACACTTGGGACACTGGCTGGGAGTCATGGGGACACAGACACTCGGGGACACTGGGAGACATGGGGGCACATGTGGACATACATGGGGACACTAGGGACACAGACACATAGAGACACTGGCTGGGAGACATGTGGACACAGATATTCGGGACATTGGAAGACATGGAGACACAGACACTAGGGACACAGAGACATGGGGAAACAGACACTGGGAGACTAGGGGACACTGGTAGCCATGGGGACACTGAGACACTGGCTGGGAGACATGGGGACACTGGGAGACAGTGTGTCCCTAGTGTCTCTGTGTACCAATGTGTCTCCCAATGTCCCTATGTCTCACAGCGTCCCCATGTGTCTCAGCATCATCCCCCCCCCCCCACCATCTTTCAGCCTTTATCCCTGCTCCTTCCTGGGCTACCATACAGTCTCAAAGGCAACATTACCAAACTAGCAAATTTTAATGTGAAAAAAAATGAAATGCAAGCCTTATATTTGACTCTCTAACTTTCCAAAACACCATAAAACCTGTACATGGGGGGTTTTATTGAACACAAATATTAGTGTTTCAAAACCGTAAAACCTCTTACAACAATATCGTCAGTAAAAGTGCTCTTCGTGTGTGAAAAATGCAAAAAAGTAACTTTTATTGAAAATATCATCATTGTAATACAATTTATCATTTTGAAACACTAATATTGGTGTTCAGCGAAGTCTCCCGAGTAAAACAGTACCCCCCATGTACAGGTTTTATGGTGTCTTGAAAAGTTACAGGGTTAAATATAGTGCTTTGCAAATTAAATTCTCTGCACTTTCTGCCTGGGTTGTCAGCCATGTCAATCAAATTTTAATTAGTAAAAATTACATAATTATGTTAAAAGATTACTTAAATATACATGTAGAATTTTAATTTATATATATATATATATATATATATATATATAAATAATGTATAAAAAAGTAATAAACCCTTGCACTCCAACTCAAAAAAATCATGATACCCGGTGCTCTGGTATGGCCACTGCCCCGTCCGCACTGTCTCCCTCCCACACAGCCACTGCTCCCCTCCCCACTGTCATCCCATATGGTCACTGCCCCCTCCCCATGGTCATCCTCCTACACTGCCACTGCCCCCCTCCCCACTGTTTCCCTCCCACACTGCCACTGCCCCCTCCTCTCTGTCTCCCTCACACACTGCCACCCTCCCCACTGTCACTCTCCAACACTGCCCCGCTCCCACTGTCCCCCTCTCCGCTGTCATCCTCCCCCACTGCCACTGCTCCCCTCCCCCACTGCCACCCTCCCCACTGTTTCCTTACCACACTATCACTGCCTTTTTCCCTACTGTCTACCTCCCACACTGCCACTGCCAACCCCCCTGTGTTCCTCCCACACTGCCCCCTCCCCACTGTCACTGCCCCCTCCCAACCGTCTCCCGCCCACCCTCACACTATCACTGCCCCCCTCCCCACTGTCTCCCTCCCACACTATCACTGCCCCCCTCCCCAGTCTCCCTCCCACAGTCACTGCCCCCCTACCACCCTGTCACTGCCCACTCCCGCCCTACCACATTGTCACTACCCCTCTATCCAGCTGTCACCCTCTCACACTTCCACTGCCTCCCTCCCCCCTGTCACTTCCCCCCTCACCGCTGTCTCCCTCCTACGCCTGACACCTGTCCTCTTCCCATACGCTGCCCCCCAAATTGCCACCCTCTTAGCATACTGTCACCCTTCCACACACTGCCCTCTTCCCTCCTCACACTGTTACCCCACACAGTCACCCTCCCCACAAATTAGGCAGAGAAAAAGGTATACATTTGAAATAATAGCAAATATATAAATTACAAACACTTTGCTAATATGGGGGTACAATTTATGGAAATGGTCTGCCAAAGGGTACTCAAGTCAAAAAAGTTTTGAACCACTGATCTAGAGTATTTTTCCTTCTCATTGAAGACTGCAGTGATTTGCCATGGAGAGGTGAGAGATCCCTAGACAGGGGGTGGGAATAAGTCTTCCCAGATATTAAGAAATACTATCAGGCTACAACACTACAACGTATCCTCGATTGGCATTCCTCACGTCTACTGCAGCAGTGGCCTTCTCTGGACTGGGAGGGATTTGACATTCACCTTCATGCTGCGCTATGGTTGGGGAGGTGTGAGACACTGGACCGAACGGCAGCAGGATCACAAGTCAGTCATACACTCAGGACATGGAGGGCTTTACGAGGAGTAACTCACATATCTCCTATACCGAGTCCCTTGATACCTGTACAACAGAACTATCTGGGGGTTGGGGTATTTTACCACCTAGTGCTTGGGTCTCAATAGATAGGAACCCTTTCATCCCAATCCATAAGGTTTTAGGTAATGATTATATGCTAGGACTACGCGACGTCAAAATGGGAGGAAGCTCCGACACTCCTTACTAAAGTCCGACATACACAATTACGACACTACTATAAAAATATATCTAATAGGGCACTATTGCATTGAACCTTGACGTAGTTCAAAGGGATCTGCGAAGGTGATACTACCCTGAAGAAGGCTATTGTCGTCCTTTACCAACATCTACTGGTGGGAGATAAAAACACGAAAACCACTTACAAGAGATGATGGGAAGAACGGCCTGGCAAGACGTTCATTGACACTCAGTGGGAAAAAGTTTACATTTTAAACCACAAAAGCTCAATCAAATCTAGGTACCAAGAAACTCACTACAAACTACTATCGTCATGGTATCGAACTCCATCTCTCCTACATCATGATCTTCCCGCATGCATCCCTATTTTGCTAGAGGGGTGGCACAGGTGGAGTTATACCAAAATAGTACCATTCTTGGAGATAGTAAAGGAAAGATCTATCGACGTCTTCGGAGAACCACAACATACGGGGGAACAAACACTATTGCACCAGTCTCTAGATACAAAAAGTCACTAGACACCTTCTCAATGCAGCAAAATAACTAATACCTGCCCTCTGGAAACAAGTAGAGACCCCCCTACCAGGGAACAGTGGCTAGGGAGAGTGAAGGATCCACAAGCCATAGAAGCAGTGCAGGCAGCATTACTGAGCACCGGTGACAAACACACTGACCGCTGGTGACCCTCTTGTATGTATATGGCTGACCGATTGAGGGCTGGCAATGCAACTGCTGCAAATGTAGCGCTTGAAGTACCATTATATTTGGTTGAGCGTTACGCACCAGAGCACCCTACGGTTATCATCTACAACAAGCATGTCAAACTCGCGGCCCACAATGGGCATCTTTGTGGCCCAGTGAGCCGCGAGTACATGCTTAGTGTTATAGCAGAGTAGGTACCTGCTCTCCCCACATTGCAGGTGTCTGCTAAAACTAACCCGGCCAGGGAGGATGGCCAGCGAGGGAGCTCAGTGTTCCTGCTCCTCTCTGCTACCTCTCGCGCGCCGTCTGTAGTGAAGCCTGGCGCCCGAATATGACGTCATATTCCAGCAACACTAAACCGCACACAGATATCGCAAGTTTTGAGGGAGCATGCAATTGGCATGCTAACTGCAGGAATGTCCACCAGAGCTGTTGCCCGTGAATTGAATGTTCATTTCTCTACCATAAGACGTCTCCAAAGGTGGTTCAGAGAATTTGGCAGTACATCCAACCAGCCTCACAACAGCCCAGGACCTCCACATCCAGCATCTTCACCTCCGAGATCATCTACGACCAGTCACCCGGACAGCTGCTGCAACAATCAGTTTGCATAATCAAAGAATTTCTGCACAAACTATCAGGAACCGTCTCAGGGAAGCTCATCTGCATGCGCGTCGTCCTCATCGGGTCTCGACCTGACTGCAGTTGGTCGTAACCGACTTGAGTTGGGAAATGCTCACATTCAATGGCGTCGGGCACTTTGGAGAGGTGTTCTCTTCACGGATGAATCCCAGTTTTCACTGTACACGGCAGATAGAAGAACGCGTATGGCGTTGTGCGGGTTAGCGATTTGCTGATGTCAACGTTGTGGATTGAGTGGCCCATGGTGGCGGTGGGGTTACATAGCTGAAAAGAGACTTGCATCCAGACTTACATAGCTGAAAAGAGACTTGCATCAGCCTTCCTCACATATGTTTTTGCGGTTGATCCAAAAGAAGGCAAAAAGAAAACCTAGTCTGAAGCGCTTCCAATTTTGCAGCAAACCAGGAAAAAATTCCTTCTTGACCCCAAAATAGCAGTCAGATGTCTCCTTGGATCAAGCAGCTATTACGCCACTAATTAGAAATTATATCCCAGTATGTTATGTTTTTGTAAGTATTTATCCAATTGCAGTTTAAACATCTGTATGGACTGAGAAAACCACCTCTTCAGGCAGATAATTCCATATCCTTATTGCTCTTAGTGTAAAAAAAACCCAAAACCTTTTCTTTGCCTTAGATGAAATCTCCTTTCTTCCAGCCTAAATGTGTGACCTCGTGTCCTATATACAGCCCTGTTTATGAATAGATTTCCAGATGATGGTTTGTACTGGCCCCGAATATATTTGTATAATGTTATCATATCCCCTCTCAAGCGCCATTTTTTTCAAACTAAAGGGATTTAAATTTTTTTTTACCTTTCTTCATAACTAAAATGCTCTATTCCTTTTATCGATTTTGTAGCTTGTCTCTGCACTTTTTCTAGTGCCATGATATATTTCTTTAGAACAGGTGCCCAAAATTGCACAGCATATTCAAGGTGTAGTCTTACCAGCGATTTATAAAGAGGCAAAATTATATTTTCATTCTGAGAATTTATGCCCCTATTTATACATGACATAACCTTACTGGCCTTAGCAACTGCAGATTGACATTGCATATTGCTGCCTAATTTGTTGTCTATAACAATTCCCAAATCCTTCTCGTGTGTGGTTATCCCTAATTCACTACCATTTAGGGTGTAAATTGCTTGTGCATTCTTTTTTTTTTTTATTCTTTATTTTTGTGGTGCTTTGGGATACGTACAGGTTTACAGAGACATTGCAATTGGTTTCAGAATATTATCCAGTAGCATACATTACATGTCAGATGAGCAGCACTTTTTGTTTTTACAGTTTAACATTTGAATAATATCAGAGTGAACATGCTGGTACGGCATACGGTCAGGTTAGGTATGATTAAACGAGGAAGGACAATATGGTGCAACGTGGCAGATATTAACATTGTATGACCAGAGCTGTCTGATTACACTTTTTAGCAACATATTTCTAGTCTGACTAGGCATAGTGTGTGTGATTACATGGTGCGCTAAGCTTAATCTTGACAGATACCTAGTCTAACTAAGAACAGATTATACACATATGCATTGGGACTTAGCCTTGCAGGAGACCATAGTCACAGGATACATGAGGGTATTACCACCCAGAGAAAGTCCACCGGCTGCAGAATATGTGTGCTTATTAGCGGGCTTAGCCTTGTGCCCAGAGTCCTGTGGTCATCCATTTCTCGTCGCCAGCAGGTCATACTATGGCCAGTTGTCAGAGTCTTGCGGCAGGGGTTTCGATGCAGTGGATCTCTGAGCGTGATGGGAGTTGTTGAGGTGGGTCTTCAAGCCGGGGTATGGCTGCTTTCTGGCTCTTTGTTTCGGCTGCAGTGTTTGTGTCGCCGTTCTGTGCCGGAAGAAGGGCAGTTCGATACTCCGCCGTCTTCCCGGGCTGTTGCAGGGTTGGTGGTCCTTGCTGTAGGTCGTGCGGTTAGCGGCGGCGTGTATGGCTCGAGGCAGGCTTCCGTTTAGGCCTCCGCTGTTGATCGCTTGTTTCGTGGCGTGTGCAGTTTTGAGATTGCCTGTTGGGCAGCGGTGAGGTAGAGCCACCAGCTCCTCTGATCCCATGCGCCCCTGCTTAGCAGTCTCGCTGAGTGTTTTGAGCTCCGCCGAAAGGTAGGCCCCTCTGAGGACTCCGGCGCACGCGGCAGCCGCCATCTTAGGTGATGCAGTCGGGCCCTCGAGTTTGGTTGCAGCACCTTTGAGCTCCAGTGGTCTGGTCTCCGGGTGGGGACCGGGATCACCCCCCCGGCCCATGGGGGGGGAAACGGGGCCGGGTCCGCCCAGGTTCATGCCCCAGGCTAGGCGCTGTATCGCAGGATAGTGGGGCGGCGGCCGTCCGCCCCACTCACCTCCGGAGAAGGCCCCAAGTGGGACCACGAAGTTTTCTCCGCCAGGGGACTGCAGCTTGATAAGCCAGCCTCACCCTGGTTTCAGCCGGCCTTCTGCTTTGGGCAGTGTTGCTGTCGGTAGGTTTTGCTGGTGGAAGAAATCTCTTTTTAATCGTTTTTGGAGTTTTGTAGCAGGAGCTCCTTTTGCCTGCGACCGTCCAGCCAGGCAGTCCGGCCCCGCCCCTGCTTGTGCATTCTTAACCCCAAAGTGCATAACTTTGTATTTCTCTACTTTAAATTAAATATAGGAACAACATTTGGTTTCCTCCAATCCTCCTGTACAATACCTGAAATAAAAGAATCTTGAAGGAAGAAATACACAGAGAAATTAATACCCTGAAATCAGCGAAGACACCTGGCCCTGATGGCCCCATAGCTGAATATTACAAAACCCTAAAACTACATCTTAATCCGATCCTCAAAAATTTGTATAACCAAATATACATTGACAGTCTACCAATAGATACTCTCAATCAGGCCCAAGTCATTCTGATCTTCAAAGTAGAAAAAGACATAAGCTTTGGCCTCTTATCGCCCGATCTAATTACTTTATCAAGATGTTAAACTTCTCACTAACGTTATATCAATATATACAAACATTCCTACCCAACTTACTGACATCTCCCCAACTAGGCTTTGCACAGGGCAGATATGCAGGCATGGGAGTCCGAAGAACGCTGGCTGCAGTACCTAGAATTGCAGAGGAGAAGACGCTTGCGATCGAAGTCTCGTCAGACTCGACTGAGAGGGAGTTGGATAGCATCACTTGGCAACACCTGAAGTGGGTCTTGCAACTACAATACTTTAGTTGTGTTGTAGATTTTTAATGAAATTTACAAAGATGTGACCAAATTACTTGTGTTACTACAAATGGCCTTGACTCTCCTTATTTTCCTCTGGAGAGATGGGTGCGACAGGCCTGCCCATTCGCGCCGCTATTATTTAACCTACCAATCAATCCTTTACTACGAGCCATAGACAACCTTCAGGTATTCAGGGTAATTCCAATGGGAAAAGTCACCTTGAAATTCTCAGCCTTTGCTGATGAGCTATTACTCTTCACCTCTGATCAGCTAAATTCTTTGGTGGCCAGGTGGACTCCCCTTGAAATGGGAACTGCAGGCCTTAAATTCGTAGGAATCAAAATTCTCCAAACATCTAATTTCTATACAAAATGAACATACCTCCCATCTTAGTCAATATTTTCTCAGAAGTTGAGTATTGGCACAACTTACCCATATCCTACATAGGAGGGGCCAATTTATACAAATTAGATTCCTTAAACTACTATACCCCCTCCAAGTCCTTCCCCTGCTGCTCTTGAAACAAGAAGTACTGCTAAATAAGAAACTTAGACGATTCGCTTTGGCGGGGATTCAAACCTCTCAACAATATATTGATACATTAAACAAGGGGGACTAAACTAACCAAATGCTAGAGAATACAGTCAAGCAGCGCAACTTGGACCCACATTGGTTTGGATCCAATCCTAACACAAATACTGAACTACCTTTGGAGTCCTTTTTGGCAGAGCCAGACACATTGCCAGCTCTCCTCCACAGGCTTAACCACCTCCCAAACAAAATCCTGACAAATCCACTCAAATACCTCAATCTGAGCCTGGAAACAGGCTCGATATAAAGTACATACCTCTCATCCATAACTCTGACTTTACCCCAGGCACTCAATTCAGATTGCCACAATGGGCTGACTTTAGTCCTTAGTAGACTACATTGGTCAAAAGATTTCTAACGCTTGTGGAGCTCCGGGAGAAATTGCCTTCCAACACCATGGTTTGCTTACTTCCAGGTGTGGCACTACTACCACTCTTTCACCAAAACTTTCGCAGTGTGGCCCAGAGGAAGGTGCAGCCTGTGTATTTATAGGCTGGGTAACAGTATTCATATATTTCTAAAATAAAGGTACTTAAAACTGCTATAACAATCTTTATCAGTTTCCTGAGTGCAGATGTAATTGTGACAGTGAAATAATAGAGTCAATTCACTGCTCCCCTCTCCCTGACTGAGAATTACATAGCCCATTGAAACTTCCAGTACTGTTTGGAAACACAAGGTGAGCTTACATTTTCAGTGACTTTACATTCATGATCAGGAAATCTGGTAGAGAAACGTAATCCCCTTTAAGCTGCTAATCATTCCTAGAAAATTAATTAGAGCAATTGTGAAATGATGAATATCACATAAAACGACTGGAGTGATAGGCAAGTATAGCAGATTATAATACTCACCCGTTGTCTATAAATTTCTGCATGTTTCTCTCAAAAACAAAAATACATACATATAGTGCAACACTGTATGGCAAGTGAATAGATGACGTAAAAAGGTGTGCAAATTTAAACTCACATAAACAGAGCCTATCAAGTTGGCTCTGAACACAGTCACTTCTGTACTCTAATGGCAGAACTTTTTAAAAGGTGAGCAGAACCATTAAGTGATATACATTATATTTGTGTTCAACAGGTACAACACTAGAATATCCTCTTTTGCTTTTTATCATTCTGGATGCCCTGGAGTATCCACAATAGAAGGCTAGTGTACTGCCATAATAGTCCAAAAGTGTCTGCTTAGAGCCTGCTGGCTCCTAGCAGATAAATATAAGTTTTAAAATCTGAGCCCGCATTTAACCATTCTTGCAGCCACTAGTGCAAAATCCAGACATTGTTAAATACTGTTCACTGTTTGTTTGTGTACAGAGTCCCCGGGATTGCAAAATCCAGATTGTTTTGCCCTGTTTGGTACAGGGGCCTATTAGAGCTTTAATATGCCTGTTAGTTTTTATTACACCTCACAAATACATATTTGTTAAATACAGGGGTAACCAAAATTGTAAAAATCCTTGGAATTCATAGTGCCACTTTAAAATAGATGCAAACTACAATATGCAGTGCTATTAAAAGCAGGTACAAACATTCAGCAAATCTTCAATAATTAAGTTCCAAGTTATAACGGGAACAAATATACTGTATATACTCGAGTATAAGCAGAGTTTTTCAGCACATTTTTGTGCTGAAAAACCCCAACTCGGGTTATACTCGAGTCAGTGTCTGTATTATGGCAATTTACATTGCCATAATACAGACTGGGGGCTGGCAGCGAGCTCTTAACTCTCCTGCAGCTCCTGTCAGCTCCCTTCTCCTCCGCGCCGGTCCGTTCAGCACCTCTGTCAGCTCCCAGTGTAAGTCTCGCGAGAGCCGCGGGGTCATAGTGCGGCTCTCGCAAGACTTACAGTGGAGCTGACCGGACCAGCGCGGAGGAGGAGGGAGCTGATAGGAGCTGCAGGAGAGGTAAGAGAGGTTATAAAAAAAAAAAAAAATAATAAAAATAATAATAATTATTATATAACAAAAAAATTTAAAATATTAAAAAAAAATTATAAAAATGCCCACCCCCCACCAAAGCTCTGCAACACAAACACACACACTGCGCTCATTATATACACACACACTGTAAATAAATATTCAATTCATATAATTTTTTTAGGATCTAATTTTATTTAGAAATTTACCAGTAGCTGCTGCATTTCCCACCCTAGTCTTATACTCGAGTCAATAAGTTTTCCCAGTTTTTTGGGGTAAAATTAGGGGCCTCGGCTTATACTCTAGTATATACGGTAACTCATATGCACTATAGTCGTACGTTTGACATCTCCCAGTTTCAGTTTGCCTCTGCAGGAGATATACCCTACAAAAGGAAAGGTGTAGCTTTCTCCTCTAGGAGCCATTTAATATTGAAGCAAGATAAGTGTTCTTAACTCTGATATTTTATCAAAGGGTTGCAGATTTTTTTCTCCTTTGCACTACTTTTTATGTAGAACATTCGTTATCATTTGCACTTTTTTAGACTAGAAAGATAATCAGATTTGTGAAGAGAGGAAATATTTCCCTAGATTCTATGCCCAACCCAAAAAAGGGAGGTCTAGAGTCCGGGAAAAGAAGAGGGTCAGGGTGGTGGTACCAGTTCCACCTAATATGGGCTTGAACCCTGGAAATGTGAATACAGAGAAAACGCTAAAATCGGGTAGTACCCCTTTAAGGAGTGCTCCCAATTAACTGGTATAGATGTTAGTGGACATGCCTAAAACAGACAAGAAAAATAATAAAAAGATATACCAATAAGCTTAATCTGAGAGAATAAGGAAACAAATGAAGGGGTTATAGCAACATCAGAAATAAGGTACACAGAGTATATGGTAAACTCCCAAGTATCCTGGCTAGACAAATGTTACAATTAAACTTTATTAGCTGTTGCCAGAAGGATACAGTTGCCTCAGTGTACTCTTGCAGGTATTGTTGCTAATCCCTATAACGTTACTGGGAAACTGCTTCAAGGGCTGTGCAGCGATGAGAGTAGTTATCCTTAATGATTTAATAATCAAAGCAAAGGAAATAGGAAAAATATATTATAACCCTATTGAAGCAGACATGCCAGTAAAATAGGTGCAGTAAATTAGGGAGAGAATAATAATATAATATATCCTCCCCTGCTGGACACCTATCATAGATATACAGGTAGACACAGGGAAATAGGGGGGAAAACCTGTGTGAGAACCTAATCGAGTAGGGCAGCTATAGGTGCTAAATCGAAAGCCACGGAATGTCTGTCTTGGTCCTATGATAGCTCGAAGCACTGCTATGCTAGTTCCCTGCAAACTCCTTTTAACACCTTCGTGGGTGTTCTATGCTAATACTAGCGCTAGGAGTAAGGTCCCTATGCAAATCGACTACCTGTTGTGGTTCCTATTCTCCGTAAAGCACAATATTATCGGCTTAAAAAATAATACAAAACATAAGTGCAAAAGAGGATTCCCTTAAGTGCATAGTGAGTGCACGGTGAGTGCTCGAGTGAAGTGTAGGGATATCCTGAGGCGAAGACCCGACGCGCGTTTCGGAGTCTAAAACTCCTTCGTCAGGGGCTGACGAAGGAGTTTTAGACTCCGAAACGCGCGTCGGGTCTTCGCCTCAGGATATCCCTACACTTCACTCGAGCACTCACCGTGCACTCACTATGCACTTAAGGGAATCCTCTTTTGCACTTATGTTTTGTATTATTTTTTAAGCCGATAATATTGTGCTTTACGGAGAATAGGAACCACAACAGGTAGTCGATTTGCATAGGGACCTTACTCCTAGCGCTAGTATTAGCATAGAACACCCACGAAGGTGTTAAAAGGAGTTTGCAGGGAACTAGCATAGCAGTGCTTCGAGCTATCATAGGACCAAGACAGACATTCCGTGGCTTTCGATTTAGCACCTATAGCTGCCCTACTCGATTAGGTTCTCACACAGGTTTTCCCCCCTATTTCCCTGTGTCTACCTGTATATCTATGATAGGTGTCCAGCAGGGGAGGATATATTATATTATTATTCTCTCCCTAATTTACTGCACCTATTTTACTGGCATGTCTGCTTCAATAGGGTTATAATATATTTTTCCTATTTCCTTTGCTTTGATTATTAAATCATTAAGGATAACTACTCTCATCGCTGCACAGCCCTTGAAGCAGTTTCCCAGTAACGTTATAGGGATTAGCAACAATACCTGCAAGAGTACACTGAGGCAACTGTATCCTTCTGGCAACAGCTAATAAAGTTTAATTGTAACATTTGTCTAGCCAGGATACTTGGGAGTTTACCATATACTCTGTGTACCTTATTTCTGATGTTGCTATAACCCCTTCATTTGTTTCCTTATTCTCTCAGATTAAGCTTATTGGTATATCTTTTTATTATTTTTCTTGTCTGTTTTAGGCATGTCCACTAACATCTATACCAGTTAATTGGGAGCACTCCTTAAAGGGGTACTACCCGATTTTAGCGTTTTCTCTGTAATCAGATTTGTGGTTGTTTTCATCTTGGTGCATATGACATGCAAAAACCTGCACAATATTTGTGGAGGTAAAAAAAAAAATTTGTTCCAGTATATTAAAATGAGATATTCCTACAGATTCTTGAGGTGTACAGTTTTTGTTTTAGGTACGAAAAAAACCCACACAGTTTGAGCAATTGTATTTTGTAGGTCATATGCCGCATCAACAGACAGGATAATTAACGAATGAGAATTATCAGGAATTTCAAATTTAAGTCCGAAGCAGAACGGACAGTTGTTTTTCCTCTTCATTTCAACTAATGTGGTGTTAAATGTAAAACTCACTAGTCTGAAATTTGTGTTTGGATATAAAAAGTACTCCACTACACCTGTTCAAGGAGATACACAATTAAAAGAAAAAATATTCTAGAACAAAGAACATTTTATTTATAGATTGGGATACAAGTTTACTTTGGTTACAGTTATATTTGCATAACCATTTCATTTTATTTAAATTGAAAAAAAGTAAAGGCTCTCTAAAAGGATCAATTCGAGTTCTTCGATACTACATTAGTTTCTGAAAGGGCAATTATTCCTACAACAAAATGGATAGCACTCTAAAAAAGGTCTGTACCAAGATACAAGTGTTCTATAAAATTCCAGTGCTAACCCTTCAAAAATGGAAGCTCATAGGGCTTAGCAACAGCATGTTCCAAGGCCAGGGCATATGAATAAACTCTGGCGTCTACCACAAGTTTCTCTCTTGCGACCATTTCTGTAAAAGCAGAAAACATGCAGTTTAATTGAAACAAAAAGTCATTGCATACCAAAAACAGCATCTAAATAATGTTATTAAATGTGATTCCATTGATTTTCTGGTGCCCAATAAACAATTCAGTTTTAAAAAAATAAATAAAGAAAATCATTAAGACGGTTTCCTTTATTTACAGCCAAAAATAGGTGCTTTGTGGGACAAAGTGATAAGTAAGGGTTATTCTAGTATTCTAGGAGGTCTTTAAAATATTTAGCACTTTAGAGAAAGGACTACAAAAGTGGTGCAAATTTGTCAAGGAGATGTAATCACCAATGGTACTTTCCTATTGATTCTACTGTGGTGATTGACAGTTTTAGAAATTTGTTCCACGTTCCAGTATGACAACCCAAGCAGCCCCCCTGCATTAAGTTAGACTGCCATTGCAGAGGGCAGGGCTGGCAGTAGTTGGACTGCCTGGGTTGTCAAGCAAGCCCCCCAGATTGGGATCACAATGGATCGCTGAATGAGGCAAGTATGGCGGCTGGAGGGGCTCACGATCATTAGGGCGTACCATGCGGCTCTAACAGTATTTAAGCCAACTTTGTGCAGGGCGTTAACGAGTTGAGTCCCATACCCTCCTGACTTTTATTCAGTTTGCCTTGTGGACATCACTTTCCTTGGTGTATGCTGTATAGATTGAGTAAAACTTTCATTGCTTTATCTTTGTAAATAGCTATCCATTTATTTACACAAACCCATACTACAGAAGGCACTATACTGCTACCTCTGTTCTAATATACATACACACACACACACATCTATATCTATATCTATATATATATCTTAAAACAAGAATCATTCCTACCAGTAATCCTAGAGTGGGGGATCTTACTATTCCATGCTACACTTTAGGAGCCATTGTATATAGTCTCTATTTCATGTGTGTGCGCAGTTTATTATTATAATTTTATCTATACTATTCGGATATACTACATACACTATATGGTCATTTTGTGTATCTATTTTATACACCCCAGACCACCAATTGGAACCAAGGGACACATTAGCATGCTTAAGCGGGGATTGTACTGCTCATGTGCCTAGAAGTAGAGCTCTTCATAGCTCCATCCATCTGTAAATGCATTTCTTTCTTCATTTTTCCCCAGATGGTGTAAAATACTACACCATATACTTATCCATTCTTACAACTCTGTTTTGTTCCATTCATTGAGAGACACTACTTCCACCTCACACAATTATGTAGAAAAGCCCTTGTATCACTAATCACACATTAACATTGGGAGTACAAAGTGCCAACAAAACATACCATCAATGTTTTTACGGAGGTCATTCTTGGGTATAACGATTGACTCTGTAAATTCTAAACAAAAAAAAAAAAAAAACACTAGTTAAGAGTGCCTTGAATTTCATTTTAAATGTATAAAGTATGTTAATAAAGTTAATTACATACCTCCATTAGCTTAACATGGATGGGGAAAAAAGGGAGGAAAAAAATAAAAATGAATATGATAATCAACAAAACCAAAAAACTTATATTTCAATGCCTCCTATATGACATACAAGAACATAGTAAAAGAAAAACATTTATGGAACATATATTAAACTATGTAGAAACGCTGTATCATGTGCCAGTCATGTCAGAACCATAGCCACTACGAAACAGGGCTTAATTAAGTGGAGCTAACAGAAGCTCCTAGCAAGAGCTTCTGGCTTCAGGGGAGGCCCCCTGGATCCCAGGTAAGTTGTCAAACCACAGTCAAACACTAATTAACCTGGAATGACGACAGTGCACTCCTGGCAACAAACACTACAGCAGTTGGTAGTGATTATTGTACTTTGAGGAGGTTCCTTTAACTACATTTATTACATTTAAGTATAAATTTAAAGAAACTGTCTGAAGAAAACAATGCCGTCATAACACGCTGAAAGAGTCATTGCTCCGGTAACAGAGCTCCTGGTTCTTTTTGGCCTTTGTGTGTGGGTGGCCTGGACCACAATCATCCAGCCATCATGAAACTGTCAAACTGATGTAAGAGTAGGGCTAGCTGGAGCTTCCAGTAGAGCTCTGTTACAGCTTGCATTTAATTTCAGAAAAACTAAAAAAAAGAGCAAAAGCATTAAAAAAAACCCTAGAGACTTATTATGCAAATGGTTTCTTCTGCTTACCATGCTTTGGTTTGGGCTTATTGTTTATTGCGTAGTCTCCGTTAATGTGAACAGTCATTATGTACGTTGTACAATTGCTCAGACCAGGGTCCAGGCAAGCCACTAAAACAAAAAACAAAATATAGAATTCTTAACACCTTATTATACACATTTCCATACAAGTTTTTCATAAACCGAAATAAATTAATACATAGATCCAAAATTATACATCCTGTTAAAATGTAGCTACTTACTTCTCTGCGTATACCACTACATTTTAACATATGATTTAACAGGATGTATAATTTTGCATCAATTTATTTATTAATTTATTTCTGCTGGTTTATGAAAAACTACTCTGGAAATGTGGGAAAAACTGTAGAAAATTGATACTGATAAGATCTATTGCTGTGTATTTAGTTGAAGAAACAAGATCAGAGCGAGCAAAATATCATTCAGACAGAAAGTGAAAAACATTCTATTCATTTTGCACTTTACAGAAGCCACTGAGATGCACTAGACAAGATGTCAAGGGCCCTTCTCCTCTGGTAAGGCATAAAGATACATTATGAAAAGGAAAAAAAAGATGGATTAAGACTGTCACCTATCTGTATTTGAAGCCTCTGGATTTTAACTTAAAGTGGAACCGTAAGACTTCTGAAAATTACCCCATTGAATGAAATGTTGAAAGCCACCTAAACGTTTGATGTTTTATACATGGTTGTTTAAATTATAAAGATTTTACATATTAAATTATCCAGTCAATTTACAAATGAAAAATTAAGAGTATAAATGGAAACAGTTTCATTTCTCCTCTTCTTTCTAGGATTTCCTCTATTCAGACTGCCCGGTGTAAAGAAGAAAGCTTATAACAACAGACAAGGAGCTAAAAGAGTCACAAAGTTTCAGGAAAAATAAATAAATGTAGGATGTGTCGATTTCTAAACTTAATTTTGCTCTTCATATACAGATTTGTTAAAATGCTTGTCCAAATGGGTGGCAGGGCTTGACCGCCATGCCGAGAGGAAGCAGTGGACTTGAGCTCCCGGATACAACTCATTATTTAAGTGTTTTTGAGGACTTAAAATACCCTCTTCAGTTACATTCTTAACCTTGGAAAAGGCATCTGGCATCTCGTGGGCAACATTGGTGCTGATTCAGAGGCCAAATACAAATACCGTGGTACAACTGCGTCTTTTGTTAGGTTGTAGCTTGGTGCATCTGCTCTAAGAGTGGATTGAACATCCCTTTAGAATAAACATTGTTTTATTAAAATAAATAAGTTAATCCAACCACTCAAAACCAGATCCTATAATCGGCTAGCATGCATTCACTGGGCACCTGGGGAACATTCCATGACTTCGCCTTTGTAGCCAGTTTCTTCCTCAAGCTCCCGCAAGGCAGCTTGTTCTGGAGTTTCATTCTCATCAATCAGTCCTATTGGGCACAAAACAGAATTTGCATAGATTGATAAGAATAAAAATGCAAGCAGGTCTAGGCAATGGTTTAAGCTTATATTTCACCACTTTCCAAATGCAGAACTCAGATGAAGGTTCCTGACCCCATCAGTTGCATCCACACAAAACCTCATGGTGTTCAGCTAGTAATAGAAGCTCACTATGTTACATGCTACATCTCTACAGTTCAAACTGAAGATCTCCCTGTGCCTGCTTATGCACCGGGACATAACAAATTGAGGCAGCCTAATCATAAAAGAAATTTAAAAAAAAATTACAAGTCTAGGGTTGGGTGCATGTAATATCGGAGAGGGAAGTGGGAAAAATCAGAGTAAGCAGCAGAGAGAGAAGTCAGCATGGAAAGCAGGAACAAGTGAATGGAGAGAGTTGGCAAGTTACATGGCAGTAACTAGTCACAAGTTGAGGAAAAGGGCACAACTAAAACCTGCACTCACAAAAACACACTGGCCTTACGCCGATATACTACATTCATTTAAGCACACAGATCTAGCACTAATACATCCTATATTCACACATACAGGCAGGGCCACCGTTACGACAAACAAGCTACTTATGAATATCTAATTAGGCACACATGCATAAAGATTCATGCATGTGTGCCCAACTAAATTTACACAGATGCAAGTCAAACTAGTACATAACTAGTCTCACACGATCACACACACAAAATTATCAGCCACATTAAAACCACCTGCCTAATATTGTGTAGGTACCCCTCATTATACCTAAACAGCTCTGATGCATCCCAGCATGGACTCCACAATACCACTGAACATGCCCTGTGGTATCTGGCACCCCAAAAAAATCAGCAGCAGATCCTTTAAGTGCTGCAAGTGGTGAGGTGGGGCCTCCATGGATCAGATTTGCAATCAGAGATCCAGGGAGTTTGGAGCCAAAAGCAACACATTGAACTATTTGTCAGATTTCTCAAACCATTCCTGAACAATACTTGCAGTGTGGCAGGCTGCATTATAATGCTGAAAGAGGCCACTGCCATCATGAACCCCCATTGCCACAAAGGGGTGTACGTGGTTTGCAACGATCTCTAGGTAGGTTGTAGAATCCAAATGAATGCCAGAACCTACCCAGAGCCTAACACTGCCGCACAATCCACCAAAGGAAATTGCAAATGTGATCACAAAATATAAGATAGAGGGATGTGTTACCAAAGTACACCCAAAGTAAATTAAATCTCATATTTTTTATCTCTCATAATTTGCTCGGAGCGCTTTATGATCTAGAACAGGGGTCAGCAACCTATGGCACTCTAGGTGCTTTTGCACAGCACTCAAGGCTGCCAGAGACAAACAGGCTCTGGCCTACCAAGAGTACCAGTGGTACTTCAGACATCTGCTAGTGAAAACCGAGCACATTGCAACAAATAGAGGACCTTATCTCAGTTCCGCACTGGAGTAGAGCTTCTTGACCTGCATCTCGCCAGCCTTGTTCTCACTGGATGCCAGTGAAGCCACCCACACTGTTCGATATACACAGAGCTGCAGAAGAAGATGCGCCTACATACCAATAATACAAACCACCCACACATAATCCCTATAAACTTAGCATCATGACAATCATCATGACAATCCACAATCAGCCTCTCACATGCAATGCCACAAGCAGGCCCACACATACACACTTATCATCCACATACACAGTTCCACAAGAGTCTACGTCCATATGTATCCTACACAATATCAGAAACTACTCATGAACATATACAATATATACAACAGCCCACATGCACACAAATATAAAGCTCTAAAGCAACTGCATCGCCCATATATAACACAAGCAGAATATGGCAACATACACATCTCAAAAAAAAAAAATATATATATATATATATATATATATATATATATTATATATATATATATATATCTGGCACGCCAAGGGACTTCAGGATCTTGTTTTGGCACAGTACTAGAAGAAACAGTTCATCAGACTATTATTATTATAGCCATTTATATAGCGCCAACAGATTCCGTAGCACTTTACAATATTATTAGAGCGAGGATTTAACTATAAATAGGACAATTACAAGAAAACTTACAGGAACAATAGGCTAGGCAGCCTTCTTCCATAGCTCCATGGTTTAGTTCTGATGCTCACATCCCAACTGAAGGCGCTTTCTGGACATACATCAATGAGCCTGGGGCGTCCATGACCCTGACGCAGGTCCCCTTGTCGTCCTTCCTTGCACCACTTTTGGTAGATACTAACCACTGCATACTAGGAACACCCCACAAGACTTGCTGTTTTAGAGATGCTCTGACCCAGTCTAGTCATTACTATTTTGCCCTTGTGAAAGTCACTCAGATCTTTTCTCTTGCCCATTATTCCGGTTTCCAACACACAAAAATCACTGTTCACTTGCTGCCCAATATATCCCACCCCTTGACAGGTGCCATTGTTATGATATAATCAAATGGTATTCACTACACCTATCAGTGGTTTTAATGTTGTGGCTGATCACTGTATACATGCACATCCTAAAAGATTGACACATACGTAGAGATACCTTAACACACAGACACAACCTAGCACACAGACACAACCTAGCAGTACCTTGCAGATATGTACAGTGTGAGTTCAAAGTGGATGATCTGGTTTAAAAAAAAACCAAAAAAAAAACAAACAAACAGTAATAACCTGCTGGGAATTCCAGGCAGACACAGCCCAAAGGAGGTCGAAATTGCTTGATAAGAACCAAACATTCATAATGGAGCGTTCGCTGTAGAACTGGTATTATTGCTACACCTAAAAAAAAAAAAAAAGTACAGAGAGTCAAGATAAAAAGCTCAAGAGGTACATATTCATTTATTTGTATAAATAAAAATTAGGCATGGGAATTTTACATAGAAAACCATCATATTTTAAAACAAATTTACCGCTTGATATATTTAAAGGAATCCCCAAAACTCAAATGTTCCATAATTGGATATTATACTATACAATGTCGTAGCATAATGGTCTTTCAGGGAACCAGATTGACCAACAAATGGCCAATCATAAAAATTGAAGAAAAACTAAAATAAATCAAAATAAAAAACAAAAACACAACTCTACCATAAATATAAGTAGCATGTGGTTTGTGAGTAGATGACAGCATATTTTCTGGTTTTAACAGAATACACTTAAAAAATAAAATATTTCCACTCACTTTTGATTAAAATGCTGCAATACACCCCCTCTCCACCCATGTCTGACAGACTAGAAATAGACCTGAATATTTAAAAATCACAACAGTTCACTTTGTGCATCAGCCCTCAAACGGTATCTGCTGATTGGCTACATTCAGGGTACGGATGGTCAGCGAGCATTTATATCTGGAGGATTCTCTGTGCGATGGATTAGGTAAGAGGCCGGGCAGAATAGCTGTAGTTTATCAGAAAATATGTCCAGTATAGAGATAACATAGAATAGCACTATACCTGTGCATTGCCACCAGATCTGAAGGAAAGTGCCTGGTGAGCTCCCACATCTCCAACACAGGCCATATATCTGAGGGTGTATTCTTTGAAAACATTTTGGTGTCATGTACCACCATGAGAACATTTTATATGTAGGTTTCTGCGTTTTACTTGCTATGGCACAATGATGTATCCAATCACACATTTTCTGCCATTGGGATTCAAAGAATCTGAGGTTTCCCCTAGAGCTTGTTTCCCATTAGGAGAAGAAGGGGTGGGGGGAGAGAATTATGTGTTAAGTGAGGAGGGGAATGCATAGTAATAGTAAATGATAGTCCGAATTTGTTAGCTTGTGCGTACCAGATGGTCAGTGTTGAAAATGAGCAATGAAATGAGAAAAATAGTTGTCTGCTCATAGAGGAAATGAATCAGAGTAGAACATAAAGTGGTCTTCTCTCCTGGTGTGAGACTTGATTTCCAGAGTTTATGCCAACCCTTATTCTTGTGAAATGTCAGCAGTGAGAATTTGTTTCTGGGGGGCCTGGCACCCTTCCATATGAGCTTAATGAGAATGGTGCATAGTTATGTGAAAAAAAGCTGTACGGATGGTTATTGGCAGTTTATGGATTAGGTATAGGACCCTTGGCAGTACTTTCATTTTAATAATGGCAACCCACCCCAGCCTTGAGAATAGAGGCATTACACATTCTGCTTGGTTCTTGCTAATGGTGCAGAGCAGAGGAACAAGGTCAGCTCTGGTAGTGAGCTTGCAGGAGTGAGAGTCAGTCCGGCCTTTCTGCTTGGCCAGAGGTCCGGTTGAATGTCAGAGAGGATGGGTCAGACCCTTCCAACACTATCGCGCCTCTGGAATGAGGCAGCATAGGCGCCTGATCTGTGGGAGTCACCAAGTACTAAATACTAAGTACTAAATACGGAGCACATCGGCCCCTGTTTGGGCTCTTCCCCTAAGTCACAAGCTCTTGTTGACTTCCCCATAGTGCCAAGGTAGCAGGGTATGTCACACTTTTGTTAGGAGGCTCATGAGAAAGAGAAATATCAAGAGGCCATTTTCGTCAGCCGTCACATCTCATTCTTTTGCATGCCTCTGATACATTACAGATCTCTCCAGCAGATCCCCAGCCATTGGCAGCTCACTGGGGTAATTTGCTTAAGGGCCAGTCTAGATCTGGTCCCTCCCTTGTGAATAGAAATCTTGGCATAAATGTGTTCCAGTGATGTAGGAGAATGCCTTTACAGTTGATTCTTATGTTCTCAAGTGAGACTCATGCTTTGAAAGGGCTGCTTTAATATCTGCAGAGTATAGCACCACTTTGTTGGATGGAAAAAGACACGCGCACACACAATAAAATAAATGTTAAGTTTTTTTGTTTGTTTTTGTTTTGTATTCAAATGCTTTTATTTAAGCCTCTCTAATGCAAAGTTAGGCTTCTCATTTTTATGTAAGAATGTTGGCAAACCTGAAACCTGCAATTCTTGAATACGACTACTCACCATCAGCTGCATTACCCTCTGCACGTGTTGTACGTTTTACGGTTTCCCATGTTCTGAGATTTGAAAGGAAAGATTGAGGAAAACAAATGCTTACTGTGCCGAACAAACATCAAGTTTACACTAAATTATATTCAAACAAATCTTTAAAAATAAATACAATTTCACACTAAAATGGTCCAGCACTTACTCCCCTCCTAAAATGTTAAACACATTTTAGGTTCCCGGCCCCCCTTGCCTCCCATTCAAAGTTGCAACACAACAAGATGCCACACACACACACACACACACAAGATCTTGGCAAACTTTGCATTAACACATTAAATTTATTATAAATGCTTAGAAAGCAAATATATTTCAGGCACTATACACAAAAGTTAAAGCACAACTAGATGCACACCAATCGCAAACAAGAAAAATGTAGCCAAGGTTGGGGCGGGGGGAGGGGAGTTAAGAGCTCACTGCTGCATCTGTAAGTTAGTGATTTGAACAGGTTATTCACAGATCTTAATACAGTTAATACAGTACTCTAACACTTCTTACATGGGTCCAAAGAAGCACATGATATCAATGTAAAAAGCCCTTTCATAAACTACCGGTAAGATGTTTTGGGAATGATGAAAAGCCCACTTTGTTTATAGGAGAGGGCTCTAACAACTGCAAAGTAAATAAATAATTAAAAATAAGAAAAGCATATTCTAAAGGCTAAAAATAATTATGAAAATGGCAAGCAAATCAAGGTCAAAGGTTAACCATACACAACTAACCTGGTTTTTCCATCGTGATCAACATATGTTGTTTCCTGGAGCTGTACCCATTTCCCTTTCACAAGTGTCTAAAGAAAATAAATAAATACAAAAATAAAACAAAAAGGAACACGCACATAAAATGTAGACTACAGATAAATACAATATTCATAACCTCCAAAAAAAAAAAATAATCTAGCAGCAAGGTTATAGAGGAGTCTGTTAATTTACCAAACAAACAAAACATTTTCCGTTAGAAAATGATTTTTCATTTAGTGCCAAATAATATTAGTAGGTAAAATGTGTTACCAGACCCCCAAAACAATTTAAAGCATTTCCACAAATGTAAATTAGTTTTCTTTTACTCCTGTAGTTTGTACTTTCTACATTTCACAATAATTCCATACATGCATTAGAAAACCTGTCTCCATTTCATTTCTTGCTTTATATAGCATTCAGAAATGAACAAAGACAGAAACATTAATTAGTGCTACACCTTCAACATGATTTGTGGGAAGAGTCTTAAAACACTGGTCATGAATTCAAATAGCAGGGACTCTGAACTAATGCTGGAATGAGAGATCTCATGAATAATGGGTGGTTTCTTACCGGAGAGGACTAAACCATTCAGGAACGGTTTAACTCCAAAGGTTTCCTCCAGCGCCTGATCTGCATTTCCCACACTGGAATGCGGCTTCTGAAATTCAGTTTCAGGAAGAGCAGAGTGCCACTGATTCGCTATAGCGTTCAGCAGACACTGTAAGCAAGGGTGAGGCAACATTTCAGTAGTATTGTGCCAAAACAAGATTATGAAGCCCCTTGGTGTGGGACTTCATAAGTTTTTTTTTTTAATTGAGGTGTGTATGTTGCAGTGTTCCGCTTGTATTTTTTGGTGCTGCAGTTGCTTTGTAGTGTTGTAAGTGTGTATATATATTTATATTTTGTGGTACTGTGTATATCTATAAGTGTGGGCTGACCGGAGTGTTCCTTTTATACACATGAATTTTAAGCTACAATATTAATTCAAGTAATTTTTTTTTTTTTTTTAATTCTTTATTTTTGTAGTGTGTATAAATGGAACAAAGCGTACATGCGGTACCCCAAAGGCAATCCACATGTTTTTGCAAACATTAAGTACAGTGAGGTACATAACAGTTCTTGCACATTTTTAGTGTTAATTTGAGTAAGATTAGGATATAACAGGACTTTACATTATTCTAGGCGTAGTAGGTACAATCTAAACATTTGGTTATACAATAGCGTCTGACAACATTGGGTCTTTCATATTCTGTTGAAGTCAACGACTTCAAAGTGCATGCTTAAAACTATATTTAGGCTTAGTCTGCACGTCTGCCGATCCGTTTACGTCATAAATCATGCATGCATAAGGGTTCAAGTGAGTGCTATGGGTTGGCACTAAGAATTGTCTACAACTTTAAATAACAGGCTATAATGTGCCGCGTGTTTGTGAGTTCTAAGCCGTATCAGGAAGATGAAAAATTAATAAAAAAAAAAAAACAACAGGCTATATAATAACGTCTAACCACCTGGGTTCTATTACACACTGCTTACGTAATTGGCTTGAAGGTGTATGATTATAGCTATAATCAATATCTGTTCTGCTGACCTCATAGATTATGCATATGTTGAGATACATGTGAGTGCTGCAGTCTAGTACTAGGAACTGTCTGCAACTCTCAATTCGTCTCTCGTTTGTTAGACTTTTGCTGTAGCAATAAGGTTAATGAGTTTAAGAAAAAACGCAATGGGCTGTACAATAACATCTGATCACATGAATTCCCTTGTGTGCTGTTTACGTAATCGGCTTTAAAATGTATGTTGAAAACTATATCTAGACAATAAACATGGGCTGCCGAGCATATAACAGTGCCCTTCAAGTGTATCAGTTATGGACCTTTGTGTGTATGGCATACTCTGCTGAGCAGGACCTGCTTGGAGCATATCTAGCTACGTTGGGAATAAGGAAATGTGCTAGTCATCTAGGCGTCCGCCCCAGTGGCGTGGTAAAATTTTAAACAGTGAGGTGGGTAAACATAGAAGAGATCGCAGCTAACCTGTTAGAGGCAAGTGTTCCACTAGAGTGGGTAGTTTAGCCATGTTGGGTATCTAAATGAAAGACTAGGGGCCAGGGGTGACTAAAACATAGGATGCATTTGCTGGGATGCGGGCGTGCTGCCGTTGGGCGATCAGTTAAGGCAGGAGCATTCTAGTGCCATTGTGTTGGAGTAGGCGGTGGGCCAGTAACAAGGGGCGTTTTGATTAGCGCTCCCGGAGTGTTGAGCAACAAGTGATATGCGTCCCGGTAATGCCTTGGCCGCAGTCAACCGGCAGTGAGACATTAATAGGAGGCATGCAGGATAAACATAAACCGTTAAACAATATTAAAATTAAGATGATCAAAACAAAAAACAAAGAACTCATGCAAACATTAGTCAGGCCTGCGGTAGGTGGGTTGCTAGGCCTCGCGGTGCAGGTCACTGAGTCCCGGGCGGGGTGTTAATTCACCGCATTCCGGTCATGTGGTAACGGTAGCATATGAGTCGGGTGTTAGTCCCTGTGGTACAAATGGGGTTGTTCGGGATGGGTCCCAGGTGTGGTTAGGGGACGGAGTGCTCCGGCAGTTAGGCGGCGTGAGGGAGTCTCGTGGTAGGCCCAAGGCCTGCAGTAGCTGCGCTGCTTCGCTCATGTCGTGGATCCGGTGGGAGTCTGTACCCTGGTTAATGGTCAGTGTGTGAGCAGGCTGCCATCGATATTGGAGGTCCCGTTCTCGTAGGAGCGTGGTGAGCGGCCTGAAAGAGCGTCGCCACGCCAGGGTGTCGCTCGATAGGTCCGCAAAGAAAGACAGTGTCATGCCCTCAAATTGGAGTGGTGGCTTTCCCAGCATGGCGGTGAGGATCGCCGTCTTGTCTTGGTGTGTGCGGAAGGCCAGGATTATATCCCTGGAGGCTGAAGTTGGTGCTTTGGGTGAGATGGGGATCCTGAAGATGCGTTCAGGGCCCATTCTGTCAGCTTGAGTGTGTGACAGTATGGTCGTGATTAGGCGTGTGATGAGTGGTGGTAATGCCGCTGTGGGTATTGCCTCAGAGATCCCTCTCAGTTTGATATTGTTGCGCCTTCTGACATCCTCCTGTTCCGCCATGCGGCGCTCCATGCTCCGCTGCTGCTGTTGTAGGTCACTCATGTTTTTTTGGAGTTCCCCAATGTCTCGGGCGTTCGTTGTGGAAGTGTTTTCGAGGGTGTCCATACGGGCTGTCAGGCCTCTCAGGTCCCCCCTTAATGCCAATATATCTGCTTGCAAGCTAGTTTGAAGATCTGCGAGCAGTTGTTTCAGGATCAGCGTGGTTACCGGAGAGGAATCAGGTGAAGGTCTATTAGGCTGTGTAGGCATTCTTGGCGCCGGAGCTGGTGAGTATTCTTCCCCCGACATGTCATCGGAGAAGTCCGAACAGCCTCCGTGGAGCGCCGCCATGTTGTGCCCGCTGGCGCCATGCGCTTGTCTCCACATATCCCCTATCGTAAGCCCTGGGGTGGCTTTATCAGCTTGGATTTTCTTCGATTTGCGTCCCATGTTGTTGGGGGGGTGCCGGGGGTCCCGGTTTTGTTCTGGGGGGTACGCCGTTTGGGTATAATGTCTTGGTTTTCTCGTTTGGGCCCAGGAGCTCCGTTTTGGTGCGACTGCTCTCTGCTGCGGCTAGGCTCCGCCAATTCAAGTTATTTTTAAAGCAGCACCGTCATGCTGAACTTACCTTTCTTTAATTGATTCCTCTTCTCTCCCTCTGTTCTTCATTTCTTCCTGTCTGCTCTAGTTTTCTTTAAAGACATAAGACAAAGTAGGGACTTTGTTTTTTTTTTTCTGAGCAGCCACTGGCTGCTCACTGTCTAAACATGCCCCTACTCACAGTATAGCGAGCAGGGGCAGAATTTACTAATACTAAATAATTTTTACTTAGTATTAGTAAATTTGGCTGAAAGATCAATTTAGGTATTTCAGCCTTTTGGTAGATAACGCCTTAATACCGTGGGAATTAGGGAGCTATCTACTAAGCGGCTGCAAGATGCAGCCACGTCACAGGTAGGATCAGAGTTTCATTCATTAGAATGAAATACCGATCCGAACAAAGTCCCGTATTGCGTTCTAACACGAATGGAGCAACTGTTCTCATTCTGTTAGGATGAAATTCGGTAGTTTCGCTGGAGTTCTGTGTAAGTGACAGGACGTTTGGGAATACTGACAACAAGCATCGCAAGATCACGGATCAAAGGTGAGAATTGTGGGAAAATTGCTTTTATCACCGGAAACGAAGCACACTTTGCTCCTCCGCTGGTCAAGTGTAGGAAACCTCCAGAAGAATAAGTAGTCCCTACTTTGTCTTATGTTTTAAAGAAAACTAGAGCAGACAGGAAGAAATAAAGAACAGATCTTGACAGAGGAAGAGTAGAGGAATCGATTAAAGAAAGGAATGTTTGGCATGACAGTGCCGCTTTAAGGGACATTTTGCAAGATAGCACTTCACAGAGGTGAACCGTTATGGGTGCCTATAGTGTAAGGTGCCCTATTATGTTGCCTCTGGAGCCCATCCACAATTCTGAAAGTGAGTCTTCAGGAGTCTAACCATGGAAGCTTGCGTCCAAGTCTATGCAAGAATAGCCTACTGGTGGACAGAACAGGTGTATACAATTTCCTTGAAAGGTTCTTGCGAATACTAAAGATTCTGCATGAAGGAATGAGTAACGACAAAACAGCAGTGGTATAGACTTATCTCTTTGCCACAAAAGGGTGAAGCTTAGTTAGAGAGATAGACAATGATGAAGAGGTGGTTTTTGGATAAAAAATAAGGAGAGGATGGCACGAAGAGGAAGGGAGATCGTGGCATACGGCTGAAAGGAGAAGGAAAGAGGCCCATGAGACACAAATAAGACTAATTGAGAGAAACAAAATTGGAGATTATAGGAATGACAAAATTTAACTTTTTAAAAGAATTGCAATGGGGGTAAATAAAGAGAGTAATCTTAGGAAGGAAGGAATACTAAGGTATAGATTTTATTTATTTTTCTGCTCTTTTGTCCATCAGGATATAGGTTGACCGATAATGCAAAGAGACCTCCTGTAGAGTCTGTGTGAGGAAATCGCATCTGCAGGGTGCAAGTATTTACCCCATTAAACCCAACAAGTGGAAAGGATAGTGAAACAATCACGTTTCTCTCGCTGCTTTCAACAGCAAAAACACATGCAGGATGTGCAAATGGTTCCTATTCATCTGTATGAGGAATGTGCTTCAAGGAAGAAACAGAAAATATTCTTGATTACCAATGGTGTAGTGCTCTATAAGCAACGTTGTTGTCCATTTACATTACTTTTATGAGCAATTAGGATCCTGTTTGATATAGTACGAGATGGCTGCATTCTGCTCAGAACACAGGACATCAAGGGAGAAAATTACACTCCATCTCAATGAAATCCTTACCTCTTCCTTTATTATAGTGTTCTTGTTATTGACAGAGGACTCTTCAGGATTCACGTCTTCCATTCCGAAGTTGCAATTCACTGTTAGAAAAACAGACAATAGTTTTCAATACTGGCATTTCAAATACTTTACAGTACAGTTTAATGGTTATTCACAAATCTAACCAGAGGAGGGGGGAGGGAACCTGCAAATCAATAGCCATTTAAAGGACCACTATAGTGCCAGGAAAACATACTCGTGGGGGCACCCTCAGGGCTCTGGGATGAGGAAAGGGTTAAAACTTACCTTTATTCCAGCGCCGGGCGGGGAGCTCTCCTCCTCCTCTCCGCCTCCGATCCTCCCTTTCGGCTAAATGCGCATGCGCGGCAAGAGCTGCGCACGCATTCAGCCGGCCGCATAGGAAAGCATTTACAATGCTTTCCTATGGACGCTTGCGTGCGCTCACGGTGATTTTCCCAGTGAGAATCAAGAATGCACCTCTAGCGGCTGTCAGTAAGACAGCTACTAGAGGATTTGGAGGCTGGATTAACCCTTTTATAAACATAGCAGTTTCTCTGAAACTGCTATGTTTATAAAAAAAAAAAAAGGGTTAATCCTAGAGGGACCTGGCACCCAGACCACTTCATTAAGCTGAAGTGGTCTGGGTGCCTAGAGTTGTCCTTTAAAAAAAAACAAAAACAAAAAAAAACAACCCTTTCATTAGCAGCAGTCATGGATTTTTATTTTTCTTCCATATTTGCATTCATCTGAGAAAAAAAGGTAAGTCCTAGAAGATAAGGTTAAATATATGCAAGACATGTCAGGACATATAGTAATTTACCTTACATCTGGTTCTTAGAAGCAACAGGTAAAAGGAAGACTTACAGGCACCAGATAATTTGAATTAATGTAATTGTATTTATAACTTCATAATATCAATTATAAAGAAACATTTCTTTATTTTAATAGTGCCCTATTGGGCACTAGTTAATCTCTCCCAACTTAAAACTTTACCCCTGAAATATAACTCAAAAACTCACTTGGAATCCTGCATTGGACGAGGATCTTGCACACTTGTCTGTCATTACTCTGCACCACTCACTTCCTCCCTGTGGTTTAGTCAATGCTTCATAGAGAAGCATTTGATTGGACTTTTTTCACTAGGTCAAAGCACACATCCATATTCTAAACCAGGGAGCAGAGGGTGGACAAAGGGAGGGGCTTAGAAGGAAAACAAAAATAAATAGAAACAAAACAGATACATGGAAAAAATGGGAGGGATCACACAAGCAGTGAGGAAAGGTAGAAGCTTGCTATGTCGGTCTTCAACGTGCGTCCAGGGGAGGGCTGGTAGCCCTAGGCCTGGGGGGAAAATCCAGTCAAGTGGCCCATTGCACCACCGAATCACCTCACCATCCAAGCCCACCTTTTTTATAATGTAGCCAGTCACACCAAGTCACTCCCTCGCTCCGCTGGTGCTGCCTAGTGCCTATCCTCTGCCTCCAACCTCCAAGAAGATTGTCTGTGCGAGGACTGGGAGTTGTAGTTTCCTGCTGAGCTAAAGATGGGTTCTCCCCGCCCCCCGGGAGCGTGAGTGAGCCCCTAGCAGGGACTACAACTCCCGGAATGCATTAGCTCTCACTCCCTGTCAGCCAGTAAGCGGCCGTTCGTTTTCCCCTCCCTCTGACTCCACAGCCAAGCGACAGCCAAGAGATCCTGTCTCTGCCTCTGTGGCAGGCAAGCAGACAGAGACAGCCAGGGCCGGACTGGGGATACACAGCAGCCCTGGAAAAAAAATCTATGCCAGCCCCATAAGTCATTGTGCCTGCCCCATAGTAACTGGAACAGGATAGTAGAGTGTAGGAATGTTGGTGTGTGAATGCAGATTAGAAGGGGTTAAGTTGCCAGCCAGGTGTGAAACGTTATGAGTCATCTCAAATGCTTGTGCACAATATTTTCATTTTTAAAAATTTTTATTTATTCAGGTATGTACAGGACCGGTGCTAGGATTTTTAGTTACACAGGCGAAGATGCATTTTGGTGCCCCCCACCCTCGTTTAAAATAAGGTTCATACAAACACAGAAATAATCATACAGAGACATACAGACACAGACAGAGACAGACATGCAGGCATATAGACATACATACAGAGGCACACCGTCATACAGACACATACATACATACATACATACATACAGAAACATACATACAGAGACATCCAGGCATACAGACACATACATACATACATACAGGCAGGCATACAAAGACATACACGCATACAGAGACATACCGTCATACAGACACATACATATATACAGGTATACAGAGACATACAGGCATACAGACACATACGTACAAAGACATACAGGCATACAGACACATACATTTGTACATCCAGAGACATACAGGCATACGGACACATACATTTGTACATACAGAGACATACAGGCATACAGACACATACATGCATACAGAAACATACATAACAAAGACATACAGGCATTCAGAGACCTACATACATACATACATACACACATACAGAGACATACACAATTACATACTTACATCAGTTCAATCTTGTCCCCTGGATGCATGCTGTCTGGCTCCTTGGAGTCCTGTCCTGCAGCCCAGCCCCATCACAGGGCGCCAGCCGCGCTGTGTGGTACACAGGGAGCAGGGATATGATGTCATTCATATCCTCGCCCCCTCCACACAGCCTGCGGCAGACACCAGGGAAGGTGCAGTGGCGTACACATGACCCATGGGGCCCCAGTGCGCAAATTGATCCGTGCCCCCCCCCCCCCCGCGCTTACTCTGCGTGTGCCGGGGCCGCAACACATGGCGGCAGGCACCTGGTCGCAGGGGTTGCAGGGCTGTGACCCCTGCGACCGCGGTATGTACGCCAGTGCATGCAGATGCACACACACTTAAAGGACCACTACAGACACCCAGATCACATCAGCTCAATGAAGTGGTCTGGGTGTCAGGTCCCTCTAGTTTTAACCCTGCAGCTGAAAACATAGCAGTTTCAGAGAAACTGCTATGTTTCACCGAGGGTTAATCCAGCCTCTAGTGGATGTCTCACTGACAGCCGCTAGAGGAGCTTTCGCTATTCTAAAACACTGAACATCCATAGGAAAGCATTGAGTAATGCTTTCCTATGGGCGGTTTGAATGCGTGCGCGGCAAGAGCATTCGGAGCTGAGAGGCGGAGGGATCCCCAGCGCCAAGGGAGTCCGGCGCTAGTGAAAGGTAAGTGCTGAAGACACACACACACTCTCACGAACAGATGCATACACCAGCTAACAGACACACACATTTACTGACAGACACACTCACTTACAAAACATACACTCTCACTGACAAACACACACTCACTAACAGACATCAAACAGACTCACTAATACACACACAAACACACTCAGTAAGAGACACACAAACACACTCAGTAAGAGACACACAGTAACACACTCACTGACACTCACTAGCAGACACTCACTGACACTCACTAGCAGACACTCACTAGCAGACACTCACTAGCAGACACTCACTAGCAGACACTCACTAGCAGACACTCACTAGCAGACACTCACTAGCAGACACTCACTAGCAGACACTCACTAGCAGACACTCACTGACACTCACTAGCAGACACTCACTGACACTCACTAGCAGACACTCACTGACACTCACTAGCAGACACTCACTGACACTCACTAGCAGACACTCACTGACACTCACTAGCAGACACTCACTGACACTCACTAGCAGACACACTCACTGACACTCACTAGCAGACACACTCACTGACACTCACTAGCAGACACACTCACTGACACTCACTAGCAGACACACTCACTGACACTCACTAGCAGACACACTCACTGACACTCACTAGCAGACACACTCACTGACACTCACTAGCAGACACACTCACTGACACTCACTAGCAGACACACTCACTGACACTCACTAGCAGACACACTCACTGACACTCACTAGCAGACACACTCACTGACACTCACTAGCAGACACACTCGCTGACACTAGCAGACACACTCGCTGACACTAGCAGACACACTCGCTGACACTAGCAGACACACTCGCTGACACTAGCAGACACACTCGCTGACACTAGCAGACACACTCGCTGACACTAGCAGACACACTCGCTGACACTAGCAGACACACTCGCTGACACTAGCAGACACACTCGCTGACACTAGCAGACACACTCGCTGACACTAGCAGACACACTCGCTGACACTAGCAGACACACTCGCTGACACTAGCAGACACACTCGCTGACACTAGCAGACACACTAGCAGACACTAGCAGACACTAGCAGACACTAGCAGACACTAGCAGACACTAGCAGACACTAGCAGACACTAGCAGACACTAGCAGACACTAGCAGACACTAGCAGACACTAGCAGACACTAGCAGACACTAGCAGACACTAGCAGACACTAGCAGACACTAGCAGACACTAGCAGACACTCACTGACACTAGCAGACACTCACTGACACTAGCAGACACTCACTGACACTAGCAGACACTCACTGACACTAGCAGACACTCACTGACACTAGCAGACACTCACTGACACTAGCAGACACTCACTGACACTAGCAGACACTCACTGACACTAGCAGACACTCACTGACACTAGCAGACACTCACTGACACTAGCAGACACTCACTGACACTAGCAGACACTCACTGACACTAGCAGACACTCACTGACACTAGCAGACACACACTGACACTAGCAGACACACACTGACACTAGCAGACACACTGACACTAGCAGACACACACTGACACTAGCAGACACACACTGACACTAGCAGACACACACTGACACTAGCAGACACACACTGACACTAGCAGACACACACTGACACTAGCAGACACACACTGACACTAGCAGACACACACTCACTAGCAGACACACACTGACACTCACTAGCAGACACACACACTGACACTCACTAGCAGACACTCATTGACACTCACTAGCAGACACACTCACTGACACTCACTAGCAGACACACTCACTGACACTCACTAGCAGACACACTCACTGACACTCACTAGCAGACACACTCACTGACACTCACTAGCAGACACACTCACTGACACTCACTAGCAGACACACTCACTGACACTCACTAGCAGACACACTCACTGACACTCACTAGCAGACACACACACTGACACTCACTAGCAGACACACACTGACACTCACTAGCAGACACACACTGACACTCACTAGCAGACACTCGCTGACACTAGCAGACACACTCGCTGACACTAGCAGACACACTCGCTGACACTAGCAGACACACTCGCTGACACTAGCAGACACACTCGCTGACACTAGCAGACACACTCGCTGACACTAGCAGACACACTCGCTGACACTAGCAGACACACTCGCTGACACTAGCAGACACACTCGCTGACACTAGCAGACACACTCGCTGACACTAGCAGACACACTCGCTGACACTAGCAGACACACTCGCTGACACTAGCAGACACACTCGCTGACACTAGCAGACACACTCGCTGACACTAGCAGACACACTCGCTGACACTAGCAGACACACTCGCTGACACTAGCAGACACACTCGCTGACACTAGCAGACACACTAGCAGACACTAGCAGACACTAGCAGACACTAGCAGACACTAGCAGACACTAGCAGACACTCGCTGACACTCGCTGACACTCGCTGACACTCGCTGACACTAGCAGACACTAGCAGACACTAGCAGACACTAGCAGACACTAGCAGACACTAGCAGACACTAGCAGACACTAGCAGACACACTCACTGACACTAGCAGACACTCACTGACACTAGCAGACACTCACTGACACTAGCAGACACTCACTGACACTAGCAGACACTCACTGACACTAGCAGACACTCACTGACACTAGCAGACACTCACTGACACTAGCAGACACTCACTGACACTAGCAGACACTCACTGACACTAGCAGACACACACTGACACTAGCAGACACACACTGACACTAGCAGACACACACTGACACTAGCAGACACACACTGACACTCACTAGCAGACACACACACTGACACTCACTAGCAGACACTCATTGACACTCACTAGCAGACACACTCACTGACACTCACTACAGACACACTCACTGACACTCACTAGCAGACACACTCACTGACACTCACTAGCAGACACACTCACTGACACTCACTAGCAGACACACACACACACACACCAACACTCACACTAACACATGTTGTTTTTTTTTTTTTTTATTTAATCCCCCAGCCTCCTTACCTTTTTGGAGTGCTGAAGGGATTCCCTGGGGTCCAGTGGTGCTGCTAGGCTCCTTGGCTGGCTCCCTGGCTGGCTGGCTCCCTGGCTGGCGGGCGGGCGCGAGGGAGCACTCTCCCATGTGTGCTTCCTCTTCAGCTCCCTCGCACACCGCGTAGGGATGCCGGAAGATGACGTCATCTTCCGGCTCCGGTATCAGTATGCGGCGCGCGAGGGAGCTGAAGAGGAAGCACACATGGGAGAGTGCTCCCTCGCGCGCCAGCAGAACCAGGCGCTCGGCCACGCTACAATAGGTCGTCGGTTGGAGGGGAGCGCAGTGCGCAGCCTGATTTTGCGCCCCCAGGGCCGGTGCGCCCTAAGGCGGCCGCCTGGGCCGCCTTATGGTATCGCCGGCCCTGGGTATGTACACAACTTCAATTTGTGTGTATTCAGGGACATATTTGTATTGATAGTTTTATGTGTGTGTGTAAATGTAGGGCCATATTTGTATGTAGTTTGTGTGGATACAGGTGCATATATATGGAGCAGGTCAATGTGTTTGAATGTAGGGACGTGTGTGTGTGTTTGTGTGTGGAGAGTCTGTGTGTGAATGCAGGGACGTGACTGGAGGTTTGATGAGTGTAAAGGTGCATAAGTGTGTAGTGAGTCAAGTTGTTTTTGTGTATGATGGGCACTGTCTGCATGAATGAAGTGGTGAATTTGTATCCCTCATTGTCTGTAGCCCATTCCCATCTCCAATAGCTAGTAGCCCATTACTGCCCCATAGTGTGTAGTCTGTTTCTCCCCCATTTCCCATAGGTAGAAGCCTAGTCTCTGCCCTCTGTAGTTAGTAGCCCACTCCCTTCCCCCTATAGTTAATAGCCTATGTTCCTCCTCTTTTCCCATAGATAGTACCCAATGACCCCCGTAGAAGTAATCTACTCACCTCCTCTCCCCCATAGATAGTACTACATTCTCCTCCTAGTACTCAATTTTCCTCCTCACCCCATCCTCCCCCCCATAGATAGTATACATTCCACCTCCCCATAAATAGTACCCAATTCCACTCCTCATAGAGAGTGCCCTAATCCCCCTCATCACAGAGAGTGCCCCAACCCCCCTCATCACAGAGAGTGCCCCAACCCCCCTCATCACAGAGAGTGCCCCAATCCCTCCCCCATATATTGTGCCCCAATCCCCCTCCTCATATATAGTGCCCCAATCCCCCTCCTCATATATAGTGCCCCAATCCCTCCCCTATATATAGTGTCCCAATCCCTCCCCTATATATATATATATATATATATATATATATAGTGTCCCAATCCCTCCCCCATATATAGTGTCCCAATCCCGCCCCCATATATAGTGTCCCAATCCCGCCCCCATATATAGTGCCCCAATCCCCCTCCTCATATATAATGCCCCAATCCCCCTCCTCATATATAATGCCCCAATCCCCCTCCTCATATATAATGCCCCAATCCCCCTCCTCATATAAAGTGCCCCGATCCCCCTCCTCATATATAGTGTCCCAATCCCTCCCCTATATATAGTGTCCCAATCCCTCCTCCATAGATAGTGCCCCAATCCCTCCTCCATAGATAGTGCCCCAATCCCTCCTCCATAGATAGTAAACTAATCCCCTCTAAACCCACTCCTTTGGAGGGGTATTCTCCTAATTTCCCCCACTCCAGCCCTATCCTAGACATTGCTAATGAGAACTTCTCCTACCTGATGTAGAGCCTCATGAAATCAGTGTGCTGCCTGTACTGCTCATTATGGCAGCTCCGTGCGGCTCGTGCTGCCCTTTGACTCATGTTGTCACTTCCCCAGAACGAGCCGCACGGAGCTGCTCTGATCAGTATATCAGGCAGCATGCATGGAAGTCTGTGCGGCTGCGTACTCTCCCCCGACAGAGGCTCTGCTCATAGTGCTTCTGTCGGCTTTATTACAGCCAATGCTCCATTTGGCACTGGGATCTGTGTCGGACACTCGGTGCACTGAGCGGCTGGCACAGCTCACAGTTCCCCAATAGACAACGGGTTTTTTTAGCATGATTTAGGGCGGCCTGGGAGGCAATTGCCTCCCTGTCCCCCGTCCCAGCCCGCCCCTGCGTGCGTCAGATGTATTTTTTGCACATAAACATTAGGCAGTCCAGAATAGAGTTCTAAGCTTTCCAAGTCACATGTTCATGGGGTGAAAACTGCAAATCTCTGTAGTGCAGAGTTTAAAACAGAAATCCTGCCACATACAGTTTCTTTCCTCCATGATCACTTCTAAGAGCAGAAATGGGTATGGACTTTGGAGTAAACCTTTAAAAGTGTTACTGCAAGAGCCATGACTACTTCAGTGATTTGTAGAGGTCTGTGTCTGTATGTGCAGCATTTCACTATGAAAGTCTGCTCATACCGACTTGAATTACTTTGCTGCCTGATGCATTACCGAGGCGACATTTCTTTGCATAGTTTTATGCACAGAATGTCATGAATGGACAATGGATTAGCATCCAGCTTCTGTCTCTCTGCAGAAGCTACATGTTGTTCAGCCAGCACCAGTGGAAACCCAACCCTCGAATGGGACTCAGGTAAAAGGGCGGACCATTTACCCCATTACTGGGGAACAGGGACAAGAGGCTATATAGTGGTGATGCTTGGAGTAACCCTTTAGGAGCTGACGTTGGCGGGGGAGGAGAGGTCACCAGTGCCCAGGGAGCATGGCGCTGGATTAAGGTAAGTGGCTGAAGGGGTTTTAACCCCTTAAGCCCAGCGGGAGGAGGACCCTGACGGTGAGGGTCCCCCAAGGATTATATAGTGTCAGGAAAACAAGTTTGTTTTCCTGACACTATAGTGATCCTTTAAGGACTCAAAGTAATCACATGGGCTCCTGCCCCATGTATGATTGTACAAAAAAAAAAAAAAAAAATTTAAAAAAAAGCTATTTAGCAAGTTAATTAAAATTGTGAATTTCTGTCAGATTACTGGAATGGCTAGCATCAATTCACAAGTCTTTATGCAGCACCTTTGATGACCAACACTTCAAATTAAGTTTATTGAAGAAAATAAAAAAATCAATAAACTACCAACAGCACACTACTAACCTAAAGCAGACTCAAAAAATTATAATGTTGCATATGAACGTTACATTCTATAATTTACAGGAGGATATTATTATTTTATTATTTATATAGCGCCATCAGATTCCCTAGCGCTGTACAATGGGTGGACTGACAGACATGTAATTGTAACCACACAACTGGAAGTACAGAAACAAAGAGGTGGATGGCCCTGCTCAATCAGCTTACAATCTAGAGGGCTGTGGGGTATAGTGACACAGAGTAAAAGTAGGGGTACGAAGTAGGTGGTTAGAAAAGTATTCATTGAGGGCTTAGTAGGTAATTTTTTACAGTTGCAAGAGAGGAGTCATGGAGGGTGGGGGATAAAAACCTAACAGTTTAATTAATTTGCTTTCTTGAAGAAGTGAGGATATCAAATGTATGTGGTATATAATTTCAATAGAAGTAGTCGAATGTACAATATATGTCCTCAGGGTGGAGATACCTCATCTAGTGGACAAGGACAATTCCATAAAATGTTGGGGTGATTTCACTGAACCGAAATAGCTCTACATATTTATCTGGGGTGACCGCTATTATAAGCGTGGAGTTGTTATACATTCCATATATAAACTATTAGAATGAATAGGCTGAGTAATGGATGCCCCCCCTCCCCTCTCTGTGGCTGCTAGTGTAATGCTATGGAGCACACTGATTGCTATTAGATGCTACAGCCCGGGATTGGCGGTGACCAGCCGCCTCCTGGGGTTTTAATTGGCGGCCAGAGAGCCGGACGCGCGGCGCCTCCCATTACCTGCACAGTGCGGAGCTAGACACAGGACTGGCACTCCCAGACACAGGCACGGACTGGGAGCGCGCATCCTATAGGATGGCATCTATAGGGGCTAAGCCACGCCCCCGTATGGAAACCAATAGGTCACTCGCAAATCCAAAGGTGCGTTTCAAGCCTCCTTCACAGTACAAGAATAGCTTGTTTTAACATCCACGCTTTGGAACGCACACGGCGGAACCGCGTGATCACGTGACGGTGACACGGCTTAACCCCGTGGGTTCCAGTTTGATAGACTGTTATGGGGATAGTGCGTGTTTGCTAGATGTTTGGTTCCACCTGCTGGCTGTTCTCCTACCCGGAGCACATTAGGGACGGGACACTTCCTGTGTAGGCTGTTCCAGCATGAAGAAGGAGCAGGTAGTGAACTGCCAGTTCTCTGAGTGGTACCCACGGTTTAAGAAGCTCACTATCAGAAGGTGAGCATGTGTCCTCCTCTAGATCAGCCCTGTCACTATGATCAGACTCTGCCAGGGTCTGCTCCAAGTCAGATACACACATTGTGAGCCATCAGCAGTAACATCCCCTGTGTTCCTGTAATAATTGCCATACAATCCGTGTGACAGTGCTGGCCATATATATATATATATATAGATATATATATATATATGTGTCATCATGGTTTATTTTACTCAAGAAAACTTTCAAACCCATTTTAGTTAACTTGTATTGTAATTGTGTATCATTCCTATCAGATGAGTAAAAAGTTAGGAACCAGACCTAAAGCATAGCATACACATAAAGTAAACCCATTGATATATTATTACACAACAGTAATTATTAGATTAATTTAATATGAATAATTATACATGCGTCCGGGTGGTTCTTGACTTTTGACTATAAGTTCCTTATAAGCATCACAGAAGTGTATTCACTAAACAACGGATTGCAGTGAATGTGAACTAGAAATTAAAGTATAGAGCACAAGCTGCATTGATCAAAGTTTGGCTACAGCATGCATGTTGATATGACTTCTTAAATACAAGGATTACTGTAACACCTGCAAATGGTGTGCATTATGTTATACTAGAGGTTAGCTCCTGAGGTGTGAATCTAAAATGGCACGAGCACTTAAAAAGACTATGAAAGGTACCATTACTAAGTTGCTTCCTGCAGGGCACCACTGTCCTGAGTGCATTGGAGACATCATGCATGTTACAGTGTGGTGTAGGGCTTGGATATGTGCTACTAATGTGTTGCTTCTGGTTCACAGAGTAAAACCAGTAATCAATGAGTAATAAGTTAAGATGTAATTACTAATGTGTAGCTGTCCATTATTAAACTCTACATACATGCATTTGTTTAACGGAAATGTCTTTTGTTATACTCTAAAAGTTATCTTTTTGTGTTGTTTAGCATTGTAATCCCTCTGCCAGAAAATGTGAAAGACTATTTACTTGATGATGGCACTCTCGTGGTATCAGGAAGGTAATGCAAAAATACCTGAAACAATGATATTCCACAATTTGTACTTAATGTTATTAATGGTATAATATTTTTTTAACCCTCTTTTAATATGAATTGTAATTCTAAAACAAAGTCAAAAAGGCCAACACTGTAGATGTGTAGCTGATTGAGTATCCCTTCAGTTTTCTTCCATTTTAGAACTTTTCTCCAGAATTACTAATGGATAGATTGACAGCAATAGTCCATAATGCCCCCTACTCAATCCACAAGATTTGGGACCCTTGTTGGTTCAGTTGGTTGATGCTAATTTGCACCCCTTCTTCTATTACAAATGTACCACCCCTCAGCCCTTTACTAGAAATCCTTTCTCTGTAACCATTTCATCTTTTTTTTTCTTCTCTACGTCTCTCATTCTAATTTTTCTGTTTTTACTGCCATTGTTATCTATTCTGATTTTTATATTTTAGTTTTTTTCTTTTAATTCGGCATGCTTTTACACATGTCATACATTTCCATCATGAAGGACTCACTGATGTTACATGTTTGTTAAATATCTTTTTTGACTAATTTAATTGGTATTTTAAATATATAGTATGTCTGAGCGCTAAGGACAAATCCAGATATGTGCAAGTGAATTGATGGCAACAACATAGCTATAACATCATCATATCATACATGAAAGAGTTAAAATTAATTTGTATATCTATATTTAATGAGCAGAGGGATATAAATGGGTGTGATGACCCAAGCAAAGGTTAAAAACATACAAAATGCACACACAATGGTAGAAAAATGAACCTGCAGGTTAAAAATATTTAAAAAAAGATCTCAGAGCATATACTGAACTGTGGGGCGAGCCCTCCACCATTCCAAAGGGATGCTGAAACAATGTTCCAAGATGTGCAAGGATGTCAGTAGTGAAATAATTTCTTAATTATGTTTTTTGGAACTCCGTGAATAAAGGAATATTTAAAAAAAAACAACTTGTAAACACTCTACTCTGTAAATATTATCCCTGGGTTACCAATACTGTAGTGGTTATGGTGTTTGGAGTTTTCCTTTTTAAAGGGGCAATATAAGCACAAAATCAACTTTAGCCTAATACAACCGTTTTAGTGAATAGATCATTCCACCACGGTCTCACAGTTCAATTCTCTGCCATTTAGGTTAAATCGCTTTGTTTATACAGCTCTAAACACACCCCTTTTGCATGTGACCTAGAATTGTGTTATTTAGGTTAAATGAATAGAGCAAGCGATAGAAACTTCTGAGATAAGCGCACTGTGCTGTCACATCTGACTCAAATGAAAAAAAAAATGACTAATGCATGCAGGAATGCATTAACCCCTTGAAAACATACACATTCAAGTCACATTATGCAGCATATCACTGGTGACAGAATATACCTCATATGAGTAATCTAATAATAGGCCACACAAGGTGTGCATTCAAAATCTGGTTTTACTCCTCTCTGTTTCCTCAGGGAAGATACTTCAACGTGTCCTCAAACAGACCTTAACAGCAGTGAAGAAGAGTTGCAGGTAAATACAATGGGGGAAATTTATTGACGTGTTCTGAAAAATGCCTTTTTGGGGTGGTTCTAAATTTTTCCCGCTTTATTAAAGAGTTATAAAAACCACTTCAAAAGAATCACATTTCTTCCTTGTACAATGTGACATATTTTTGTGCCTTTGCAAATATGTTCCATTAATTTAAGAATACTTCAAATATTTAAACAAAAGACAGACATCCGTGGCAGAGTCACAAGTAAACTGTCACAAAGCACGTATTGGTTGCAGGGTATATTTAGGGCATAACCCAATATAGAAGTCAATAAATAGATTGGATCAAGTCTCAAAAAAAAGACACAATACCAATAATATTACCCACAAAAGAGTAAATATTCAACAAAAGCTCAAAACCAAAAAGTAATAATAATAAAGAAAAGAAAATAAGGAATAAAAAAAGATTACTTTATTGAATCCCAATTGGGAATAGCAGACATAACTAAGTGAAACATAAGTAAATTAAAGCAGCACTGTCATGCCGAACTTGCCTTTCTTTTATCGATTCCTCTTCTCTCCCTCTGTCAGGATATGTTCTTCCTTTCTTCCTATCTGCTCTAGTTTTCCTTAAAACATAAGACGAAGTAGGGCCGATTTGTCTTATGGAGGTTTCCTACGCCTGACCATCTCTGACCAGCGGAGGAGCAAAGTGTGCTTCATATCCGGTGGTCAGAGCAATTTTCCCACAATTCCCACCTTTCCTTTGTGTTCAGATAGCAACCTTAAACCGTGGGAATTAGGGAGTCATCTACTAAGCGGCTGCAAGATGCAGCCGTGGCACGAATAGGATCGGAGTTTCATTCATTAGAATGAAATTCCGATCCGAAAAAAAGTCCCGAATTGCGTCTTAACACGAATGGAAACTGTTCTCATTCTGTTAGGACGCAATTCGGTAGTTTCGCTGGCGTTCTGTCTAAATGACAGGACATTCTGGAAAAGTGAAAGGAGGCATCGCGAGAACACGGAGGAAAGGTGAGAATTGTGGGAAAATTGCTCTGACCACCGGAAATGAAGCACACTTTGCTCCTCTGCTGGTCACCACGTAAGAAACCTCCATAAGAGAAATAGTCCCTACTTTGTCTTATGTTTTAAAGAATACTAGAGCAGACAGGAAGAAATGAAGAACAGATCCCGAGAGAGGGATAGAAGAGAAATTGATTAAAGAAAGGCATGACCGTGCCGCTTTAAGTGAAGAAAACGTTAAAATTGGAAAGCTAATGGGCACTTATATATTGATAAATAATTAGATACTCTCTTAGTGTAGATATAGAGTTTATAACTGTATTGGTTACAGTGTTTTTCCAAACGAAACAGATTTAATTTTTTTTAACCTTTCTTCATAACTAAAATGCTCCATTCCTTTTATCAATTTTGTAGCTCGTCTCTGGACTTTTTCTAGTGCCCTGATATTTCTTTAGAACAGGCGCCCAAAATTGCACAGCATATTCAAGGTGTGGTCTTACCAGCGATTTATAAAGAGGCAAAATTATATTTTCATCCCGAGAATTTATGCCCCTATTTATACATTACAGAACCTTACTGGCCTTAGCAACTGCAGATTGACATTGCATATTGCTGCCTATAACAATTCCCAAATCCTTCTCGTGTGTGGTTATCCCTAATTCACTACCGTTTAGTGTGTACATCAATAGGTTTTGACAGAAAGTTCATAAAGTAGTGCATATCCAATCTATAATATCAATACTAATATACTAATGAAGTGCTTAATGCAAACACCCATTAAAAAGGTATACTGACCAAGAGCAGGAGAAATGAAAACCCCCAACGTTTCGGCTCTGGGGGACCTCTCACTGACTGATCTATGTTACCACTTATATACCTTGTCGATTCAACCTAATAAACCTTAATACGATCAGCTGGATAAAGGGAGGTACTTGCTACTAGTGTAATGATGTGTAGAATCTTCTGTATAATGCTGAAGGCTACTTCCGGGTATCGATGTCGTCATGACGCACATGCGTCAAATGACGTCATTACGTATGAACGTGATAACGTATTCTGGTAGTACAGAGCAATTACAGGAGAGTGAAATGGCCAAATTTGATATAAGTCAAAAGAAAAAAAAGTTCTACTGCATAACGGCTCACTTTATCCAGCTGATCATATTTAGGTTTATTATTTTGAATCTACAGGGTATGTAAGTGGGAAAATAGATCAGTTAGTGAGAGGCCCCCCAGAGGAAGGCTTCAGAGCCGAAACGTCTGGGTTTTAAGTTCTCCTGCTCTTGGTCAGCGTACTTTTTTAATGGGTGTTTGCATTTAGCACTTTATTAGTATTGTGGTATTGGTATTATGGATTGGATATGCACTTTCTTTCTGTCAAAACCTATTGATGTTTTTTTTTCAATGCATGAATAAACAGTTTTTTTAATGTGCAAACCTTGGTGTGCCTTGGGATCATTATTATATCGTGCGTGTGTGTGTGTGTGTGTGTGTATATATGTGTATATATATATATATATGTGTGTGTGTGTATATATATATATATATATATATATATATATATATATATATATATATATATATATATATATATATATATATATATATATATATATATACCAAAATGTAGAAAGTCCTTGCACTCACGCTTAAGTGAACTGTTTGCCGGCTGCTTGAAATCCAGGAAAATTCAAATATGTACAGGTAGTGATCAGCACTCTCGGACTTTTGAAGGTTAAAACTTACAGTTTATTAGTAATCCATTAAAAATAAGATCAATGTTTCAGTCCCAGCAGGGACTTTCATCAGGCATGCCTGATACTGATGAAAGTCCCTGCTGGGACTGAAACGTTGATCTTATTTTTAATGGATTACTAATAAACTGTAAGTTTTAACCTTCAAAAGTCAGAGAGTGCTGATCACTACCTGTATGTATATATGTATGTGTGTGTGTGTGTGTATGTGTGTATGTGTGTATGTGTGTATATGTGTATATATATATATATATATATATATATATATATATTTGGTGTGGGAACAGATTTTTTCCTTGAAGAGCACCCAGTACTTTTTATACCACATCACTTTTCACCCGCTTTCAGTTGAGCTTTTCTTATTATATATTTGTATAATGTTAGAACACTCGCAACAAAAGTAAAAGCATAATTGTAGTCAGGGTACATAAGCCGTAATAATGAATACAATAAGATATAATTAGAATTAAGCACCAGTCGGTTGTGGTGTGCCGGAACCGACGTATGGGTAGGCCTGTAATAAGAGGGCAAAAAGTAGATGTGAACAAATCACCTTTATTACATACTTGTTACAAAGCTAAACCTTTAAATGGTAATCTCAATTCCTGTTCTGGCTGAGGTATATAACTGGTATATGCTGCTGACTTCCATCGACCTAACCTTTTAATAATATGAACAGGGACATTGTGGCTTGAAGCAGCTCCAATTCTGAAGGAAGTGTTCTTATGTAGAAAATGAATTTAGTAGTGGTCATAGGTTTGCTATGTAAAAGGAGTAATGGCGTATTTGGGTTAAGACCGTCAAGTGTGGAACAATATGTGTCCAGTAATGTAATTGGACACCAGTGATTACCAGTGGGGTAATAGCATACTTTGGTAGGAGGGCCTAACTTGTTTGTTTTGGTGTGATCAATGGTAAGAATGTAATGGTCTGAATCTTTTTGTAGACTCAAAATTCTCAGGTGCAATTGGTTGGACGTGCTGTTATTGGTAGTGAATTCATTTGGCCTTAAGAAACCATAGAAGGCTAGATAAGCTGACGTTTTAATAACCAGATTAGTGCTGGTTTCAAAGCAATTGGTGTCTAGAATGTTCGAAAGTGCCTGAAACATAGGCTTGACAATAGGAAGTCTGGTAGTGGTTGTGGGTTTGTCCAAGCGTTGTATTCCCTTCAGAATATTTTTTAACGGGATAGGTAGACATGTAAGGATTCACACTAGGATAGGCACTTAGGATGTGATGTATTCCTGTGAGGTAGAGTTTTATGGTGTTTAATGATTTTAAGTTAAGTTTTAAGGCAAAAGGAGTTAAATGCCACTATGGAATCGAGGGAGTGAGTGTCGCTAATCTGGTAATCTAAAGTGAATTTAGTGTAGAGAGCGAATGCTCTATTGTAAGCCTGTGATGTATTGGTAGAGAGAGCCGAGCTGGCCAGATATCTGCTGTGCGCCAAGAGGCGCTCTAGTCCAAGATTAGGTCTTGATGTGAAGCAGTGCTGACTGATGTTGGATGGGCTCTGAAGAAAACCTGCAAATTAGAACAAGACAACGCGTCAGCGGCTGTATTGATGCGTCCTGGGATATGTATACAAGTGATGTGAAATTGCAGTGTGGCCGCTAACCATGTCAGTCGTCAAATTAGTCTCATGATTGTAAGTGATGAGAATCTGCCCTTCTTTATAATGTCATATGCTGCCTTTTTGTCAGAGAAGCATTTCACTGCTTTCCCTTGCCATAGGTACCCCTATGCTTTGGAGGCTGCCACTATCGGGTAAATTTCAAATAGGGCAGATGTTATGTGGAATAAAGGTAGACCAGGGGTCTCGACCGGCCAAGAATCTCTTAACCAGGAGTCACCAAAGATAGCTGCGAACCCCTTATGAGCTGCAGCATCGGTCCATTTAACTGGGAAAGATTCAGAGATGGGTGGAAGGAACATCGCTTTCCCATTCCATTGTGAAATAAATCTAAGCCACATATGTAGGTCAGCCTTGGCATGTGTATCTCTGGTTACAGTACTTTTGTCTCTATTGAGAAGAGGAAGAAGGCACAACAATCTGGAAATAAAGGCATGACCCTGTGGAATAATTCTCATGGCGAAGTTCAGCATGCCCAGTAAGGATTGTAGGTCCACTCTGGTACACATGTCGTTAGCCAGAAAACCTTCAACCGACTTTCCGATGTGCCGTACTTTCTCCATAGGTAAACTGGCTTGTCATGATTTTGTGTCTAGGGGACTACCCAGGAAAGTTAGGTTAGTTGTAGGGCCTACAGTTTTTTCCTTAGATAATGGAACCCCTATAACTGAGAATAGAGCAATTGTTTTGAAAATACTGACTGGAGTGGACTGAGGAGATTCAATAGTAAGAAAGTCATCTAGGTAATGTATGACTGATTGACATGCTGTATACGGCCGGGTATCGTGTACTATAGCAGGGAGAACTTGTCCTGATCAGCGGGGGAGCGAAGTCCTGGTGAGTGGACCTGAATCAGAAGTCAGAAGTTCTGGATATTACCTGAGGCAGTAGACTGCAGCAAATCCCAAGTTGATTAGATGTTTTACAACTGGAATACTGGCAGTAGTGAGAGTCAATAGACAGTGATAATTCTCATCAGAACAAAATTCCAGAAAAGCACAGATCTTTTCACCGATTCATTTATATATCAGTTTCCCATTGCAGGACTAGGGTTTGGAGAGACCTTGCCAGCTGCCAGGAGTAGAAGTGTAGGAGAAGGTGGGAGTAGGATTTAAATGTTTTGGTTGAATGTCTGTATTTTGAGAATTTAAAAGAAGTTGGAGGGGAAAGGGTGTATAGGTACGAGTATAGTGTATGGGATGAGCAGAAAGAGGAGGGAAATAAACCAGGAGCAATGAAGATGGTGTCAGTAGGGACAGGTAAGCAGAATGATAGAGAGATTTTAGTAATGAAAGAAGTGAGAGAGAGAACATTAAGTAGTGTTTTCTTATAGATGAGGACATTATAAAGGCAGCTAGGACCATAGGAGAGTGTGGAGGGTGAAGGGTTAACTGGTCTGTGTCATTGGAATGAAGGTATTACATATGAGGAGAAGATAATAGGCATGGCTGTTAATAGCCTTATTGACCCTGTGTGTGATTAACTAACAATTAATAAAGCAGGTGATAGAACCTTCTAAAGCAAGTTAACGTCTGATTGAAAATGGAACCTTTTTTTTTTTTTTAATGCTGGCAGTGCCAGTCACAGCCAGGGGAGGTGTGGCTAGGGCTGCATAAACAGAAACAAACGTTTTATAACTCCTTAATGGCAGATAATTGAGCAGTGAGACTGCAGGGGCATGATCTATACACCAAAACTGCTTCATTAAGATAGTTGTTTTAATGCCTACAGTGTCCCTTTAAAATTCTGTTGGAACTAGCTAAAAAAAAAAAAAACTAATATAAATCAAGGTTGCATCCTGCACAGCGTTATTCAGTTATTTGTGAAATGTCTGATATTCAAAATGTATTTTAAGTTTTAAACCAAAATAGCCAAATGTAAAAAAATCCAAAATTGGCATTGTTTTTAGTTTAACTTTTTTGGCCTAAAATGCAAAAAAAATATTTTTTTAATCCACTTTGAATTACAGTTACTCCAAATATTTTTGTCACTACTTTTTTGGTTTACAATAACCTATTGGGCATTACTAATAGGTCCATCCCTTAAAAACCTGTAATAAAAGTTTTGAAACTTACTTGATCTCCACGCTCTGTCCAACGTCAATCCTGTACTCTCATGGTACAATCGAAAGCTTTTTTTATAGAGAAGCCTTTGATTAGACTGTTTTGCTGGCTAAGAGCGCATGTGTGTGTTCTAAGCCAGAGAGAGAGGCATTTTTTAATAAAAAAAACTAACAAACACTATTTACTGGAGGGAGGCAGAAAGGACCACACCGAGGGTGGAAATGAGGGGTGAGTGAGTCTCACCATGCAGGCGCTCTGCCTAAAATGGAGATGCTCAATATGTTCATTACCCGTGTGCAGTACATGCTGGTAATGGACGTAAAATGCACAGAATTGATATTTCGCTATCCAGAACAGATGTCCAAAGTCACGTTTGCAGGGGTTATAACTAGCCATAGGCCTACACGTGTAAATATCTCTGAATATGCACTGTTTCATGCAGAATCATATCACTGAAGTGGTCATGGTAGTTGGAATAACTTTTTAACACATTAGTGAATTATTGTGTGTAACTTTGATAACTTTTATCTCATTAAAGTATATTACAGTTTAAAAAAAAAAAGGATAAAACGAAAGGTTACAATTTACATTCAATATACAACAAATTACATTATGCCTTTATTGTATCTTTACGTTTCTATAGTTTAGATTTATTTTTTTACATTTCATTGGGATGTAAATCATTTTCCCCTCCTCTTGTTTTCCATGGCAGTGGTCAGATGATGAAAACACAGCAACCCTCACGGTGAGTTTGTTATTTTTCCTACCAAGCTACTGTACAAAGGGGAGATGAGGAGAATACAAACACAAATCGATACATAATCAGAAGAAAAGCATGGTAATATATAAAGTGTCTTCCTTTGCAGCATTGAGTCTTTGAAGATATCTGTCGCCTGATATAAACCATTTCTGTGCTGGAATAATACCAACAAAGAGCCTGCATGATCCCCATGCTTGTTATACGTTTAAATAGCTGACATGGTTTATTGATTTTACTACTAAACTCCAAAACCCCAGTTTATTTCATTTTAGCTTAGCCTGTCATTTTAAAAATGGAGACCTAATCTAATGTCTGCCAAAGCCTGTACACATAAGCCGGAAGAAAATCCTCAAAAGAAAACCTGTATACACACACATTACTGTACCATTGCCATACCCATGCAAGTGCAGAATAACCAGTCCAGTGCTGGATTTTGGGTAACATAAACTGTTGGAATAGTTCCCATCCCCATTTACCTGTCACATATTCATCCTCGCCTTGCGGTATCTGTGCTTAGCGGCCATGCGTCAGTGTACCTGACTCCTGCAACATGTTGATGCAGATATAGTGGAAGCTTGCACTCAAATTTGTTCTCAGTGGTTCTGTGCTACCCCCACTGACCAATTTTTGTGGTACGATACTCAAAATGCTTTCCGATAGGTTGCTACCACCTTTCCCCTTCTCACTACAGTTGTTACCCCCACCTGCTTTCGCCTTTACATTTTCTGTTGTAAAAGGGACACTATAGTCACCAGAACGACTGCAGCTTAATGTAGTTGTTCTGATGTGTATAGTATGTCCCTGCAGGCTATAGCTGTAAACACTGTCTTTTCAGAGAAAAGGCAGTGTTTATATGACTGACTAGGGGCACTTCTATTGACAGACACTCAGACGGCCACTAGAGGTGCTACCTGGATTGTGCAGCACTGACGTTCAGCATCTACACGCTCTGCATGGAGACACAGAATTTTCCCCATAGCGCTGCATTAATTCAGTGCTTCTCGATAGGGAGATGCTGATTGTCCAGAGTGGTGTTTGGCTCCCTCCCCCCAATAGGATAGCTAGGTAGAGGGATCAATAGTGCCAGGAATACAGCTTTGTATTCCTGGAAATATAGTATCCCTTTAATATAGTAACAATTTTATTATACATCCTTTGGCCTAAATGGAACTTTATAGTAAATCGGTATATCTTCTAATTTAATTTTATTTGTTCTTTTCAGGCACCGGAATTTCCTGAATTTTCAATAAAAGTGCAAGAAGCGATCAACTCGCTGGGTGGAAGTGTTTTTCCTAAGCTTAACTGGAGTTCTCCAAGGGTAATAGCAGATCCAATTCTTTTTAATTCTAGATAAGTTATTTCAAACCTGTTGGAGTTTATTTACTGGATCTGTGTGAGTGTATATGTGACTGATATGGTGTATGTATATCACTGTGTTTATTTGACTGTCTGGGTATGCACTATATGTGTAACTGTATGTTTATGTATGTTGTGACTCTGCATGTATTTGTATCTATGTACACAAAAAAAGAAAGTCCAATCAATTGGCATTCTAAATCTTGACATAGAAACATAGAATGTGACGGCAGATAAAACCCATTCGGCCCATCTAGTCGGCCCAATTTTCTAAATACTTTCATTAGTCCCTGGCCTTATCTTATAGCTATTCCATGCATCCACTACCCTCTCAGTAAAGTAATACTTCCTGATATTATTTTTAAACATTTGCCCCTCTAATTTAAGACTGTCCTCTTGTTGTGGTTTTCTTCTTTCAAATAGAGTCTCCTCCTTTACTGTGTTGATTCCCTTTATGTATTTAAATGTTGCTATCATATTCCCCTGTCTCATCTTTCCTTCAAGCTATACAGTTTAAGTTCCTTTAACCTTTCCTGGTAAGTTTTATCCTGCAATCCATGAACCAATTTAGTAGCCCTTCTCTGAACTCTTTCTAAAGTATCAATAACCTTCTAGAGATATGGTCTCCAGTACTGCGTACAATACTGCAAGTGAGGTCTCACCAGCTTTCTGTACAATGGCATGAGCACTTCCCTCTTTCTACTGCTAATACCTCTCCCTATACAACCAAGCATTCTGCTAGCATTTCCTGCTGCTCTATTACTGTAGCGTTACTTACCTTATCCGGGGGCCGGCCGCGGTCCTCTCTTCAAGCCGCGCGCGGTCCTGCGGCTGCACGAGCCGCGTGCGGCTCATCCGACTCTCCTAACAGGTAGACGGGCAGTGACCGCGAGATGCGGTCACGTGTCCCGCCTGCAGCTAAGAGCGCGCCGCGAGTCTCGGGCGCGCTCTTAAAGAGACAGTGGGAGCCTAAATTGCAAAAAGGCTCCCATTGGCTCCTGTCATGCCAATCACCCCATACACTTACCTGTTGGGGGTGTGGAAGTGACAGGAGCCAATCACATTAGTTTGAAGGCTACTTATACTCACCCTTTTCCCTTAGTTCCTTGCCCTATCGTGGTTTCTGCTACAGTTCCCTTTAGTGCTTGTTGTGTTCAGTTGTGTTTCTCCGTATTTGACCTTGGCTTTGTATTCTGACTTCGTTTTCGCTTTATCCTTGTCTGTACTGTTTGCCGGCTTGCTGATTCCTGTGTACCAGACCCCGGCTAGTTCTCGTTTATGCTGTCTCTTTGTGCCCTTGACCGCGGATCGTTCCTGACTCTGTACTTCTCCTATTACGTCGAGTCCGGCCACTCTAAGGTCCGGTAGACGTATCTTTCCTCTGTGCTGTCTTCTGTTTGGCTGGATCCTGCGTGTAGGGGTATATACTCGTTACAATTACATTGTTTGCCTAGCTTTAAGTTATCTGAAATAATTACCTCTAAATCCCTTTCCTCAGATGTTGAGGTTAGAACTCTTTCAAGTATTCTGTACTCTGCCCTTGGGTTTTTATGTCCAAGATGCATTATCTTGCACTTATCCACATTAAATGTCAGTTGCCACAACTCTGACCATTTTTCTAGTTTACCTAAATCATTTACCATTTGGCTTATCCCTCTTAGAACATCAACCCTGTTACATATTTTAGTATCATCAGCAAAAAGACATAACTTACCATCAAGACCCTCTGCAATATCCCTAATAAAAATATTAAAGAGAATGGGTCTAAATACAGATCCCTGAGGTACCCCACTGGTGACAAGCCCATGCTTCGAATATACTCCATTGACTACAACCCTTTGTTGCCTGTCACTCAGCCACTGCCTTACCCATTCAACAATATTGGAATCCAAAGTTAAAGATTGCAGTTTATTGATAAGCCTTCTATGTGCAACAGTGTCAAAAGCCTTACTGAAATCTAGGTAAGCAATGTCTACTGCACCACCCAGTTCTATTATTTTAGTTACCCAATTAAAACAATCAATAAGATTAGTTTGGCATGATCTCCCTGAAGTAAACCCATGCTGTCTCTGATCTTGAAATCCATGTGATTTTAGATGTTCAACAATGCTATTCTTTAACATGGTTTCCATGTTAAAGTCCACAGATTTTGCAAAGGAACATAACACACGTAGGCAACATTCTATTAAAAAAGGCTGTCAATATTAAAATGCTGAGTGCCTGGACTTCATTGTTTTGTATACTTTCTATATCCGGAGATGGGGCCACCACCGCAGTTTGGAGCACCACATTCATTTTGCTTTATATGTCCTTCAAAAGAAATGTTCCTTACAGGATTGCAGGTTTCCTGCAATTGGAGTACAGTCCTGTTTATTTGATATTTATGTGTACATTATGTGATTGTGTGTTTTGTGTAACTTTGTGTTTGTGTCTTTGTATGTGACTATAGTTGTGTGGAGGACAAAAAATGTGTTAAGACATACAAGATGCAAGTAAGCTAAGAGACAAGATGGTAAAAGGAAATAAGAGGCACACAAGGTTGAAAGAGAGGATTAGAAGAGACAAACAGGGATGGTCATGAAAATTGCACAAGGAGATGAGGATGTGTAAAGCACCACACAGGCATTTATTCTTATCTATTGTCACCATGGTAAGGACTAACCTACTATGCCAAAACAGCCGAGCTGGAAAAAATCTCCAATTCAACTCTTTCCAGATCTGATATATTTATATTGGTCTAGATATTGCAATCCCCTTATTATTTAACAGGGCCAGGAATAGGTTGTGGCCACTATGAGGAATTTTCGCCCCAGACACCTAAAGACCTAAAACAGTCCCTGAGCGAGTACATATTGAGATGTTGAGTGTGAGATCCCGTATGCTTGTGTGTGTGTGTGTGTATAGGCTAAAAAGAGACTTGCATCCATCAAGTTCAGCCTTCCTCATATTTGTTTTTTGCTGTTGATCCAAATGAAGGCATGGGACTCCAGGCACTATAAGCAATTAAATTAAATAAAGTGGTAACAGTGCTTAGTGCCCCTTTAAGCAGACATTCATTCACACACTGAAACAAACACAGTAGTTTTCACAATATGCCATAATATAAACTAACAATTCTCTTAAAAATATATGGAAGGGATTATATTTAAAGGAAAACTATAGTGTCAGGAATACAAAAATGTATTCCTGACACTGTAGTTCCAGTGTGACTTTTAAGGTTCCCGGCCCCCTTAGATCAGTTTGAAAAGGTGATTTTAGTCACCTTTTTTCCCCCATGCAGCTGGTCTCAACTCTGTGGCTGAGATCATCAACTGTAATGATCTCAGACAATCCAATGCTTTATGGAAAAACATTGAGAGGCTGCTGCACATGTATAGCAAAACACAGCGCTACGCCAATTAGCATCTTGTCATAGAGTTGCATTTAATCAATGCTCCTCTATGGGTAACGTTCATTTCCTCCATGCACACTGTGCACCACTGAGCCAGGAAGCACCTCTAGTGGTCGTCTTGAGTGACTGTCACTAGAGGTGTTACTATGCAGCAATGTAAACGCAGCTGAAAAGGGAGTGTTTACATTGAAAAGCCTGCAGGTACATAGGCATCAGAACCACTACATTAAGCTTTAGTTGCTTTAAGTGCTGCTGTGAAGCTAATTACATTACATTTTTTCTATATATGCTTGGAACATGTACAGTTTGTAAAACACTCATAAACAATTATTTTTAATAGCATATATTTAATTCGTTGCTAGTATTTGGGTTATTACTTTGAGACATGGCAGATTTCTCTGCAAGAAAATCTAACTTCATGTTCTATCATGTCACCACCAGATGGTGGTAGTTTACGGTTTCAGTAAAAATGTCTATGTGCATTTAAAATAAACTATATTTGTATGCAGTTACTTATTAAAACCCTCCAAACATTAAATGCAATGTTAAAACCATAATATATTTGTGAAGCTTAAATATGCCTTTTTTATTTCTTTCTTTATTTATTTATGCTGTAAAAAAAACAATATTTGCTGTAAAAACTATCTGTGCAAAGTCGTTGAACAAACACATGAAAGTACATGAACTACTTTCCCTCTCCCTCATTTCTGCGTAGGATGCTTATTGGATTGCAATGAACAGCTCTTTGAAATGCAAAACTCTGAGTGACATCTTTCTACTTTTCAAGAGCTCTGATTTTGTAACCCACGATTTCACCCAACCGTGAGTAGCTTTGGTTTTAATTGAACATTTTCTGCTTGGTGAAGTGCACGGCCTCTTGCTAATAACTTTGGTTCTGTGCAGTTGTTTTGTGAAGATGAATTCTAAACTCACAGATGACTATACTTTTTTTACATGTTGGATTCAGCTGTTTAGACCTATAAGCTGTTGATATCCAGTGGCCAGTGCCAAATTGAATCCATTGTTGTAACGTGCACCTGTTAGTCTTTTAACAAATGTGCTAAATGCAAGTGTAGCCAGTGTTCTTTTGTGAAATTAAAATATTCAATACGCAAAAGTCTGAAGACCTACAGGAATCGCGCATACATTCAAATTACTGCATTGATGTTGATTTTAATTTACTCCTTGCCCTTTACAGTAGTCCAGAGAGTAAATATCACTCAGCACGTGCTACCTTCAGTTTATATTGCTTTTGGGTTCATATATATTTATTATTTATTGGGTAGGAATTGTATGGAGTATGATGTAAAATTAGTGTTTTTGCTTTTTTTTAATACTTTGCACATTGAATTAATTTAAATCAATCAATGTTTCTTCATTGGAAAAGAATTGGGAAATGCCTGAATCCCTGTGTGGTCTGAGCTCTTTGTTTGGAACCACTGGTCAGAAAGGCTCCTAGTGCCTGCTCTACCCATCACTGTTTCTTTTCATTTTTCTATACTCCTCTTCTTTTTTTTTTCTTCTTCTTGATAAAAGGGCTTGATTATATTTATGCTATGTATGATGTTTACCTACCTCAAAATATTGGACGATGTGACGATATATCAATATGTAAGCCATTGTATTTGAAAATGCAATTTCTATTATTGTCCAACCAAAAATAAAGAATGGAAAAAGAATATGAAGGCCCCGCAGTTGGAGGCTTGTTAGGCAACTGCTTAAAGGGACACTCCAGTCACCAAAACAGCTTTACCTAAATTAATTCTCAAATGGTTTGTTGCCTCCACTTCACTCCTCCGGCTTCTGAATTTTCAGTTTTAGGAAGCACAGAGTGCCACCGGGCATGGGTGCCGCTGATTGGCTGAAAGGAGTCAGCTGAATCAGCCAATCAGTGACTTCCTATTCACAAAACTGTCTTTGAAAAAATTACTTTCTGTCCAAGCAAGTTTTGCAAAAGAGGTGTCACTGAATCAGCGGCACACTTGCCTGTCTCCGCTTCAAAATTACAGAAGCTTGATGCCGCCTGTGGGGAAGTGGAGATCGACACTGAAGGCAAATTTGAGGTTAAACCGTTCAAGAACAATTATTATTTTATTTATTTTTATTTTTTTGTAAATTCTTTATTTTGTCAGACAGGTGAGTACAAAAACATAAGCAAACGCTACAACAGCGTACATGTGCGTGTGTATAAATTGAGCAATAGCTCTGATAATACAAGTGTTTGATCATATGCGATCCTGAATACTTAGTAGTCGTCAAGCGCCATAACGTTGAACAGGAAAATGAATACAACAGTAACATCGGTGCATAAGAACATAAGAACAAGAGCATTTATAAAACAGGAGCAAACTCTAGATTGAATAGCTTAGTAGAAACGTGGTAACACTTCCTCACTAAATCGTAGTATGCTGTTGTATCTCCGAACTAGCAAGGTTGGCAGGAAAAATAAGGCAGTAACATTGTAGTAACAACAGGGTTAAGACAGACCTATTACCTAAGGTCTGAATACAGGAGCAGTATTATCAATTGATATTTAGGACCTGAACTGCGAAGCTCGATTCAAGGTCTCATGCACACGTCTATTGCCATTATTATGGTGTCAACACTGGGATTCGGTTTCCAGTGTCTGATGCAGTACAGATCAGGGGATGCTTCCTAGAATCCAGGCTTCAGCCCGAGGTCTCCCATAGAAGTGAACCCCAGGGGAAATTATGAGGTTGTAGTTAGCCTAATGGGTTGGGTTCGTTTGTGTGTCCCCTCGGTCGGGTATGGGTTATGTCTGTGTCTAGACACCCTGAAAAATCGTAAATCTATTGTATAGCTCCTGTCCACTCAGTAGTGAGTTATGTCCTACCTTGATGAGAGGTTCCCCATGCGTCAGAACCTGTTCTGCCGCTGTCTTTCAGTCTTGTGTAAGTCGGAGGATTGTGTCAATGGAACTATCTACACGTCAAGGTTAGATCTTGTGCTTCAGCGTGTTGGAGCCCTCCCGGTTCCGACCTCCTCGGTCGCAAGCCACACCGGCCCCGCGGTGTCCCTTGGTAAGTTTATGCGCAAGCATTAGTTGTAGCAGGTATTAAAAAAAAAAAAAAGAAAGTGGGGGGGGGGAGGGGGTGTGAAAGGGTCAGTGAGCAACTTACAGCGGAGTGCGCCCGGGCATCCCCGACCCCTGGGTGTCTCAGTGTGCTCGCGCCTCTCTAAGCTCTGGCACGGGAGATATAAACATACCATGGGGTCCAGATGTCGACATGTCTGGTGCTTCTCCCCAGTAGTTCTGCGTATCGTGCCTCAGCTGTGTGTATTTCCTCAACTCTCTGCAGCCATTCTGCTACGGTTGGTGGGTGGATCTGTTTCCACTTAGCTGGTATAGACGCTTTCGCAGCATTGAGCAGGTGTCTCAATATCGATCTCTTATATTGGGCTATCGAGCTTTCCGTGAAGTGTAGTAGGGCCATTTCCATAGTAAATTCTGGTAAGTCGCCCAAGATTGTCGTTATCTCCCTCTTGATGTCTTTCCAGTATGGTTTTATCCGCGCGCAGTCCCACCAGATATGTCGTAGGGTGCCTGTTTGGGATTCGCATCTCCAGCACGTATCTGCCGTTCCCGGAAATATCCTGTGTAATAGAGATGGGGTTCTGTACCAGTGAGAGAGTAGTTTGAAGTTGACCTCCTGATACCTTGTGCTTATGGAGCTCTTGTGTTGTAGTATTAATATCTGCTCCCATTGCGCCTCTGTGTATGTCCTGGTCGTCAGATCTTCCCACTGCCTCTTAAATGCATTTTTACGTGTGCGATCCCCTGTGATCAACTGCTGGTAAAGGATTGATACTCTGCCGTCTGCGTCGGTGTTTGTCACACAGAGGTGTTCGAACCACGTCTGTTCTCTGTGGATCGCTTCGCGGTTGGGGAGGTTGTAGTAGAAGTGTCGCAATTGTGCGTATCTAAACCTGTGCATCAGCGTGTGTTGTGTCGCCGATTATTTTTATTTTTTTTGCAGTGCATGTGAGGGTAACATACAGGCATGTAGTACCCCAAAGGCAGTCCGCATGCAAGTTTCAGAACAATGATAACATAACATTGAGAGCATTGGGGACTGTGCACTAATTTTATATTTAGGTACAAGCTTGAATCATGCTAATTCGGCATATATGGTATAGAGATGCAAGTTAAACATTTTCAACTAGAGATGCAAATAGTTACGAGTCTGGTAGATAATCATTAGTGACATGCTAGGCTGTATATGCATATAATCTCTAATATACTTCGCTTAAGATTTTGCTCATGAGGAAATATGTAAAGAGTCTAAGATAGAAGATCGCTTGAAATACAACAGGTATGGGAGTTATGCTATGTTGGGCGGTAATCGCATGTCTATGTCTGCCTTGCTATGTGTGATGTGTGTGCTCCCCAAGCCTTGGCATGGTGGGGATAGACAGGAAGGTGCTTACGATTGATCAAGTTTAAGTTAATGCGATTATCTAACTATGTAGAATCTGTGCTGGCTTACACAAGTACAATGCAACAAGCAATCTGATCATATAGTTTAAACTGGGATGCTGTTTGCCTCCGGCTGGGTGGAAAGAAAGTCTCTGCGGTATGAGCAGGGTCAATAGCCGTGGGCCTCTTAAGGTAGCAGTCCTGGTTGCATCATCCGATGCCTGTTGCAGAGGCTTTGTTAGCGTGCCTGTATCGGAGGTTGGGGCTTTTCTGTGGGCTCCGTTGGTGTTTTGCGAAGCTATAAGGCTATAAGGGGACAAGTCCGGGCTGTGGTATACGGTCCCTTTGCTAGGTATGACAGTCCCCTAAAAGGCTGTGGATGCAGAGGGCCCCCTGCGTGATAGTTCGTTCAGCCGATACCTTGTCTCCAGGCTGTCTTTGAAGGACCATGAGGTTGTTTTCTTGGAGGTACTTGAGGAAGCTTGTGGGTGCCCCTGTTATGGGCTATCGCCCGGTGGTAGGCATGCCACGGGTCTGGCCTCCGTTTCAGCTGGAGTTTAGGTCGCGGAGGATGTTGACTCCGGTCCAGTGGGAGCCGATGCGTCGGGCTGGCCGGGGTGTTATTTTCCCGCGTTTGGAGGCTTGTGAGGGGCTCCCCCGCTTGCCAGATTGATTTTCCGTAGGCCCGGCCGGCTGATCATGGAGATGGTGGGTTGGGGGAACGTTAGTCCCAGTTCCCTTGTCACCTGTTGCTTGTGGTGGACCGCTCTGTCTCTTCCTCCCCACCCTCTGTAGTGTACCTTTTGTGTGCCGAGGGGGGGCTTGTGAGGAGTCGCTCCAGTTTGACCCAGAAATGCTGGAAGATCAAGTCCAGGCTTGTGGGTTGTGGTCGTGTGGGATCAGGCTTTAGTATTTGCGTTGCGTCTGCCATGTTGCTGGGCCCGGTGCGCCCGAGGCCCACGCTTGGATGGGTTGTTGCAGCCCGCAGGCTTGCGTCAGTCAGATTGGCGGGGACCGCGATAACCCCCTCCGGTCCATAGGGGGGGGGGAGACGGTGGCATTGGCTTCGCTTTGCAGTGTGTTGGGGCATCGGGAGAGTGGCTGTCTCCCCCACAGCCTCCATGCTTGTAGGCCGCAACAGCCGGCCGATCAGTGCCGGTGCCTCGATCCACTTGTGTGGTCTCCTCTTGCTGCTCTGTGTCCCTTGACATCTGGTAGCTACCATAAGCTGGGTCACCGCCCCTGTTCGTCGAGAATCGACAATATGTGAGGATAGACACGGGAGCTGCAGCGACATGCGACCGCTCCGTTCCGCGGTCAGGCCCCGCCCCCTGTTCAAGAACAATTATAATAAGGTAAGGTTAGCATGTATATCATGTACGTGAAAAAAGTAGGTTACTGGAATAGTTTACTGCAGCGGTTGTCAACCTGGTCCCTACTGCCCACTAGTGGCAATTAGGGCTTTCATAGTGGACGGTGGCTTCTGCGGCACAAGCCCGGTCTGACCATTGGGTGAATCGGGCAAATGACCGATGGACTGTGATGGCCATTGGCCAAGGGCAGCAGGGGAGATCCTTCTATTTCCCCTGCCGGCCAATGCAGACCCAGCCTTGATGTGAGCCCTCTCGGGCCGGTGAGGAGATCTGGCAGGCTGGTCGGAGCGTTGCCGTGCATTACCATGGCAATGCTCTGATGCTCGGTGCTCGCGGGAGAACAGGAGAGTCAGCCTGCAGCCAGAGATGCTGCAGGCTAAAGTAAATGTGCCACTACAGGACCACCAGGAATTGAAGCGTTATATAATATAATTATAAGAATTTTAAATTGAGCCCTATATCTTATGGGAATTCAGTGTAAGGACTGACAGAGGGGAGAGGCATGGGTGGTACGGGCAGTCAGGAAGATGAGCCTCGCTGCCGCATTTATTTTGGACTATAATGGGGCCAGCTGGGAACAGGTAAGAATACCGAGAAGTGAATTGCAGTAGTCAAGGCAAGCGATGATAGTAATTGTACTTGAGCTCTGCCCACATCAGGAACCTGCATAGTCAATCTGGAGCCTCTCGTTCTGGGCTGTGGAGTCCGAACTGTTGGACATTTTTGACCTAGCAGTATAAGGGTTAAACTGCGATTGAGACGCTATCTGTTTAACTCTGTTTGCGGTGATCAGAACTCTTTCAAACTGGCTGTTTGTCTGCACAATGTGTATGTGGCAGGGGTGACTAGCATTCCAAAACTCTCTGTGCACAAACCCAGTACTGCTTAGAGCTTGGATTTCACTGACTTGTATTTCAGTTATCAGTTTTCTACTTTGGAAGTAGAAGCCTTTGCTGTGTTTTCTGATGATGTCCTCTGTGGTATTTGAACAAACAGTGCAGGTTAGGAATTAGGGATAGACAGTGGGAGTTAATGTAGCTGTGACATAGCATAACCAGTACAATAACAAGAACAGAGGTTGTATGGTTAAAATTGTTCTGTCGGGGGCGGGGCCTGACTGCCGAGCTAACTGGTCGCATCAAGAGACAGCTCCGAGTGAGAACCTGCTAAAAATATCGCAAATCGACTTTTAATAGGGCACCTCAAAGAATCTGAACCCCAGAGAGTGTTGGTGAACAACGGAGCTACGCCCTGCAGAACTCTCACATGCAGCCAAGAAACCGGACCGCTAAAATGACCTGCGGCCTACCAGTGGGGGCGAGCATGGGAGAGGCGGCCGATCTCCCTGCTAGCTGGCAGACACGCTGCGGTAGCTGGAAACCCCGTATCCCCCCCAGCCGGTGGGGGTTATCCCGGCATACTCAGACGGGCTATGCCTCCAAGCTATGGGACACATCAAGCTACTCACCCGTGCTTGAGGCCAGTGCTCAAAGCGGAAACTGAGACCAAAATGGCGGCTGCCGGATCGGACATCTCAGCACGAGGCCCGCAGGGGACACTTGAGGAGCGGCTAGAGGCTATATTCAGCGCATTTTGGCAGAGGCTGCGGGATAGAGGGGAACAAAGACTACAGAACCTCCTTCCCTCCCGGCAGGAAAAAAGCGGGGTACTTCCAATATCCCCAGAGAAGCCGGGGAGAGAGAGGACTCACTCAACGGAGACCCACTCAGGTCCCACACCGCCTAGAGTCCTCCACAGCCTCCCTGGACGGAGGGCCCGGAAGGGGAAGACCCCGGCGCTAAACCCGCACACTCGTAAGGCGACACCTCAACCCAAAGCGATGACCCGTAACCAAGCCCTGGGAAACAGAAATTTTACCACCAAGCACGATTCCCCTGCCATGGCGTCAGTCCGACACTCACCCTACATCCATCCTGCACTGCTGAGGCCCAGGGGAACACAGTGGGGAACTAAGCGACAGGTCTCTGAGCGGAACCCTGCAACGACAGACATCAGCCCCCGGCTACACAAACATAGCAGACCCCATCTTGGATCAGCAAGCACTATTGGACTGCACTCGGATACCTACCCCGAAGGCATTGATGACCCCAACTCCAGTTGTCCAGCTAACCTGTCACCACTGCCAAGTGAACACCGACCACCACACAGACAGGGCATTGGATGAATGGGCAAGATACCCCGGACTTTCTCAAGGCACAGGCACTGATGGCACTGCAGCCCTGGTCTATCCTAGCGGACACCCGACGAGTTCAGGCTTTCCTGTGAGCCCCTGGCATTCCTCTATCTTAGCCTCTGGGACTGACATATGGACACAAACCCTGTTTAATAAGCTGAGCGGCGACATGCAGAGTTCCACATAAGGTGTACCACACATTGAGCAATGTACTAATGTCCATTTATTTCGCATTTGCAGACCATAGATTGCTTTAAGGTACTGTATAGATTGCCCGGTCTGATCACACATCTAACCTGTCCTGACAAGCAGAACATAAGAAAGGGCTTGAGAGGCAATACCATTACATAACAGATACAGAATTCGAGCTTGCAGTAATGCTAGTTGATGAGCAAGTGTCAGCCACATGTTTGTTATTACTTTTATTATTCCCTAGCATGTACTTTACATATCATACTATAAGCTTAAACATAGCTAACACGGTCATGTGCATATTAAATATCTAGCCTAGCTTACTCACCACAAAACTGCTGGAAACTCATAACCTAACTCTGTATGTTATTTCACAGTTCAACACTAGTTAGTAACCCAGCGTTTTTTTTTTTTTTTTTTTTTTTGTCTTTTATACATAGACCTATGATGCCTTGTAGCAACCGCCTTTTGGCTCTGAAGCGGCTAGTCTATTGTCGAATTATTGCTTACTGACATGGTTTAAACGTATCATTTCCTTGCTATACACCTAAAAATTGTATCTAGCTTGATCCAACAGGAAAAAAAAAGGAAAAATGTGCAGATTCCAAGTGCCAAATTGAATGTTTGTTGATTACTCTGAGTGCTGTTGTGGCACTTCGCATATATCTGTATTTACTTTGCACAGAAAAATAAAGAATGTAAAAATAAAATAAAAATTGTTCTGTCATAGTTTTTTTTTTTTCCTTCTTTTACATTTCGTTTCCTTATGCCTGTGTATCTTAATGATTACCGTATATACTCGAGTATAAGCCGAGTTTTTTAGCACATTTTTTGTGCTAAAAAACCCCAACTCGGCTTATACTCGAGTCAATAGTCTGTATTATGGCAATTTGCATTGCCATAATACAGACCGGGGCTGTAAGAGAATTTACTTACCTCTCCTGCAGCTCCTGTCAGCTTCCTCCTCCTCCGCGTCGTCCGTTCAGCACCTCGGTCAGCTCCCAGTGTAAGTCTCGCGAGAGCCGCGGCTCTCGCGAGACTTACACTGGGAGCTGACAGAGGGAGCTGCACGGACGGCGCGGAGGAGGAGAGAGCTGACAGGAGCTGCAGGAGAGGTAAGTAAACTCTCTTACAGCCCCCACAGCCCCCCACTGAACTGCCCATGCTGGACCACCAGGGAAGGAGAGCCCCCCTCCCTACCATGTATCAAGCAGGGAGGGGGGACGAAATTTTTATTTAGTAATAATAAAAAAAAGAAATTAAATAATAATACAAAAATAATAAAAAATTTAATTAAATAAATAAAAATAATAAATAATAATAAAAAAATATTAAAATAATAATAAAAAACTAAATTGCCCATCCCCCACCAAGGCTCTGCAACACACACACACCACTCATACACACACACTGCATTCATACACACACACACACACACACACACTGCATTCATACACACACACTGCACTCATACGCTCACACACTGCACTCATACGCTCACACACTGCACTCATACGCTCACACACTGCACTCATACGCTCACACACTGCACTCATACGCTCACACACTGCACTCATACGCTCACACACTGCACTCATACGCTCACACACTGCACTCATACGCTCACACACTGCACTCATACGCTCATACACTGCACTCATACGCTCACACACTGCACTCATACGCTCACACACTGCACTCATACGCTCACACACTGCACTCATACGCTCACACACTGCACTCATACGCTCACACACTGCACTCATACACTCACGCTGCACTCATACACTCACGCTGCATTCATTATACACACACTGTAAATAAATATTCAATTAATATATTTTTTTTAGGATCTAATTTTATTTAGAAATTTACCAGTAGCTGCTGCATTTCTCACCCTAGTCTTATACTCGAGTCAATAAGTTTTCCCAGTTTTGGGGGTAAAATAAGGGGCCTCGGCTTATATTCGGGTCGGCTTATACTCGAGTATATACGGTACATTTTTTTTCTTGTTACTTGTTACCTTTATTTATATTTATTATGTTTTCTTCCTTGTGCTGGATCATTTTGTTATCCTCTGCCCTTGTGTCGAATTGTTTGGACCTATGGATTGAGAGTAAATTCGCGTCCACCCATTGCAAGAAATTGCAGAAGATCTTGCTCCCCATGAGAAAAAGTAGCCCCTACTTTTCCTAAAGGATAACCCAAAAAATACCCTAAACTTCCAAACAATAAAAAAAAAAAAAATCAATGGAAAAATAGGACTTAAAATAATTTAAAAACAAAACCTGGGGGCGGGGCTGGGCCGCCGAGCCGACTGGAAGCCATCTGCACTGGCTCCAGTTCCAAACCCATGGAAATCACATAAAACGATGATACCGACCGACCCAAAGCCTGATATTCTAACGCCATTTAACAGAGAATATACCCAGCTTCAATCCGATACCTGGAAGGCACCCACTGCACACCAGATGAGCTAAAACAGCTACCCCCGGCCTACTAGCCGCCATAAGCCTAAACAAACGCGGCCGCCGAGATGACTCTTAATGCGATGCCAAGACGGGAAACAGTTTCACGAAGGAAACCTGGACACAAGGAGCCCTACCGCGGCTCGGGGCACGGCCCCGCTCCCCCCCCCATAGCCGGCGGGGGTTATCCCGGCCACATGGCGGCAGCTCACACAGCGGCGGGGGTTCCCGCGTTGGTGCCACGCGAGTCGCCTGAGCTTGCAAAGGCTGTCTGAAAAGCAGCCCGCTAGCAGACATGGACGCTGATGAGGAGGGAAGCCTACACTAATGTGAGGAAGCAATTGCACGCTGCTCTGGGGATCCCAAAGGCAGCTGCCACACAAAAGGACCCTTGGTCGCCCAGCTCCCGAGAGAAGTCACGGACCCGGCCTTTGGGTTCGGGGGTGGCCCTGAGGAGATCTGCTCCCGGCACTGTGAGCCCTGTGGGGCGGGGATACACCTACCTTTCCGGTATACCGGTCGCCGTGAGGAGGTAGACCCAGTCCCAAGTGTGTGGCCGGCGCTCAGTGGGGCAGCTGGATCCAAACACTTCAAGGAAGCATATGCGGTGCTGAGGAGGTGCAAGAGTTGGCCGGGGCATGGACATCTTGAGGGGGGGGGTCTGGTGCACTGAGCCGGACTCTGAGTGCCCACGGTGCCGCAGAACGCCACGCGGGTAGGTTGGGCCTGACCTGGGGAAGACTGGTGGAGGATAGACAGCCTAAGGAACCCTCAACAGCAGGCATGACAAACGCTCCCACATACCATTGTTTACTTTTTTGTCGTTCCACTCTATAGTGATATCTAAGGCATGTCATGGAGTACTCCTAACTTTATCCTTTACCATGCTGTCAGTTTACTATGTTTCACCCTATCCCATCTAGCAATGCATCTTATACACATGTCTATATAATCTTGTGAATTTGCTCCACACTACTGTTACTGCTATAGACGTGCCAGCCTTGCTTGTTCCACAATTTAAAACAAAATGTGCTGTTTCACACGCCAGTCTTAAACATTGTATGCTAAATTGTAAGCTGTACAGAGTTCAATTAATGATGTTTTATAATTACTCAAGCGAGAATCTACACTGTTGAAATACTAATCCTAATAACTTAAAAATGTGCCTGATTAACATATGTCACAACCTGTATTGCAAATGTTTTCTAAACTTATCCTGATGCCCCTGTTGTGGCGCACCAGAGCAGTATGTTACTATTGTGCACGACAAAAATAAAGAATTAAAAAAAAAAATAAAATCTTGGCAGTATGTCCAGGTACACAAAAAATAAAAATAAAAACAAAACCTGCAAACTGACAGAGCCGCTTTGAGATGTGAACAGCTATATATTTATATATTTGTGCTCGGAATCTCTATTATATTATATTAATGGAATGTAGAGGAGGAGCAAAGTTGGTTGAGGTGTGCCGAAACCAACGTACCAGTAGGCCTGTAAAAAAGAGGGCAAAAAGGAATTCAAAGTAAACACACTTTATTGCAAGTTTAAACTGCGAGATTTCTGAAAGCCTGCCTGAGCTCCCTTTCTGGTCGAGGGATGTAGGAGTTGTATATTGAGGATTTCCAGTGTCCCTCTTAATGGTGTACCGGGGTGTTAGTGCTAGAGGCTGATGATGCTGCGCCGATGCGAAATGAGTGACCAGAGAAGGAAGCTGGGTTGTAGCCTAACCTAGACAATAGAATTCTGATGTGTGACACAAATGTAGCTGTGGTGAGTGGGTGTCCTTGGAGTAGAAGTAGTGGAGTATCTGGTGGGTGCGTGAGGTGAGAAACCAGGAGTATATCCAGAACATGTACAGGGCACCAAAAATTCTGAGGAACCCATAGAAAGCCAAAAAAAATGGCAGATTTCATGACTAAATTGGTATTATGGTCAAACGGTGATTTGTCCAATAAGTCGCTTAGGAGACTAAATATTGGACCGTCTATTGGTAGCCTAGTCGTGTTAGGGGGGACTGTGACCTTGAAAATACCTTTGAGGATTTTCTTAATGGGGTAGGAAGTCAGAAAAGGAGAGTTATTAGGGAAGTTAGTGAGGATGTGGTGGTGTACTTCGGTGAGGTAGAGTTTGATGGTATTATGAGAAAGTTTAAGGTGTAAATGGCAAAAGGAGGCAAAAGCCACCATGGTTTTGATGGAAAGGTCACCTTGTAAGCAAAACTCAGCTGTGAATTTGTTAAAGATAGTCAGTGCCCTAGCGTAAGAGAGAGTGCGTGGTGAGTGTTTGTGCGTGGAGTAATAGTTCGTTTAAACCAGGGTTAGCCGTAGGAATGATGGCGTCCTGGCTGATTGAAGGTGTGCCGGAGAGGGAGCCTGGCCAGAGACTTGCAATTTAAGAGTATAAAAGAGTGTTAGCAGCTGAGTAGAGGAGGTGTAGAGAAAGAGGTGTAAGATATATCTATCTTGCTTAAGCATGTATCCCTACATGCTGAAATAGTAGAATGTAGGCAAATTACAACAAAATTATACATTGGTATGACTGAAACTTTTCCATGATCTGGAGGAAAAAGAAAAAGGATACAAAAATGTCAAATCACACTATTGCTTGGAGTGCAAGTAAGCAGCCCCCCGAAATGAGTAAGGTTGCGAAAGTAATGGGCCATTATCAGGACGTGGTGTCGTCGTATAATTTTTATGTGTGCTGAACCAGCTTATTTGTTAGGTGTCAGACGGGCCGGGCACATAGACTTGGTGTGGGCTCTGAAGCATATGGAGCAGGTGTGCAACAACCTGCATGCGCTGTAGCTGCATATGCCTGTGTTTAAGTTATTGCACACCTGCGCCTTGCCCAAGAAGGTGATGGGTCTGCCCAGCTTGTCTCTCTGGACACCTTCCTGTCTAGGGAGTGGGGTGAGGGAGTGGTGGGGTGAAAAAGTGGAAGTGGAAGGGTCTGCGTCCCCAGGGCATAGATCGGTGGAGTGTGAAGTGGAACCACAAGAGGCACAATATGGGGGCCTCAGACCAGCAAAATGACGGCAGAATAACTCAGTATCTATCTGACACCAATCAATTCTAATATTGAATTGTGTCAGATGAGTAGCTGCCTTGGCCGAAACTGATTTGTGCTAATCGTAAAATGAGGACCCTCCATACTTGATGCCCAAATCAACCACCTTGTGCATATATAAATCAACCTCTTCTCTCCTATGTGGGTACACCGTGCAGATAACGTCGCGATAACAAACTGTGGGATGGTTAGTTTTTTATTCAAACGTGGGTCTCTGGCTCTTAAGACAACCGAAATGTCCCCGTAGTTATAAGCTCTATTTTCTAAGACGTCTTGGGAGGCTATGAGGAGGAACATTAAATTGACGTCTTTTCCATCAATAATATCTTTCTTGATGGAAGCCGGAACAGAGTGGGCTGGTGAGGTGTGGGTAGTGGGAGTGGTAGTGGCTGGTGGGGGAGGGGAAATGAGGGGTATGGCAGTCAGAGTGGTTGAGGTTACCGGTGTAGGGATTGCTGGGGCTGTTAAGTAACCTGGAGTGGCTATGGCTGATTCCGCCTTCAGCAACCTGCTGTTAATGGATTGCAGATTGGCCAGTATAGCTGCCAGAGTTTCCTGGGTGGAATCAGAGAAGCCAACTGAAGGCCCTTGTGAACTCGTGCCGGGTCTTGGTTCGTTGGCCTGAGTCGTCAGCAGTTTATAAAGTTCTGCTTTTTTGGCGGTGGCTGGAAAGGGGATTCCCCTGAGCCTAAGTTCAGCCGATATTTTTCGAATGGTCCAATATGTTAGGGATCTGGGAGTAGAGGTGTGAGGGATTCCACCGGAGACCCAGGCCTGGCTGGCGTGCTGGGTATATCGTCTGATGGGGGATTGATGATTGGTTCTTGAGAAATCCTGAAAGGAATAATAATATGGATAAGTAGGGTATAGTGGAGGTGGGATGAAACCTCCGGAGAACTGGCCTGCTAGCTAATGCCGAAGTGAAGAATTAAAATTAGAACCAAGTGACAGATGAGGCCCTGCTATTGCCAAGCGGCGGTGAGAGGCTCGAACTATGATTTGGGCCGAGGGGGTTTTGTGGTCACCAGAACGAGGTGGCATGATGTCGGCCTCTCGGTGACTGTAAGAGATTCAAAAACGTGTGGCCGTGACATGGGAAGCCCTGACTGTAGCCCTAAAGAAGAGCGAGCGAGGTGGCTAGCTATGATTTGGTTGTGGGGCTGAACCTCCGTGTATGAGGTAGGGGTGTAGACCTCGTGGACCGCAGTAATATTGGGGGAAGCTAGGGCCAGCACCTGACCCTGAAAGCCAGTTCTCTACCCTGACAGGGGCTTGTCTCTTGAAGGAAGTATGTAACGTATGTAGATACTGACCTTGAGTGTTAGTTCTGTATATTTGGAAATTGCTCAGGGCGACGTCTATATATACTTTGTAGAACAGGTCCAGTCCAGGAACCTAAAGGTAAGAAAGATGCTAGTAGACCAAAGGCGTGCCATTGGTAATCCAAGTGTAAAAATGTAGAACATATGGAATGGTGTGTAACAGAAAAACTGTATCATAAACGCTTGTGTAATCAGATGGACCTGAACTTGGTCCAAATTTTTTAGACAAGCCCCTGGGATCCCACAACTGAGCAATATTTTTATTTGACAAATATGAAGGCGAAGTGAGACCTTAGAAGGACGTAATAGTAGTGAGTAAGATTAGGGATACCTACTACTGGAACGTCGGGAACCAGGTAGACTGATGGTCGTTGAAGGTGTAGTAAATCTGCGCAATGGTGCAGGTCTAAGTAATGATATGCAGAAATTAAAACAGAATTTAACATTTAATATAATGGTAACCTGGAGAGTGAGGCATCTTTTAACCTGGTGTGTTTAAAGTTTTGAGCCCACTTTGGGAGGTGGGAGGGTATTGTAAAAAAGGCAGTGGAGGCTGAAATAAGGCCTCAGGAGAAACATAAAATGTTTTAACCTTATTTACCTGATACCGTGATACTGGATACTGGAACCACCTCCTGGAGTCTTCTTGACAGAATAAGTAGTACAACCTAAAATATTTTTAAAATTAAGGAACCTGAGTATAGTATTACAATATAAACAGAGAGCTACTGGAAAAGTGAGCGTGGGTTTGATACTTTAATAGGTTTTGTGGGGCTAGGCCCTTTAACCGTAAAGGGGAGACTGTTACTTTAAGAGAATATGCCTGGGATATATACATAATTAAATGTGACAAAGTGTGATGAAAAAAATGCCATATAGAATAAGGGAAAATGTAGGTAGTGCCGTGAACAAATATAAAATCATACATAGAGTAACATACTTAAATATAAAAATTTTCAAGTGCATAGAACCTTATGCATTCAGCTACTGAACGTGCGAGAGAAATATAATATGACCGCGTGTGTTTAGATTAATGAAATGAAATGCTAGTGACCCAGCCGTTCGTATGTGTTTTGTCTAACGAAAGTGAGAAACAGGCGAACGTAAGGTGAGTATAAGCGTTCGGTAAAATTTTGTAACGTAAGAGAACGAAATTCGTGTGTACTTTGCGGTCGGCTAAAAAGTGCCCAAGCGCAGAAGTACATGAACGGCGGATTAAACAAGCGGGTACATAATATATATCGATATATATCGAGGGAGCTTATCCCCGCATTTTAGGCCCGAACATGGGAAATAGCTGAACGCTATTCCCCACGTTGAAGCTTACGTTTGTGTGCCGGTCTCGTGACCGGAAGCTCGGCAGTCGGGAAAGCCGCGGGGCAGCCTGGAAGTCTGCGGTAGGTGCTGCTGGAGGGAGACTGCTTGCTTGCTGCAGAATTTGCCGGGAACAGCTGACAGGAAATGCAGGTAACTATGGTGACAGTCAAAACAGCTTGAACGGCAAAGGTAAGTAGGGGGGTGGGGTTTATATAGGGTCATAACTCCTCCCACAAATTCAGGCCAATTGGCCTTCCAACGTATATTACATGTCCTGAACATGCAAATAAATAAATACAGGTAATTGTAACCTGTTTCATCAGGCTGGGATTGGGAAAAAGTTAAAAAAGCACTGTGGCAGCTTAAACCTCAGAATCTTCGGACGTGGACAGTATACCCGTCACAATACCCACCATCTCCCAAGTGGGCATCTACAGTTGGGGACGCAGCACCTTCCACTACAGCTGATATAAAGGCACTATTACATTAAATCCAGGAGGATATGGCAGTGGTGCAGGAGAGGGTGTTGATTCTCACTGGCAGAATAGTCGCTGTGGAGAAATATTTGGGGAGTGTGAATGGGGAGTGTGAAGGTGGTTCTGACAGCTATTGATACAAAAATGAACGCCCAACAATACCATTGCACAGACCTGACCAACTGCATGGCAAGCATGGAGGATTGGTCCAAGCCCAGAAATTTAAGTCTCAGGGGGTTCCTTACACCATCTCCAATGAGGTGCTACCGCCCAAACAGGCCAAAATAGTTCTCTTGGACTGCTGCTTTCGCCTTCCAGGGGCTTTAAAGGCACCTCCTAGACGCCATACAGGATGTCTTAATTAAATTTGTGTGGGACTCTCACAGGGGGGTGCTTATGGGGAAAACCAGAGAGTCTCCTTGTGTGTCTTTTGAAAGATGTCAACTCACCTTTTACACCATCAAGGTGCAGCAGTCTTTCTGACAGACCACTCAATGGCTCCGAGCGCACAAGATCCGTTATAAATGGGGTCCTCAAAGGATTAGGGTAGAGAGAGGTGGCCAAACTTGTCGGTTTCCAGCCTTTCAATATTGGTCACTATGGCTCCCTTCCGGTATGATAGACCAGTGTTTCCCAACCCAGTCCTCAAGGCACACCTACCAGTCCAGGATTTAAGGATTACCCAGCTTTGTCTAAGGTGTTTTTAGAAAAAAAAAAGAAAAAACACCTTAGAAAAAACTGGGTAATCCTTAAATCCTGGACTGGTAGGTGTGCCTTGAGGACTGGGTTGGGAAACACTGTGATAGACGATACCGACAGACGTCTGCTCCCGCTCATTCGTGGCTTATAGCATTTAGCATTTATTGTTTTATAGCACTTATAGTTTTTGGTGAACAGTGATCCCTTTGCGAGTTTACTTTACTGTTTCAGTTAATTATTCTAGTTGATAACTTAACTATTACTAAAATAATTCTGTGTCCTAAGACCAAAAGGGCACTGCATAAATATTGAAAAATAAATGCGACAATGACAAAAATAAAAATAAAATGTGTTTTGAATGGTTATTACAGACAGAAAAAATAATAAGTAAACAATCTTACCAACAGAAATGATGTGCCAACGAAATGTATGTCTGATGAAATGAGTGCAAGAATGAGTATATATGACAATTTTCAGCTATCCCTTTGCTGATTATATAAATGTTTCCTTTCTTTCAACAAAGCTCTTAACTTGTTCCCTTCTATGAGGTAATGTGCTGTATGGGTATGGTAAGCAGATACTTTAATTAGCACTATCTATGGCAAGGCTTAACAAATCCCAGGTCAACATGGTGCCTAGGAATTCTGCCTTGGCATCTGGGATATGTAAGACCCTTACCTCCAAGGAGGACTGCAGGCTGGTGATTGTGGAGGCGGGTACCAGGCTGGAGCACTGTGGAGGTGTGCGGCAAACTGCGCCTATTTTTGCCGGTTGGTGAGGGAGCTGTGATGTCCATGCACTGCTCCCCCGCGCGCCACTTAGTGAAGAGGTGTCACTAGGAAGTAATGTAAACACTGTGTTTACATTGAAAAGCCTGCAGGGAGAGGCTTTAGACACCAGAACCACTACATTGAGCTATAGTGGTCTCTAGTGTCCCTTTAAGAATTTTATTTTTGTCATTGAATAAAAAGGTTTGTAAAAAAAAAAAAAAAATGTAAACCTGACTCCTAGATTCAAAGCAAATTTTTAAGCCCTGATCTATGGTTAGCTCCAAAAAGGGTACAAGTAGAATTATAAAGATTTCTTGTTGACCTTGTTATTGACAGGAAACACATGGCTTTGTCCTAACTTAAATCTTTAACCATTCCATTGCTGAGTTAACCTTGTAGAATGTCATGAATCTGTAATATATGTTCCCATACAGCTAGAATGTGTATGTATACATTAAATAACATTCCATACTCCACAAAACTTACCCTATTACTCACCCTTCTGAGGCACCTCTTATACTTCAAGAGATGGAACTGCCAACTGTCCCCATACAGGCAATGAATGGTCATGGTCTGTGGACAGGATAACACCTTTCGTGCCAAGATGGGCCACCTCAAAGGCTGGCAAACTACCAACTTGACTGGCACTGATCATGTCAAAGTTCTCTTATTGCAGATCTTACTGTGTCTGTCTGTTTTACGTGCAACTTTTCTTCCCTTTCAAATTGGCTCCGCAAGCTAACGTTCACTAAATTGTATACTGCTTTATCTCTCATTACCTTACTCACACGTGCCGATAGGCATTTCATTCCCTTGGTTTATGATATGGCACATTACTGCAGCTGTTAAGCCCACACAGGCTTCTTTTTTTTTTTGTCAATCTCTTTTTATTGAAATTTTTTCATATCAATGCATTTTGGGATACAGAAGAGAAAAGGGTTGGGGAGTACGTAATCATACATTACAGGCATATGTGCGGGACTGGGTTGTCGTACGCGTCCCCGTAGCCAGTCCGAGTGCATTGGTATTCTGTCAATAGTATAGTTAGCTTAGGGAGATCAGTCGCTAGCGTGTGCATGAAGGTGTGTACCCCATTCGGGGTGGTGATGGTGGGCTGTCTTCTACATGTGCCCCTAACCAAGGGGGTGTCGGGGGGGGGGTGTTGCGTTCGGTCTGCGGTTTATGAGTGGTGTCTGCACCATTTAAGCACTGCATTTTGTTATGTTGTCACGTAACTGTGTCCGTCTGGTGTGTGTTATGTCGCCATGTCTGCTATGCAAAAGGAATAACTGGGGTTAACTGGGGTGAACTTTCGGTGCTTGTGCCTTATGGGGTAGGTATGTTCCCTTGAGAGTTCAAGTTTCTAGTTGCCGGGTCGGGTGTCGTTGAGGGCACTTCTGCTCTGGCTCTGAGGTGTCGCTCAGGTTGAGTCTGCGGGTTCTGGATTCCCAGGGCTTTGTAAAAAGTAGATGCATCAGCCAGCAATGAGAGTTTATGCACAGTCCCTTTATGGTTGACCACTAGGAACCTAGGGGATCTCCAGTGGTATTCCACTCCGGTTGCTCTTAGGTGGCTAGTGACCAGTTGCAGGGATCGTCGCCATTGCAATGTGGACCTGATGAGGTCCTGGTAGAATGAGAGATTGTGCCCCTCGAAGGGTAGTGGCGTCTTGCCCTGCATCGCTGTCATCAGGATTCCTTTGTCATGTGAAGTGGAGCATCGGACTATCACGTCTCTCGCCACTGTAGAGGTGGGTCCGCCAGCAGCCGGTAGGCGGTATATCCCGTCTATTAAAAATTTCTTGGCTTGGGCCTGGGGCAGTATGGCGGACACTAGGCGCCTCACATAGTGGGGCAGTTCGTCCGGGATCCCTCTGATTTTCAGGTGGTTGCGCCGTGACCTGTCATCAAGAGCGGTGTAATGGAGTGAGAGGGCCGGTTGGTGTGTTTGCATGGTTAGAACTGTAGCTTGGAGGTCTGAGAGCCCCTGTCTGAGTGATGCTATGTCCTCTTCCGAGGCCTTCATCCTGGTGTCCACTGCCTGAATGTCTGCTTTGATACTTGCCACGTCTGTCGCCAGAAGCGTCTTAAGCTCTTGGACCAGATTACGGAAGTCCCGCTGGGTGACTGGTGCCGACCCCTCTGCGCTCTCTGCAGTACTAGGTACCTGTTCTGGCTGGGGGTCTGGTTGTGCAGACTCTGTTGGAGTTTGAGGTGATCTGTGATCCGCCATTTTTGCTGCCTGGTTTCTCTGTAACAGGGCCCCTATATCCCTGGAACCTGATTGTGGCTCCATGGGGGGCTTCTGGGTCCGTTTACCCATCTGTGCTGGGTGTGATTGAGGGGTGTCTTGGAAGAAGTCAGCCTCCGGTGCCCCTGGAGGCTGCCAGCAGTCCAGCCGATCCGACCAGGTCGGGTTCAGAGTGGGCTTGTAGGCCTCAAGTCTTCGTTTCTGTCTCCTGACCCTTGCCGGCTGAAAAAACGGCATAGGTCCTCTCCCGGTCGTCTGCCCTGTTTGGTGACAGCCTGTAGCAGGTAGGGAGAGATGATCTGTCCCCTATTGTCGGGTTTTTTGCGGCTGGGACACACGGAGCTCCGTGAAATGGCGGCCGTTCGCGATCGCGGTCAAGCTCCGCCCCCCCACACAGGTTTCAACTATGTTTTCTTAATGTTTGTCTGATAGAAGGCTTACCTGTAAACCGTTTGCCTTCCATCTTTTCTAACCTATTTTAAAAAGAGGCCCACTGAGTCGAATGTTGGCGGCCATGTCTCTGTTATGTTTTATTTCTTGTTTTCTCCTCTTTCTGCTGAAGTGTATTAGTCAAAAATGTCTGAGTGCCTCTGAGTAAAAAGAGATTGAATAAAAAAAAGTGTGCGCTTTGTCCAACAAAGCATGCAAAAGAATATATCAAGAATTGGGGGGGAATTGCGCAACCAATAACTAACTTTTAGTGGCCTATTATTTTGTGCTAAAATTGAGGTAGTGTCAGTTTCTCTTTAAAGGAACACTATGTGTATTCCTGACCCTCTAGTGTTAAAAACACTATCTAGCCCCTTGGCCCTCCTAAATATAGTAAAATCATACCTTATTTCCTGAGTGCTAGTGCTGACTATGCCCCTGATCTGCCTCCTTGGTCTTGGTGGACATCATCAGAAGTGATGATCTCAGGCAATCACAATGCTTTCCCATAGGAAATCATTGAATTGACTGAGATTGTCAATTCTAACGATCTCAGCCAAAGAGGCAGGCTGGGGGTGGAGCCCTGTCAAATCATCATCTCCTCATAGAAATGCATGGAATCAATGCATCTCTGTGAGGAGACTAAATGCAGTGTCTAAATGCAGAGGATGGAGACACTGAAAGTCAGAAGTGTGCAGCACTGCGCCAGGAAGTACCTCTAGCAGCCATCTGAAAAGACAGTGTTTACATAAAAAGGCCGGCAGGGACTGACTATAGTCACCCGAACAACTTCTTTAAGCTGTAGTTGTTCTGGTGACTATAGTGTCCCTTAAAGTTTACCCAATCATTAAGAAAATAAAATGTCACATACACTCATTGATGGCCTCTGCTATGTGCATGAATCAGTTCTAACATGTAACATCCAAAACATGTCTGTAATTTATGATAACTACAAAACAAATACAGATTGTTTTAATTTACTGTAATATAAGTCCATCATTTTCTGACACACTGCAGCTTTCTACTGCACCAGATATTGCCCTAATGTATATTCAGAAAATTGCCAATGACTACAAATCTGATTGTGTTGAAGAAATAATTTGCAAAGTCACAGTGTTCATCAATCATAGTATTGATTTTTTTCCTCTGCAGCATAGCTCATTTAGAATTATAAGAATATGGGAGAAAGTGATGACACTATGAAAATGTAAAAATGAAGTTTAAGTTCAGGATTTAAGCAGTGGAAACTTAAAGGGACACTATAGGCACTATAACAATTTATATTATTGAATTGGTTATAGTGCCTGGAGTCGGTCCCTCTATTCAGTGTTAAACAATTTTCAACTGGTTTAAAGAGACTATATAGGCTCCCAGACCACTTCATCTCAATGAAGTTCTGCATGAACAGAACTGTTTTTCTTGCAGGGTTAACCTGCCTCTAGTGACTTTCCTGCTAACAGCCACTAGAGGTGCTTCTGTGAAATAGTGGAGTAAAACTTTTTTGCTGCCCATACACACTAGCCTCCAAATTCTTTACTATAATGCCTCATTTCCACTGAGCGGATCGGTTCGGGTTGGTACAGTTTGGAAGGTTTAGAATGGACCAGCCCATTCTGGTGAGTGTTTCCACTGCAAGTCAGACCTTCAGGGCCATGCAGGGTTTAGAAAAAATGCTCTTCCTGTCCACCAATCAATGGATTGTATAGTAGATCCGCCCTAACCGAACCATTCCATTTCCTATGGCCCTACATCTGAAGCCGGACCCTGAATGGATTGGTACGGTTCGCTTGTATGGACCACTTTCATAATGGAAACACCCAAAATAGCGAACCGTACCGAACTGAACCGAACCGATCCGCCCAGTGGAAATGAGGCATATGAGTATTTTTTGATGTTGATACACTATGTCAAAGGGTTCCACCCCTGATCTAGCCAGCAGTGATAGGATGCAAGTTCTTAGTCAGTCCCAAGTGCTTTCAGCCTATTACCAACTGTGCACAGATAATACCCCCTATTATCCAGGTTTCAGGTGAGGGTCTGGGCTTGGGAGCTATGTGAGTCCACTGTTGTTTCTTTTGTCAGAGCATTTTAAAATGGTTTTGGTAGAAATCATGAAATTGATCAAAGAGTGCAATGAACAGTACAATATGCTTTAGTAGTTCTGGACTTTCTTAGTGTGTCCCTTATAAGAGCATTTGTGCTCCTGTTGCAGGTGTGATCACAGATGGGAAAGATGTATGGCTAGCAGTTTTATCTCTGAGTACAATATCTGAAACATTGAAGCAGGAAATTGATAGGTTTGTGTTAACTGAGCAAAATAGAGTTAGGAATACAAACCTGTATTCCTAACGCTATAGTGTCCCTGTCCCTAGTAGTGGTAACTCCCCATTTGCCATAAACATTAAGAAAATAGAAGTTTTACTTGCCCTTTACTAGTGCTGATGTTCCCTCGGCACTGCTCACCTCTCTAATGCTTCTCCTAGAGGAACATTGGGGACCTAGTGAGCATGCTCGATGAGTGCGGTGCACCCATTCAAGCTTCCCCAGAGGAAAATATTGTATTCAATGCTTTCCCGTAGGCTTCCACGTCACATGAGCGAGTTTTGTATGTATGACACGTCTGGAGATGAATTCAACCCTGATTTTTAAAAATTGCAGTTATTTTTTTTTTTTTTTTTTTAAATAATAATAATAATTGCAGAGTTACAAGGACATGGCGATAAAGGTCTGTGTGTCTTTAGTGGACCTTTAACTTTGGACTAATGGGAGTGCTGTTCAAAATAACAAGTCTATTAAAATTATCATCATTTCTATAGTGCCAGTACATTCTACCATTACCATTATAGAAAGGGGTCACGAAGAAGGCCCTGCTTAAACATTTTGAGAATTTGATGTAGGCATTTATATTCTGTTAGTTGTCTTGTCCATGGACACTTATTGGCAAAATGTATTTAATGCAAGCTGTAGCCAGTTCTGATGTGTTCTATTACTAGATACGGACAGGTCATTTTAAAGAGTTTAATGACTTGCTGCCCTGGTATATCTGCTGGTAACAAGGGTCACGCTGGCATGACCTACATGTGTTTATGTCCATTCTGTAAGTACAGAAGGAACTGCAACTCCCTGAAAAATGGTGCAAGACAGATTTAATTTAATGTAATTACTGATCCTCTAACGACATAATTCAACACAAGTCTATAATTAGACCATGAGCTATGCAGTAACTCACTCCTGGCTTGTCAGCACAGTTCATCGAACTCATTAAGTAGTTGTGAATCAATCTCTGAATACTACCGCTGTTCCCACAGACTGGCCCAAGGCAAAATGTGCAGCAGTTCGACATAAAGACCGATGTTTCCTGCACATGTTCCTGTTCACAACATGGATCATGAATAAAGAGATGGGTCTTATCAACAGTAACCCAAATTATTTACAGCAATTCAAAATCTACTCTAAAAGATAGGCATATGGCATAGTATTTATTGCTTTACAGTTAAACAGACTAGTAAGCCCCTCCCCTATTTTTATTTGTATAATATATATATATATAATATGTATTGTAATTAAAACCACAATGCCAACATTGATATAACTCAGCAGCCAGAATGGCAGTGGTTGAAATATATCAGGCTCAAATTTTCCTGAGATGGACAGAGATTTCCACCCATGTGAAAAGGGAATCCACCCCAGGAAGTCTCTCGTTAGTGGGACACAAGATGTAAGTGCTGACCACACTGGATAGAGAAGTATCTCTGAGGCTGACTGGGCCTAACTGTGTATTACACTGAGAAGCAGCAACTTATGTGTTGATATTTGAATTTTATGTTCCTTTGTTTTTTATTCTGTTTCTTTTTTTTTTTTTTTTTTTTGACAATTTTTATTGAGACATGCGAGCATATTTTAGACATGTAAGTACATTCAGTGTATACATCATGTTTGTACACTTATCAAGGTGCCCCGCTTAACTTTAGAGCAAACATTTATGTCTTGTTATTTCCGGTTACCGATAAGTTCACATAACAATCCCAGGACTGGAGACTCTACTTTGAGGTACTACCACACAGAGCCAGCCGAGAACAGTGCCTCACGCATCACTGACCTCTCCAGACTTCATTCCTTGCTATGGCACGCCACTCTCAGAAGCTGAATCCCGCGGCTGACGGTAGGGATATAGGAGCCGTGCTCAGGAAGCCTTTGCAGCCCAGGCTGACTCCCATGGAGGGTCAGAGTACTGACACCCAAACGCACGAGGAGCAAGAGCCTGCACTACACACTCATTCGGGTCTTTCTACAATCTTTTGAGACCTCTGACAGGTCAGTTCCCACTACCAAACACGACCCAAAAATCCTGCTTGCTGACATCCACAAACTTTGGGCAGTTAATGTAACGCTTTTAAGGACTTGCATACAGGCCGTTATTGACCATGTGCAAGCCTCTGAAGAGGACATACTCTATGTCGGAACAGACATCTCCGCCATTAAAAAGACAGTGCAGATCCCACCCAATTAATCACACCACATCCACCACCAAACACACACTGTTTGAAAAAATGTGCATGACTACACCAATACAAAGGGGACAGATCTCCACTATCTATGGGATCTTGCACCTCACCAACACCAACACCCCCAACGCACTAACATATACCACAGCCTGGGAACGGGACATAGGCCCACCCGGGGACCCATCCGACTGGCAGAGCATATGGGAAACCACTGCGGCTGTCTCCATATGCGTGACCCACAAAGAACAAGCGTATAAAACCTTGTTCCGCTGGTACCTTACTCCCCTGCGATTGAAGCAAATGCACGCTGCCACCTCTGACCGATGTTGGAAGGGCTGCGGCGCACAGGGCACATACATACACCTGTGGTGGCAATGCCCACCAATAGCACAACTATGGCACGACATAGCCCACACAGTCAACAGAATACTACACAGCAACCTTCCACTTGACCCTTGGATATGGCTCTTGTCAAATCCCCACGACTCCCTCACCAGAGCCCAAAACAAATTGTCGGCGAGAATCGCCCTGGCCACCCGAAGAACCATAGCCCAACACTGGGGTAGCAACACGCTCCCATCCATGCCGGAGGTATTGAAAAAAATTAAAGACGCAATGGAAATGGATAAGCTTTCCGCCCTCGCCCACGACACCACGAGATCTTACCACAAGATATGGGACCCGTGGCTCATCGGGTCCACACTGGCACCCTGAACCCACTAGGCCCGCAACGGCACTCGCCCACCTGGACCCCCCCCCCTTACACTCCCACAGAACCCTCCCCACACCATCTCCTCTACCCACAACCAGCCCTCCCCCCCCCCCCCCACAAAAACGCTCCGAATACACAAACAGGGACAGAGGAAAAGCCCCCCCGATCTCGCCAACAAAATGGTCCCATGAACCCAAACTGCTGGGCGCTGACCCTTCCACCAGATCCCCAGTAGGGAATGGACGGGCATGCACCTAGCAAAAACAAACAGACAAGCATACTAACCTATTACGAAAGGACTCCGCGACCAACACGCCTTGCAGAGCACCATACACACCCCCTAGAAACCCCACTGCCCACCCCCCACGTGATTGGACCCCCCACCAAATTCCCACAACATAGACTCACGAGGCAATAACCTCGTAAAGAGCAAACGCCCCTATACAATGTAAAAAGCTCACTATCACACAACCCACCACACCCACACACTTCTCAACTTGGCACTATATACAGACCCCACACCCGAAGTTACACACCCACCCCAGGTTCTCCCTCACCTAATCCCCCCCTCGGATACACACCAAGAACGAACGACATAGCAAAGAGCCCTTAGGGCAATGACAGTGCGTGCCTACGATCACGCTCACAACACAGGACCCTGTACGCCCAACCTGAAAGAACCACTATACCAGAACACCTATACCAGGGCGATCAGCAGTGCACACACTCCTGTACCCCTCTTGGTGTGGATTCCTCCACAAACCCTAACCTATGCGAAATCCTATCACAACAAACATCACCTGTATTTCACCGAGATGACGAAAATGTTTGTATGCAATTTTTTGATACCCCTCTTCTTTTCTGTAAACCCTCCTGTATTTTACCAAAATTGAAAAATTTGAAATAAATAAAGAATTAAAAAAAAAAAAAAAAAGACAGTGCAGAGATGTCCCTACAACTAACGGCCCTGGAGGACAGACCACGCCGGAAGCACATTAAGATCCTCGGTATCCCTGCTGATGTGTTGGCCAAAGAGCTCCCGCTTTATATCCGCAGCCTTCTGGCATCCATCTTACCCCGCACAGCTGCCAAACAGGTGGTCATGGAAGGAATATATCGCACTGCTAAATTATCACCTAATATAGCCTGGGACATCATCCTCCAATGCTTAACTTCTTAAGACAAAAAAACTAATCATGATGGCATTGAGAGGCAAGACACTTCTGGCCTCAAAGGATCCTTCCTAACCTTTTTTCAAGACCTCGCAAAGTACGCTCCCATGTCTCAAATCACTGGGGACTGCCACTCTCAACTCAGAACCGTGGCCATGGCCTGCCGCTGGGGAGCTCCTGGAACCCTTTTAGTGACCCACAATGGAACCAATTACACACTCACCTCGATTGAGGGGGGCACTACTCTTCTCGAAAGCACTGGGACTGACAGATCGGAACAAGGGCCCACCATCATGCACCCTTATGGAAAAATGGGACCCTGCCTGTGTCCCGCCTTCAGTCCAGAAAACCGGCGACTCTTACACCTGACTACACTTGGGGACTATGCTGACCCACCAAGTTTTAAAACTAGAGTGATGTCATTGGACAATATGTGCAAACCTTTTAAGATTCCCCTTTTGTTCGGGTGTCCATACCCTCCTTGTTCGACCACACCTCATTGTTAACCACAATTAAGATATCAACTCAAGTGCTTTCCCTGGCCATTTTGTCTTCTGAACACAGGCAGTGGTACATGGTCGTCGAACATCTGAAACTATTTTCTGCCACGCAATCCCATGAACCCGGGCAAAGATTGTACCACTGTTCAGCTTCCCAACAAACTAGACCAACGACGTTCGGGAGATAGGAACTACCGACTGGGGGGAGCATTTGCTCTCTGAAAGCCAAGGGGAGCGTTCATCTGTGTTCGCACATGAACCCCCGAAAGCAGACCAGCTGTTGTCCTGTTTGTCTGGAACTGTTTTGGGCCATCACCTCGTGGCCGGCAGGTCAGAACTTTACCCGTATGGCGATTCCGTTCTACTGAACGAATCTGAGCACTATTTGGACAACTTGGGCGCTCTGATCCGGGCTATTTTGAGCCCAGATCTGTGGGGTTCCTGTAAAATATGGCTGGTTTGGGGGTGTTTTATGTATGTTTCATGTATTTTCTTGTACCTTTGAGATAATTAAGTTACTCAGTTTTGACTCCATTATCTCCCAGAAACAGGGACGCCTGGAAGGGGCTTGTGTATATTTTGAATGGAGACCCCATGCTTAAAGGCTGAGTTTGTGCTGAATAAACCAGTTGTACTCCCAGAACTGTGTGTCGTCCAGTTACTGGGGAGGGATAGAGCTATTCATTTCACAGCGCCTTGTTCAAGAGTTCCTGTCTTCACGGATCCAGCATAGGAGAGTCCAGGACTAGCGCTCTGCTACATTCTCTTTTATTTTAATTTTTTCTCTTTTAAGCATGTTTTTGTTGACTATTGTGCGATATGAGCTGGCTACTACTGCATCTGAATAATGTACGGTGACTTCTACTTCCAAATAATTATTGGAAAGTTTTTCCAGAATAGTACATTGCTTTTCATATGTCTGTAGGTTATGCAGTGAGGAAATATTAAAAATGCAAACTACACAGAAAATGAGAGACCTTTCTTGGGAGGTGAATGTGGAAAATGTCAGAGAAATGTCTGGGAGAGGATAGAGAATACTAAGGAAAAAGACAATCTGCATGATGCAACTAAAAAGCAGAGCAGGGTTTTGAACACTTTTTATACTTTAAAGCAGCATAATTTGCAAAGACCCCCAACGGTAAACTTGCCCTGGAGGTTTGGGGGGCGCGCAGGCAAAGTGAATTTAAATCACCCAACCCTGTCCCTAGCAAGTGCTGCCATCTTCTTTCAACCAGTCCTATTCTGCTCCTGACACTTCAGCACCAGGAGCCAAGGTCATTGCTGTACTCTTGCATATGTGAGGGTCTGTGAGACAGCGAGATCTTCCATAGACAGAGACAGTTTAATGCAGCTGTCAATGGTGACTGCAAGGGGATTTACTCTTTTAGACAGCAGTAGCTCTACATGGTGTCTCGAAGTGTCAGGTGTAGTAAAAATACTAAAACAAACTAGTCCTTATTTTGTCTCAATATATCTTTTGAAATTCATAATTTTATCTTTATAAAGATGTCACCTCTTTGTCAGAGGTGGTGGTGGGGGGGGGGGGCCGGTGCTGCTTTAATAGTGCTTTTTTCTGTTCTTCCTGCTATAAAGGGAGGAGCTTACCCATTAGCTAATGCTAATGAATGTTCAGAGCCAAATCAAGCCAGATCATGAAGTGTTTTATTTTAGTGCATGGCGATGACCACAAGCAGAATGGAAATTCATTTACAGGTATGACCGGGTAATATAGACCTTGATTTGCAGTTGCTTGAGTAACTTATTTTTAGACATTGGTTTTAAAATGAGTGTCTCCGCACCAATGCTGTTTGACCGCACCCGATTGGAGAGATGTAACCAATCCGTGTCCTATCCCTAAGAATGCTGGGAAAGTGCATTGGGAATGTCTGCCAGGTTTACACATGTACAGTTGGCAGATCTCTTCAACTTGCAACATACCGACTGGGAAAAGAGAGGGAGTCTGATCAGTGTGATTAATGCCGACCAGACTCCTGGGTCAGGTCCTCTCTCTTGCGGCTGCACAAAGATGCCCTATTTGTGTCATTAGTAAACTAGTCTGGGTGGATAAGAGGGAGGTGAGGGGAAACTGAAGAAACTCCCATAGCTGAGAGGCATGCCCAATAATGCAATCTGACCAAGTTTATAGTAAATGTATAAACATTTATTACATACTTCTCCAAGTTTTACTTTATTTTGGTTTGCACATTAGTTTAAATGTATTTGCTTACTAGTTTAAATAAATAATTGTCAAGTGATGCATGTCCTTTTAAAAATCCAATATAGTTACCAAGAGTATAAGAAATACATTACATTTGCTGGTTTATTAAAATACAATGTCCAATATAGACAATTACAAATATATATTTCTGGAATTAAAATGTCATTATTTTTAGCAAGCTGCATCACTTTTGCAATATTCATATTTAATTGCTAAAACTACGTACTTTTATTACTTTATTATTTTCAAGTTTTTGCTATTTTACACTGATCACTGCTTGAAACATTTGCTTTGCTGCATTTTGCATTATACATTTATTATTACTTTAATCTCTTTTTATGTTTCATGCCTCCTTATACTATTTAAGCAATGCATACATTAATGTTCCTAATTTTATTAGTTTCGTTGCTTGTTTATTAATTGCCATCCATGCTGAGAAAACACTTCATAATTAATTATTACAGTTATTATAGTCATAATTGTTCTCAGTTTTATATGTAATAGTTTTGTATTTGAGTTTTTTGCTATTAAACACACTGCATTAGGAGGCAGTGATGTTCTATTGAGAACTCTGTATAATCGAGAAACTGTGTGACGAGGGTGATGGTATGAAGTAACCCATAAAATGCATGCTTGGTGGCTTTATTGATTTTCTGCACATTTATTGTCCTCTCCAATTAAAAGTGTTGATGCTTTTGGAACAATGGATTACAATTAACTCATGTATAAACATTTTATTTGTGACGGAGAAGATATGCAACATTGATTGGTAGTAGAAAATATTTTTAGTTTTTTTTTCTCTTATTTCATTAATAGTGGTTATGGTGCAAGGACTCTACATATGCAGTCCTTTTCTTTTGTAATGTGTCTTCAGTTTTCACACATGAGCCAAGTAGCCTCTGCTTATGGTTGGTAATTGCAAGATGAGGATGAGAGGGTGACTGCAGTTTAAAAGACCGGCCAGATGAGTTTTCACATATCTCGTCATTCGTGCACGAAAATAAAAGCAACACTTGTGCAATATACAATTGTTCTCTTTTCGAAGCGCTGGATAATCTGGCATGTTATTGCGCATGCTCACTCTGTCCTCAGTACTTCTGAATGAGAAGCATTTGATTGGACAATGCACAGTAAGTTAGTGCTGTGCAAGCAAAGGTCCATCTGTCATTAACTGCAGAAATCAGTTCTTCAGCTAATGGCACGCGCGTTACAGATTAGGGAGGGAACTTCAGCAAAATAGTCAATTATTTTTTCTTTACAAATGCATTGCGCATATCTATTAAAAATATGCATAGCCTAGAGGCTTTCTTTAATATCTTAAATAATAATTATGTAGCTGTTATTTTACAACGCTTCCTAACATTCTCTTCCAACACTTGTGGGCATCTGCATGGATTATCACATTCAGCTACGCCGTACAAACAAGAAAAGGGTGTTAAATATCAGTGTTCTATAATGATAAGGTCCTTGACCTTGCAGAAGCAAGATTTTAGTTTGTTTGCTTATTTGGAATAACTTTGTTAAATGCATGCCGTTATCAAACAACCAAAGAAGCATCTGATCAAGTTGCAGAAGGTCACTGTCAAAGCTAGCACGTGCTCCTGCCAATTGGCAGCAGTGGCTATTAGTGTGTTAATATTTTATCTTTACAAAGGGAGAAAACATACTCTTTTAAACTGTTAAAAAAACAAAACGAAAAAACCTCCCCCAAAAAAACATTAAGATAATTCAGTGCTTGTCTATGGGAATCAACGCCTACTGATTTGTGATGGGGCACAAAGCATTCAGGAGGAGAACCCTAGATCCTGCCTGACAAATAAAAAAAAAAAAATCATCACTTTTATCTTTTAATTAAATGTAGATATTCTGTATAGAATGTTGGTATACCTGTCCACATCAACATCAAACTCACAACTTTTTAATCTGATAGTGTAATTAAACTTTTGTCTTCTATTCAGTCCAAAACACAAAATTCATCACCAAATGTGATATTTCACACAAAACACTCCCAATTCTCTATTAAAGGAACACTGGACACCATAACAACATCATATCAATGAAGTTGTTTTGGTGCAAGGAGGTCCTGGGTGCCATCTGACCTTGAGGAGTTAAAACATTTACGACCGGTGTAGATTTAGCCAGACTGCTCTTCCTTATGGCTTCAGGATCATTCCAAAACTTGAGTGTGGAAGCTGAGAAGAAGCTTAGGACGGGCGTCACGATAGGAGTGACAGCTGACTTCACTAACTCGCCATTCACAAGTCTGCTTGAAAAAATGTCTAGAAGAAAACAGGAAAAGCTTCAGATTAACTTAATGAAGAACGTCCTTGTTTTACGCTCAGTTATGGACGATTACACGTCCTGTAATATTCAACCATACTGTACAAACAACAGTAGGTCCATCCTTTGGAAATGAAATATCTAATCAGAGTACAAAAGTCATTATTTATTGATTATTTAAGTATTTGGTAAGCTCTATAACATTCACTATTAGCACATACAAGACATCATCAAAGGGTGGAGCTAATTAACTGGGAAGAAAGGTCAGGTAAGCATTGATGCCTCCAATAGGGTAAGCGCTTGTAAAAGTGACAAGAACACTTGACTGAAGCACAGTAGCCCCGAGGATTGGTTTATAGTTGCTGCTCTATTAATTTCATAGAGCAAGACAAGAAAACATCAGCAGTGAGTGTATTCATCTTCATTACCTCTCCATGTATTTTGTACGCCAGAAATACAGACCTTATCCCAGATTTGTCAGTATGACAAACTGCGCTAGGCTCTGTCAGGCGGCCGTGTTAAATGGATATTAATAGAGTTAAATAAAAACAGCATCTTTATTTCTGAAATAATTGCTGTGAGTATTGGAGTTTTGGAAGGATAAACATATTAATATGTTCCATTTGTGTCTGCTTCTATAGTCTTTGGATCATATATATATTTTTTATATTATATATATTAAAACAAACACACTATTTAGGTTAACAATGTGCTTATCCGCTTAAAGGGTACTCCAAGCAACATACCAACTATAGTGATCTGCACATACAAAGTTTAGCCTTTGCTGCCGGAGGTGTAACTCCACCTCTGACTGTGTCATTTGCCAGCCATGTTAATTCTGTGCATATTCCAATATTCTTTCTTCAGTTCCTGGTGCTCTATCCACCTGGAACCTAATGGCCCCCCCTACCACTTGCACAAGACTGCCAACCAGAAATCTATAAGGGTTTCTCATTTCATCTTCCATAGATCAACTCTCATTATGAAAGACAGTGTGAATTAGTAAAATTTGACAACGGGATCAACTCCTTTTGTCAACCTGGTCCTTGTCCATAAGAAAATGTGAGATTCATACGCAGTCTTTAAGATTATTATTCACTATGACTATATCTTTATGAAATGCTGACGTGCCACTTTAATGGACTCTGCGGAATGAATTTATCAGCACTTTCAATGATGTTATAGAACTAAGACATGGAACAAATGATAAAAAAAAAAAAAACATACTCGTGGATACGTTAGGTTGGCTTGTTGGATTTTAGTTTTTTTAAAGTTGATCTTTCAGGGAATTTGTCATCTCCTGTTCCTTTTAACTGAAATCTATACTCATAAGTGGCCTTCCCAACAGAGGTGTACATTTTAATAACACAAAGCAAGTAGGCAAACATCCTACAACAGAAATTTATTAGACTGTTAGTCCAACTGTCCTGTGCCCCCTCCTTTCTTCAGCCTTGTGATGTCAGTAAAGTAACCACTGTCTTTTGGAATCAAGCTCATTTGTCACTTACAGCTTATTTACCAACATGAGAATCGTTGGGAATGCAATGTGAATTTCAAAGTTAAGGCCAATGTAGCAAAACTGCAAGCATAGCTAACATGGAGATTCCCCCCCAGTCTGGATTCACTTTGAATTACTAACAATTCTTACTTTAGTAAATAACCCTGTAAGACTTTTTTTTTTTTTTTTTTGTCTTTATATTTCTGGATAATAATATTAATCCCAACACATAGGATAAACCTGCAAATCTGGACATATGACTGTGCTATCTCATTACTACCCAGGTTGGTCAAGTTTGTATCTCCACATTATCAGCTTGGTTGAAGAGGTGATGGGCTCTGGATACCTTGGAGAGCTCAAGTCCACTTCAAAACAATTTGATAAAAACCAGAGGACGGTGACCATACACCTAAAGCACAATAACCAATAGAATGACTTTTAATTGTTATGGTGCTTAAAGGATCTCTCTGGGAACCAACATAAATTAAGAGCGTTTGTTAGGTTTTTACCTCCTACTCGTGCAGTTTTTCTCACTATTCAGATCTCCGTTTTGCTTTAAGAAAGAAAATTGTTTTAAAGTTTAGCACTTTGGCCATGCTCATAGCAACTTCTTTATTCTATTAAGTACATACTCAGCTTAGCCAATGACAGATGCTGTCTTGATTCTGCCTAAACACACACACACACACTCATTTCCCTCTTTTTGTTTGTATAATATTTAAAAGCCGTGCTAAGGGGGATGGGTACAAATAATAAAAGGACAGTGATTGGCTTTGGAGAGACCTGGATTAAGGTTGCCCTAGGCAGGGTACCGGATCGTGGCCCCTGAATGGGGGGAGCCTGTGGCTGTCTCAGCATGGGTCCTAGTGGGTAATCCTCCCTGGCTATGGAACTGAGTGACCTCATAAAGTTGTTGCTTTGGGAAAGGAAGGAGCATGACTAAAGGTACAGGGTTCATGCTGTTGTTTTTTTTTTGTTTGTTTTTTTACTTTTTTAGCAGAAATAATAAGATGAAATGTGACGAATAATATAACTTGACTATGAGGCCACTAAAACTGTGAACGGGTTGTCATTTTTTCTTTATTTTGTGTGATGTTGCTTATTGTACTGTCTAGTGTCCAAATACGTGATTTCACTTACCTTCTGTGTGTCTTACTTACCTCCTGCTCAACAGATCCAGTGCCACCCTTAGCTTGCCTTTGTGAACCACATTCTTGTCTCTTGCACTGCCCCTGTTTGGGAAGGCTCATGTGGCTTCCTCACGCCTGGCACAGCACCCCGATCCGTTCTTCTTTCCTATTGAAGTAGCCAGTTTGGTGCGTTCTCATGCAGATAGATATAAGCATAGAGTCTATGACGATAGTCAGTCTGACAGGACAGGGGGAACTCTATTTTCATTGCGGTTTTGTTGTAAAATATATATATTGGCGTGTGATTTCGATAGACTCAGAAGAGGAATTAATTTTATGCAAAGAGTAAAGTACCGTTACAAGTACCCTTTAAGTTATGGTGTGTGCCTTGCATATGAGTGCAATGTCCTGTGTGCCTGGAGTGCTCTATGTAGCATGTTATAGAGAATGATATACAATCTATGCATTATAGCATCTGGGTTGTATAGATGGCATTTTCAATTTGCTTCTGTTTTATTTGCATGTACACATATACGTATAAAATCGTTCCTCCATTTTTTTTTGTTTTTTTACTTTGACATCTGATATTATGGAGGACTGCCATTGAGGGTAGAGCAGTTCTTATTTCTCTACAACTCCGTATAAAAGTATTCGCAAGACATGTTAAATAATAAAACTTGATCGCACACAATGATAAAAAACAATATTTTGCCACAAACCACCTAGCTTGCTAGTAAGATCATTTTAAAATCTTTCAAGGATTCTGTTTTATTTCTCGTAATCTGAATGTATGCACTTAGCTTTACTGTTAAGTGTAAGTTTTTCATTCTTTTAATTTCCATCTTTTCCAGGTTCATTCATTGTACGGATGACTCTCCTGATCCTAAAGTCAAATATGAGGTAAACCATATTCTTCATTTAGCTACGAATCTTACATTGAGCAAAATATCGAGGGGGGGGGGGGGGGGGTGAGTACTAATAAACACTATGTACGATAAAAAGTACACTTTGGTGCGGCAAACTGCCTTTAGAAATCAAATAACTAGCTTAATAGTCTCTAGTTGTTTGCACTTAAAGTTTCACTTGATCTCATGGTACATAAACCAATGTTTGAAGGGCTTCAGAATTTCTTAGAAACCACACTAAAAGAAACAATATTATGGGGGAAAACGTAGATATGAATGAGAGCCCAGAATAACGTTCTGAAGATTAATGGGTTAATTGAAGTGTTGGGTTGTAAAAGAAAAAATATATATAAATGCAATCTTTGAGCTTTCTCCTCCCACTCCCCAAATCAGCATTAAAAGAACTCAGAGCATCATTATTGATAATCTCAGCAAATCAAAGGTTAGTGCTCAAGAGTGGCTAAACGGCATACTGCGCCAATCAAATTCTCTGAATGAAAGTAATGGGAACTATTGCAAAAGTTTAACTTTGTGATACCAAAAAAGGCCATATCATATACTCAAATATGAATAGTGTATATTCAAAAACTTGTTTTCTGATATTCTTGAAAACGAGAGAAATCTCAATGTATCTTTCCTGGTAAAATATTTTATAAATAAAATATAAGAACCAACCAAAAATTTGTGTCATGTGTTAACCAATGTAATTTAAGTATGCAAGGATTCTTAAGAGGTTATTGAGTATGGTGGTTAAGAAACACCTAAATAAGCATTATCGTTTCACAAAATTATTAACGATCTTATGCACTAAAGTGAGAATTAAAGGAAATACAAAGTGAATTTAAAATTTTAGACCAAAACAGCCAAAATGTAAGTTTATCTGACTTAAAAAATCCTGGTGTTTTGGCTTTAAATTTGAAATTCCTGACCGTTCTCACTTTTGTAAATAACCCTGTTCATGTTCATCTATCTGTGCACAAGCATATATCATGCTGCTGAGTTTGTATACTTTGGGTAGATGGAGATATAATGCTGACTGGGCATCCCAAACTGTCTTTAAATCGACATTATAAGAACAAAAAAAGTTTTGCTTAGTTGAGTGGTTTTGGTATATAGTTCATGCTCCTGCATTTAAACTACTCAGTTCTCTGTCATTTGTAATTTAAATCCCTGTTGTTTCTATTTATGCAGCCCTAGTCACGCCTGCATTTGATTTGAAAAGCCTCTTTACACACTTACGGAATAGAGAGATCGAATGTGTTAACTTCCCTTATTGCATGTTGTGTTTAATTTAGCATTTCTTATGTCCTGCTTTGTTAATACCCTGCAGGGTCCTCCTGTGTGATTACACTTTAAATAACAGTGCAAGAGATGATAACTTCTAAAGTAAACACACTGTGCTGTAAGATCCGATTGACATTTTGAGCCAATTATTTCACGTTGGCTCTGTAAGTCACAGAATGGATAAACAGAAATAAAAGGTTTAACTCCTAAATGGTAGAAAATTGAGCAGTGAGACTGGAAGCACATGATCTATACATCAAATCTGCTTCATTAAGCTATAGTTTTGGTGAAAGTTTCACTTGAACCCAAATACAACAAGTACTAATACATGGAGTAGTCAAGTCACAATCCTAGACCTTATAACATTTAAAGGGATTCTCCAGTGCCAGGAAAACAAACTAATTTTCTTGCCACTAGAGAATCCTGGAGTGCCCCCATCCCACATCGCTGAAGGGGTTAAAACCCCTTCAGCCACTTACCTGAACCACCGCCGATGTCCCTTGGCGCTGGGTCAGGCTCCACCCACCCTCCTCCCCTGTCGACGTCCGCAGGCGAAGAAGACCTAATGCGCATGTTCGGCAATGGCCGCGTGCACTCATTAGACATCCCCATAGGAAAACATTATTCAGTACTTTCCTATGGGGATTCCGGCAACGTTGGAGGTCCTCATACATAGCGTGAGGACATCCAGCGTCATTTAGACGGACGGAAGTCCATCTAGTGGCTGTCTGGTAGACAGCCACTAGACGAGGACTTAACCCTGCAAGGTTATTATTGCAGTTTATAAAAACTGCAATACTTACACTTGCAGGGTTAAGGGTGATCGAAGTTGGCACCCAAACCACTTCAATGAACTGAAGTGGTCTGGGTGCCTACAGTGTCCCTTTAATTGAAAACAGTAACAGCTCATAAACAATGCAAGTTATGGACCAAGGTTCGTCATCTGCTCAGTTTAAGCCTGTAAAGATGATTCTCCAGAAATACAGCGTATTCACCTGCTCACAATGCCAGGATCCAAAATTTCCTTATAACATGTTCTATTCAGTATATAGTTTTTTGGACTGTATTATTCCAAGTTCTTTATGGGATTTTTATTGTCAAGGTGTTGTATTATGTTGACAGCTGGAGTGGAGTAGTGTGCAGGTGTCCAGCTAATTGAGCTTGTAAAACAGAGCAGCAGAGTAGCATTATTTTCCATAATCTAGTACACTTCAGTGACACAGCACCATATTGTACAGCAAAGAGAAAAAGCAGCCTCCACAACGAGATGCATTTTATGCCAAAAAGGAAGATACATTTGTGCATTTAGTGTAAAAAATTAATAATTTGAAATTATTTATTTCAAATTGGGTTGTGGAAGTCTCACATATTACAAATCATCCCTGGGGCAGTGATATTTGGTTATGTGAACAGGTAGAGTGCATAATTGTTTGTGCAGAAAGATAAATTGCAAATATCAGTTTGTTTTAAACGCTGTATCATTTGTGAACAGGTAAAGTGTTTGGTGACCATGCATGTAACATAGGGGATAAGATGGGCTTAAAATGCCTCTATGTTTTAAAGGGGCTATTTGGGCACCATAACAGCATAATGTCAATTATGGTGTCATGGTGCCAGAAGGTCTCGAACACCATTTTATTTTATGAGTTTTAACTCCAAACTTTCATACACCGTGCATTTTCTCTCTGCAAACCCAGTTTTATGTTTGGGGAGCTAGTGGGCTGAGAGCATCAGTTGATGCTTGCAGCCTTTCAGCAGTGCCCAATCCAAGGCTTGCTGATTTAAGCTATAGACCAATGGAGGAAGTTGCTATGCAGAGCAAACAGGTACTGTCTTCGAATGTTTACGAACAGTTTAAAACCCTAAGGTAAGACAGCATCCCGGACTTCATAGCAACTTTATTCATAAAAGTGTCAATTTTCGTAAAAAGGAAAAAAAAAAGAGGACACACTCTCTTTACCCATAAAGCATGGCAGCAAGCTAAAATGTTTTACGTGTTTTTGAAACGCTGAACATAGATTAACCCCTCTGCTGCCAGAGCTGTAACTCCACCTCAGGCAACGTCACTGGGGTGTCATCAGCTAGATCTAGAGCTGCACACGAAAGTTGCACAGAATGAAAGTCATTGGCTGAGAATCGTCAGCTGATGCTCTTATCCAATGAATGGTGACTGCCGCAGTGTCCGGCTTCTGCAGCTCTGCAAAAGCCATAAATGTGTCACTGGAACACCAGGCAGCGTCAGGACCTGGCAGGGCTAACCATTGCTAAAAGGATTACCACATTACTGGGGAACCAGGCCAGGTGGTTATGATGCTTTGAGTAACCCATTAATAACTAGCCATAACATACACAGGTACACATGACATATTAAAGCAAATCTAATATGTATATATATATATATATATATATATATAACTGGTAAATAAAATGTACACCATGGCATTTTATATGTTAAGAATGAGAATTTGATAATATTCATGCAGAGTTTTCATACCATGTGCAAAAATCAAAAACTTCAAGGTATGCAGGATTCAAGACTCTTGTAGCTTTAACCTGTAATTGAGCAGATGAATTTAAAACCATTCTACAGAAAAAAAAATATATTCATTAATTCATTAACATGGGCAATTGCAAGCATGAGATGTTTAGGCTAGACTGCCCATTTCCAGCATCCGGATATACTGTAATTTATTATTATATTTAGAATATAATACTTATATTATTTTATTATTACTACTGTTTGATTTCTCTATATAAAATATACATTTTAAATTAGATTATGACCCTCACTACCTCTCATCCATGTAAGTCAAATTGTTGTTGCAGAATGTAGGTGTATTTTTTATGAACCCATTTAACAGCACTGCAGAAAATGCTGACACTTTATCAATTAGAATAACCTACTTGTACAACTTTTTTTTTAATATGTATATGTGACTAGTAGCCACTTTCCCTGGAACTGGTAAAGCTTACAGCTTTCATTAAGCAGTGGGTACATTTATGTGTATTTAATGCACTTGAATTATATATAAAAAAAAATTCTGTACATTCTATAATATTTACGTAACTACGCAAAGAATAGAAAATGATGCCAAATATAGAAACTGGCAAATATGTTAAGAAGTAGCAGTGAATAAAAAGGAAATGCTTCATGGAATGCAATTTCAAAGGAAAATCAACAGAGGTATACCCTGAGTTTAGACAACGTGACGCCTGAGTGTAAACGAATCATTTCTCAGTCTATTGAACGTATTATGAGTAAAACATAATCCCCAGCACTTTACACATCCTAAACTTATCTTCTGTTATGATGTTCTAGCTAGTTCTCAGGAAATGGTGTGAGTTGATACCAGGTGCAGAATTCCGATGCTTTGTTAAGGAGAATAAACTTATAGGTAAGTCATTTTTCCTTTTTAGTAAACCCTGGATGAATGGCATGATGAGATTAAACAAACATTTTTCTTCTTCACCTTTTAGCATTGACATTTTTTTTTAATATAGATTTGGATTAGATGATAAAAGTCTGTCTTGTACAGACTTTCATGTCTTCTTTTTGCTACTATTTGTCCAAAAACAAGTGTATTCATTAGTACAATGTCCAGTTTAGCTTCAAAAAGGAAGCAAAGTATTTTTTTGGACTCTAAAATGACAATCACTCACTGCATTAGCTAGCTGTTGGTAATAATGCTTATGTAAACTTTTATTTCCACACGTTTTTGCTCAGAAAAGCATTGTCACTATTGATGGAACAACCTTACCAAGCTGTAAATTCCATATCTCTATAGCACTTACTGTAATAGAAACTCTTTCTTCAAGACTGATGACAAAAAGGGGATCCACTAGATTCATTAGTGCCTTTTTAAATGACTGGATCACTGATTGCAAGGTTATGTAATTTGTTAAGCACCTTTCTTAAGCACTATAGCACTATAAACAACATATGTAAAAAAAAAAAAAACAAGTTACGGTATATGATTTTTCAGAAATAATAGAATGTGAAATACATGAGATGTGCACCCAGTGTATTTAGCTCTCCTGTATGTGGCATTCTGTTGGTGACATATAGTTTGTAATATGGATAATTAGATTTTTCAGTCCATTGTGTGCATGTTGTTTAACTTTCTATACTTGTTTTTTATTATTTGTACAAATCACATTTTAATAGACCTTTTTCCACTGGCCATGTTTGAGTTAGTTATCTCCTGATCTGGACCTGTTAATTTTGGTTGCTGATGATGGGATCCCCGGTGTAAATAGCACCATTTCATGATCACCAGGAAACCTAGTCACATCATTTAGAGCAAATCCACATTTCCCTGGTATTGTCATCTTAAAACACACTGGTTTTTGTACCTCACCCCTTTGTTTCAAACGTTAACACTAGAAACAAATTATCCTTTATCTATCTAGAACTTACTGCTAAACCTCTGCATGCGTCATTCATTCATGGCAGTCTCCTGTTTAATATTTATTTATATATAATGAACTCATTACATTATGCATTAAATTTAAGCATAGTCATGCATTATTAAACCTTTACTTACTATTTCAGGTATATCCCAAAGAGACTACACACAGTATTACGAACATATTTGTAAACAAGATACAGACATCCGTAGATCAATACAACATTTCTTCCAGGGTCACATTCAGTACAATTTCCTGGATGAGGACTGTAAGTAAATAATCTTAAATGAATGATGGAATTTTTACTGCAGTGGTAAAGTTGGATTGAACACGCTCTGCTTTCCTCATGTTAAAGGGACACTCAAAACACCAATGCCAATTCATCTTATTGAACTGGTTTTGGTAAAGAGTACATGTCCCTCATTTTACAGACAGTGTAAAAAATTGACATTTCTGAGAAACGGCATTGCTTACGTTCGTCAGAAACCACTTCTCCAGTGCATATCATACTGACAGCCGCTAAAAGCGCTTCTTCGTTGAGACTTTTAAAAATTGAAGGTCTTTACAGCCAGCGTTATCATGCCAAGCATGATAATGCCAAATGCTTTTAATGCTTGTGACTCATCCAGCACTGGATTACACGTACATTGTCTAGCTATTTATTTGGTGTAATAAAAATAAAACATGTAGGGGGCCAGTATCTAAACACAAATGTTAAAAATACATATTTTTATTTTTATTGCTAGAGTGTTTATTTAACCATGGGTATCTTATCTGCAAAGGGACCATGTCTCCTATTAACAAAAGCAAATCCCTTTAACACATTCAGTTTTTCTCCAGTGTCTTGCTCCAGATGAGAATCCCTATTACATAGCATTTTGAGTCCCTACCAAAGAGATCACCAGGGTAAGAACAAGATAAAGGAGACTTTGGTGCCATAGAGGGACTGGGGCTCTTGGGAGGGGGTTTCTATGTAAATTCTTAACCGAGACATTAGATTATTAGTTTCAAATATATTAAAAACCTAATTTTTACATACATTTACATCACAAAAGATTATTTAAAGTTAATTATGTATTTGCTGTTCTGCTGCAATATGCACGATCATTTAGCTTGTTACTTTTTGAGTGGTTTCCATGACAGTTGAGGTCTGGTTAATAATCCTTGGCAGGAATATCAGGGTGAAAGAGTCAAGAGGTCATCTTTAGATGCCTTCCTTATCAGTGGCACAAATGCCATATGGGGCAGTATGTGACAGACATGTGATGCCTATTCCAACTTTGCAGTCATTTATTGTTGCCACATTTATTGTTGGAGATTGAACCTTTCTGATCCAAACTTGAAGTCATTGAGTATCATGAAATCATAGTATTTACTTTCACTTTTTTAATAAAGAAAAACAAGAGAGGATCCAATTAATTTCCGATTTATTCCATCTTATCTAAAATGACAACCGCTCTGAAGGAAGTGGAGCTAGGAATAAGGTGTAATCATTCTATAAATAGTAGAGACTGAGTCTAAAATTACCTTCAGGGATTAGCACAATATATCATAGGTACAGGTACATTTTAATGACTTCTTTTCTTTTCTCTTCTAGTTGTTTTTGACATATACAAAGATAGCCAGGTAAGTAATGTGCACAAGTTTTTATAAATGGGGGGGAAGAATGTAATAGAAATAAACTAAATCATGTAAATATCACTAACATATTCCAACACAAACAATGTAGGTGCTGAAGTTATGATTATTCACTAGCAAGCATGCCTAATTTATCGTACGATATTCATAAAAATACATGCCTCTACTACAAAATGTATCATACTCTTTCACTTAATCATCATACAGTTCCTGAGAATATTACTTTATTGATCACACGGGTGTACTATTTTGTTATTCAGGTTTTATTTGGGCCAAAATATATATACAACACAAAACATGAGCAAGGCCATTAACGTCTCTGCAATACAATTCCTTGTCTAGGTGCTAAATTCCAGCCAGAAGATGCAAAAAAAACGAGTGCACTTACAATACTTCTTCTTAAATATGCTGCTGCTTTTATTGAAGCAGACTCTGTGCAAATACAAATAAACATAGAAACATAGAATGTGACTGCAGATGAGAACCATTCGGCATGTCTAGTCTGCCCAATTTTCTAAATATTCTGGCTGTATCTTACGTCTAGGATAGCCTTATGCCTATCCCACGCATGCTTAAATGTCCTCATTGTGTTAACCTCTTCCACTTTAGCTGGAAGGCTATTCCATGCATCCACTACCCTCTCAGTAAAGTAATACTTCCATATATTATTTTTGAACCGTTGCCCCTCTAATTTAAGACTGTTCTCTTGTTGTGGTAGTGTTTCTTCTTTTAAATATAGTCTCCTCATTTACTGTGTTGATTCCCTTTATGTATTTAAATGTTTCTATCATATCCCCCCTGTCTTGTCTTTCCTCTAAGCTATACATGTTAAGATCCTTTAACCTTTCCTTGTAAGTTTTATCCTGCAATCCATTAACTAGTTTTGTAGCTCTTCTCTGAACTCTCTCCAAAGTATCAAAATCCTTCTGGAGATACAGTCTCCAGAACTGCATTCAGTACTTCAAGTGAGATCTCACCAGTGCTCTGTACAATGGCTTGAGCATTTCCCTCTTTCTACTGCTAATATTTATTCCTCTACAACCAAGCATTCTGCTATTATTTACTGCTCCTCTACTGTATATTACATTGGCTGCCTACCTTTAAGCCATTTGAAATAATCACCCCTAAATCCCTTTCCTCGGATGTTGAGGTTAGGACTCTATCAAAGATTCTGTACTCTGCCCTTGGGTTTTTACATCCAAGATGCATTATCTTGCCCTTATCCACATTAAATGTCAGCTGCCACAACTCTGACAATTTTTCTACTTTATCTAAATCATTTGTCATTTGGCTTATTCCTCCTGGAACATCAATCCTGTTACATATCTTAGTATCATCAGCAAAAAGATCTTCTGAAATATCACTAAAACAATATTAAAGAGAATAGAAGCATAGAATGTGATTGCAAATAAGAACCATTCGGCCCATCTAGTCTGCCCAATTTTCTAAATACTTTTATTAGTCCCTGACCTTATCTTATAGCTAGGATAGCCTTATGCATATCCCATGCATGCTTAAACTCCTTTACTGTGAATGGGTCCATGTACAGATCCCTCAGATCCCAGATCCACTGGTAACAAGACCTTGCTTAAAATATGCAGCATTGACTATAACTCTCTATTGCCTGTCAGTGCGACTGTGTCAAAAGCCTTACTGAAATCTAGGTAAGCAATGTCTACTGCACCACCCTGACCTATTATTTTAGTTACCCAATCAAAAAAATCAATAATATTAGTTTTGCATGATCTCCCGGAAGTAAACCCATGTTGTCTCTGATCTTGAAATCCATGTGATTTTAGATGTTCAACAATCCTATCCTTTAACATGGTTTCCATTACTTTCCCCACTACTGAAGTAAGGCTTACTGGCCTATAGTTGCCCGACTCCTCCCTATTACCTTTCTTGTGAATGGGCACAACATTCGCCAACTTCCAATCTTCTGGGACTACTCCTGTTATCAATGATTGGTTAAATAAATCTGTTAATGGTTTTGCTAGTACACCACTAAGCTCTTTTAATAGCTTTGGGTGTATTCCATCAGGTCCCATTGACTTATTTGTCTTTACTTTTGACAGTTGAAATAGAACTTCTTCCTCTGTAAACTCACATGTAACAAATTACTAATTTGTCCTTTTTCCTAACTAAGGCCCCTTTCCTTCATTTTCATCTGTAAATAATGAACACAAATATTAATTGAGGCAGTCAGCTAGACCTTTATCCTCTTCTACATACCTTCCTTCTTTTGTTTTTAATCTAACTAATCCTTGTTTTACTTTCCTTTTCTCATTTATGTATCTAAATAAATTTTTATACTGACTGTGCGATTTTCTCTTCTGTGTGTGATTTGGAAGCTCTTATAACTTGCTTAGCCTCTTTCTGCCTAATCTTATAGACCATTCTGTCTTCCTCACTCTGTATTTTTTTTTTTTTTACAATTACTAAATGCTAACCGTTTTTTAGTATTTTGGCCACATCTGCGGAGTACCACAGTGGTTTCTTGAATTTTTTGCTTTTACTGACCAGCCTAATGCAATTTTCTGTTGCCTTCAGCCGTGCAACTTTTAAATAATCCAATTTCTCTTGGACTCCATTTAAATTGCTCCAGTCTGATAATGACTCCTGTACGCATATTCTAATTTTAGAAAAATCAGTTTTTCTAAAGTCTAAAACTTTTTTGTTTTTGTGTGGTGTGACTCAGTCACTGTTCTTAAATTAAACCACACTGACTGATGATCACTGGATCCTAAACTTTCACCTACAGTAATATCTGATACCAAATCTCCATTTGTTAACACTAAATCTAGTATGGCCTCCTTATGAGTTGGCTCCTCAATGACTTGTTTTAGAGACAATCCCAGTAGGGTGTTTAGAATATGTGTTCTCCTGGCACAAGCAGCTATTTTTGTTTTCCAATTCACATCAGGAAGATTAAAGTCACCCATGGTGATAACTTCCCCCTTTATTGTCATTTTAGCTATTTCCTCAACTAGTAGATTATCTAACTCTTCTATTTGTCCTGGGGGCCTATAAATCACACCTGCACGAGTTACTGTGTGATTACGAAATTCTAACGTAACCCGAACAGACTGTTTGTCTCACTAATTTTTATTAGGCTAGATTTTATGCTATCCTTCACATACAGGGCCACCCCTCCCCCTTTCTTGCCTTCCCTGTCTTTTCTATATAAAGCTGGTATTGCTATGTACCAGTCATTTTTCTCATTATACCATGTCTCAGTAACAGCGACTAAATCTACATTATCAGTTGCCATTATTGCCACAAGTTCATGGATCTTATTCCCTAAACTGCGAGCATTTGTAAACATGACTCTAAGCTTATCATTTTTTAACACACCTTCTGTCCTTGTTTTGGGGGGCAATTGGATTGATGTTTTATTACCCTTTTGCCTCCCCTCCCCTCCTCCTAGTTTAAATACATCCAGATGGTAACACCTATTCCATCTGTTGTATGTTCAAAATCCAATGTCTGCATTCTGTATCCTTTTTGTACTGCATTAATTTAATCTATTATATCATTGATTTGTATAGTGCCAACAAATCCTTTGGTACTCAATCTTACAATCATACTTGGGAGTGATTACAAAGCTCAACTGACAGAAGCAAACAGAGCAGGCTTTGAGGGCTACGTCTAGGAAATTTCCCTTGCACACATTAAAATCGCTATCCATTTACAAATTGTAAATCTGCGATATAACAAGCTCAATGTTCTTTTTTTAAAATGTTCACCTCTGCTCTACAGATGCATGTCCCTGTGTCTGTCTGGCTACAGTCAATTGCAAATGTAGAAATAATAGTTTAAAGGTGCTTTCTCACTTTGGAAAAGGCTCATTATATGCGTAGTACTTTTTTTTTCTTTTCTGATCCTATGCAGTTATTACAGTCTTTTCATGCATAATAACAAATCCCTTGCGTTTGACACAGTAGCCTGAGTGCACAGCTAAGAAAGTCAATTGTCAACAACCTCTTCCAGACTAGTCTCTATAGAGGATTCACCAGTCGTACATTCTGCTAATTAGTATTCTTGCATTTCATTCCCAAACGCATAACTTTACTCCTATTATAAAGGCTATTGACAAACACATTAATGACTACTTTGAGATGTCGTTTCCTTACACTATCATGTGAAATGTGCCAAGTCTTGTTTTGTTTGCCATGGAAATTAGACTAACCATTTCATAAGAAAGTAATAACAATGCAAAAATATAAGCGGAAACATGTAAACTCTATGGATAGATACAAAAAGGCTTGTGTTTGCAGCCAAGTCTTGTTTTTAAGGCACAATAAATCAAATAGGCTTATTTGTTATATAATCCAGGGTCCTTTTAATATGTGGGCATGTGTGCATTATGAGCCACTGAGTGATATAGAATCTAGAATCATTTTTGTATTTATGTCTGTGCTAGATCACATGTATTTCAGGGGATTGATACCAAGGCAAGCTGAGCTGTATGTGTCATTACTTGTAATTAACTGTATTTGCACTGTTAAAAATAAATAAAAGCATGTGTTTTTAAAGGTTGAACTTCATTAATAGGAGTCTTTTTTTCAATCAGAGTTGGTGTGTAACTGTGTTAATATTTCCATTACTTTGCAGGGTAAGATATGGCTAATTGATTTTAATCCATTTGGTGAGGTTACTGACTCATTGCTTTTTACTTGGGAAGAGTTAATGAGCGGTCGGACCCTCCTTGCAGCCCATGGAGATGGTGAAGCTGTGGAGCAGGTAAGTGTATAACTAGAACCTGATCTGCCAGTCATATTTAAACTATTATTTTTTGGCCTTGTATATATTTTAAAATGTTTATTGTAACGATGGGGGCTGTTTACATTAATTTCTCAGATGGCCATATTTATATATATATATCTCAGGGGGTGTGTATATTATGTATGGTTGTTAGAATACACTCCCCATTTTGAAAATTGGAGAACCGAGCACAACTTTGACAATTAGTCCTAACGTAATGTCTACTCAAAATATTTTACTTTCAGGATGACTATTTAAAAGTGCACTCTAAGCACCAAAACCACTACAATTCATTGTAGTTGTTATGGTAGAAAGAGTCTGTGGCTTACATTCCCCCAGCTTGTGTGAAACTATTTTGGAGTGGTTTCATAAAGTCCTTAACCATGCAGGCACCCACAGCCCAGTCTTCTACTTCCAACTCTGAGCACTAATAAAAGGCTCTGCACAACTAGAGGGATGTCCTGCCATGGCACAAGAAACACGGCAATGACCTGTAATGGTTATGGTGCATAAAGTTGCCATTTAAACAATGCCCTAGCAAATTGGCAAGCATTCTGTTTCAAAGTGATAGATGGTATAATTCAGGCTTCCCCAAACTCCGGCCCTCCAGATGTTGCTGAACTACAGCTCCCATGATTCTCAGCCTCTATCTATTTCATTCATAGGATCGTGGGAATTGTAGTTTAGCAATATCTGCAGGGCCGGAGTTTGGGGAAGCCTGTTATAATTGATTTCCTCAGCACTGTAAAATGTACTGTGGATACTGTCGATTGTATGGAAACCCAGTTTTAATGTATAGATTACAATTGCTATTTATATAGTTACCGTATATTTCAGTTTGACTTTGTAATATTGCAGACTAGCAATAAAAGTAGGTAATGTATCTAGCCATGTCTATATCCACATCATGCATGTTATTTTAAATGTAAACAATACTATTCTTCTTACAGGATTGTCCTACATTTCGATATACAAGCAGTGAAGCTACTGTCCAGCCCAGTCCATACTTGAGTTATAGATTGCCAAAGGATTTTGTCGATCTCTCTACAGGTGAAGATGCACACAAACTGTTGGACTTTCTTAAACTGGTTAGTAATCTTCTTTTAGTGAAACTTGCAATGCTAAGTGTCTGTCCTGAAACACAATTCTGTATATAGGAAATATGATAAAGATGGTGATAATTCTGATTTTACTATCGGCTTAATATATGCAAGTAATAGATCTAATACAATGTGCTGTTTGTCACTATGGGATTTCCATCCAAAATTTAATCCATGACTACTGCATTTTATTGATAGGAGGGGCAAGAACCTTGGGAAGGTCAACCTTAGTAATACTGTTTCTTTGTTTCCAGACAGCTCTAATTCAATCTCTGTGTAGGATGATATAGTACATCAGCATTGCAAATCTGATCTTTATGGTCCTCATCTATACTAAGTAACCGTGGGCTATGTTACATTAGATTCATATATTCTCTCACTAAGGGAAACCTCTGTTACATAATCTTTTCAGAACATCATAATATTGCTTTATTCTTTCATTTCCCAGAGGAGATTTTCATTTTGGCACAGGTTTGATGAAACTGATCTTTGAAGTTCAGTAGTGGATAACTGGGAGATCCAGTCATGGAAACATGATTTAAAATGTTTTCGGTATCAACATAGTTATTCCGTTTGTTGACCTAGACTTTTCTGAGATTTCCAGTGATTGGGACCAAAGCCTATTGTTAAATGTTCGACAGACAAGAATTGATTGCTTTCACTTTAAAGGTATAAATGCTGTATGTTTTAAAGCATACACAGGGCTTTTTCAAATATCACATATGTATACATAACACAACAAGAAGTCTGAACATGCTATTAATAACTTTGAGAGTTTTTTTTTTATCATAATTTTACTCATAATTTCTTCACAACTACTGCAATTAAACTGAAGACTAATTTATTAGTTTAACTATTTTTAAATAGAAAGTGTAATTGCAACACAAGAAGACATTGGACGTTAAGGTAGATGGCAATACAGTGGAACCTCGGTTAACGAATGCCTCGGTAAACGAAAAATTCGGTTTACGTATAAAAATTCATTTAAAAAAATGCCTCGGTTTACGTATTTTTTTCACAATACGAAACAAGTGTCCCAGTTTATAGCTCCGCCCCCTGCATACTGAAGTGTGGGTAGCACGTGAGTGTGTAGTGTGGAGGTGTTGGAGAGGTTTTGGAGCCATTTGCAGCAAGTTGTGGAGCCTTTTGGAGCCATTTGCAGCAGGTTTTAGATCCTTTTGGAGCCATTTGCAGCAGGTTTTAGATCCTTTTGGAGCCATTTGCAGCAGGTTTTAGATCCTTTTGGAGCCATTTGCAGCAGGTTTTAGATCCTTTTGGAGCCATTTGCAGCAGGTTTTGGAGCCTTTTGCAGCAGGTTTTGGAGCCTTTTTGGTGCATCTCAAGAAGTGGAAAGGTAGGGAGCTGAGCTTGGTTGTTTGCATGCCTTTTACTGTGTGTTGATGTGTGATGTTTTAAAACATAAAGTTGGATGTTTGAAATGTTATTGCTTGATTAATCATGTCCCTGTACAGTATTTATGCCTTTAAAGTGCACTTTATAAAGAGTTTTGAACAGATAAAATACTTTATTTGACTTTTTTCTCACCTCCGGAACGAATTAATTGGTTTTCAATGCATTCCTATGGGAAACCGTGTTTCGGTTTACGAATTTTTCGCAATACGAAACATCCCGGAGAACGCATTAAATTCGTAAACCGAGGTCCCACTGTACGCACGCTAATTTTCTCTAATTTGCTTCTGTCGGGTTGTAATACATAGCAAATGAGAACTGTGTTCTCAGAAAATAAATACAGGAAATGAGTAGTCACAAATACATTTGGAGAGAAAAAATAAATCTCTTTGAATACACAATGGCTGTAAAATCAAGATTAGTAATTTCTGTGTGTTTTTTTTTTTTTTTTAATCCCTGTGACAGAAAAGGAATCAACAAGAAGATGACTCGGATGACTAAAAAGATAATGTGTTCTCGATCAGCTGCTCGGACATTTCTTCCATCTTATTCCTTGCATGAAACCAAGACACATGAATATAACTGTGCCTGTGGCGCAGCCCAAAACACAGTTGGGAGGTACAAATCACTAAATGCAGTGGAATAAACACATCCATAACTCTGCATCCCTTGGCACAAGGAAATGAGGACATCACTGTAATACCAAGAGGAAAAAAATATTTGATGTTTAAATTTGATGAGTTCTTTATTCACTGTTGTACATTTAAAGCAAATGGGACCTAAAGTATGGACATTGGTAACTTCATCTTTTTGTTTACGATCCAGCTGAAGTGAGTAGGAATGAACTAAACATAGCTGTTGAAATTCATCGCACAATTTCTGAAATATACTGCTCTCCGATTAACATTTGTCAGTCCATAGAAACATAAATTCAAAATGTCAGGTTATAAATATTTTGTTTCAGAATGCGGAACACTTCCCAACCATGCATAATTAATATTACATTTTGGTGAAATACCACTTCCGCGGCAAGTAAAGATAATGTAGCCTGGCAAAATTCGATATGCCACATCACGTCATCAAAAACTGATATATATTAACGTTTTTATTCAAACATTGAGTTCTAAGTAAAACCTTACAATTCCATTCTGTAGATTGTTTTTTCTTTCCCATTCTATTTCTAAAAGTAATATATCATTAAATACATCCTGCTGTTTGTTTGTTTATTATTTACATTACTTATATAGAACTCTTATTTGGTAAGTGTAAGAATTATCATTTGTATATTGGAAGCTCATTAAAATCAGCTGACTAGGAGACATGACAGTCAGTGGTCTGCTTGATTGGGTGCACTGGAATGGAGGTGAGAATAATATAAGCAGATTAGATCTTTGGGGGTTAGAGGGACTTTGAATTGGGCAGACTAGATGGGCGGAATGGTTCTTATCTGCCGTCACATTCTATGTTTCTATTACTTCTTTGGATCAGCAGTGGGAATGAACAATTGAAGGCACAGGGATGAATTTGTGAATAAGTGAGTTAACGTGAGTTTGATAAAAGTCAAGATGTAAATGGCTGAGCTGATGTAAAGGAGGAGATCAGACTAAGAAAAGAAGAGCAAAACGTAATCAGGGAACGAAATGCACAAGAAACTACTACTAGACAAGCCAGACGATCTCTCACAGCAGTCAGTAATCTCATTTTATTCATGTGTCAGAATAGTTGATCTTGTAAATAAATGGAGGGTATACACATACTATACACTTCTCAGAAAAAAGGAAGCTTTCTTTTGACAGACTATAAGTCTGTCCATATCACTTTACATCATTTTGTATTCAAACATAAGAAAAACAACAATGTGGTACTGTATGACAACTATTTTAACATTTATTATATCTTTAGAAAACTGAATTTAACCCCTTCACTACCAATCACTTATTAATTGGGAAAAAAATATTAGCTTAAGATTTGTTTGATGCAAAGGATGCGTAGCTAGCATATTAAAGATATAGAACAGCAATTTTATATATATATACCGTATATACTCGAATATAAGCCGAGGCCCCTTATTTTACCCCAAAAACTGGGAAAACTTATTGACTCGAGTATAAGACTTGGGTGGGAAATGCAGCAGCTACTGGTAAATTTCTAAATAAAATTCGATCCTAAAAAAATTATATTAATTGAATATTTATTTACAGTGTGTGTATATAATGAGTGCAGTGTAAGTATGAGTGCTGTGTGTGTGTGTGTGTGTGAGATGCAGAGCCTTGGTGGGGGGTGGGCATTTTTATTATTATTTTTTTAATTATTATAATTGTAATATTTGTTTTGTTATATTATAATTTTTTATTTTTTTTTATATTATAATTTAATTATTGTTTTTTATATTTTATTTTATTATTATTTATTTTTCCATCCCCCCTCCCTGCTTGATACATGGCAGGGAGGGGGACTCTCACTCCCTGGTGGTCCAGTGGCATTGGCAGTTCAGTGGGGGGGGGGGGGGGGGGGCTGGCAGCGAGCGCTTACCTCTCCTGCAGCTCCTGTCAGCTCCCTTCTCCTCCGGTCCGGTCAGCTCCTCTGTCAGCTTACACTGTAAGTCTCGCGAGAGCCGCACTATGACCCCGCGGCTCTCGCGAGACTTACACTGGGTGCTGACTGGACCGGCGCGGAGGAGAAGGGAGCTGACAGGAGCTGCAAGAGAGGTAAGCGCTCGCTGTCAGCCCCCAGTCTACATTGCCAGTCTACATTGCCATAATACAGACAATTGACTCGAGTATAAGCCAAGTTGGGTTTTTTTAGCACAAAAAATGTGCTGAAAAACTCGGCTTATACTCGAGTATATACGGTGTATGTATATATATTTGTAGTCGGGGCACTTGCCGTGATAATAGTGTAACATAGCATATTATAACTAAAAGACATATTCAAATGACACCAGTCGGTTGTGGTGTGCCGGAACCGACAGTGCAGTAGGCCTGTAATAAAAGTGGGCCCACCTTAGAGGGTGATATGAATAGAGGGAGCGGTGGGAGGGGTGATTGGCCAGACTGTCCACGGCAAGGTGGGAGAGGATTGGCCGCCCTTTTAAAGGGAATTCAAGCCCCTCCCACAACTACAGGCCAAGGCCTTACATATATATACATATATATAACTATTTGGGAAATTAAAATCTTTAGACTGTATGCAGTGTACTAAGCTTGAAATATTTGGCACAGAGTCTGAAATGTTACTATAAAAACGAAAATATATATTTTTATCACATACAGTAAATGTAACAAAAACAGTTATTAAACTAATACTTTAGCAGTACAGCTTACTTAACCCCTTAAGGACCAAACTTCTGGAATAAAAGGGAATCATGACATGTCACACATGCCATGTGTCCTTAAGGGGTTAAAATGGCAAAAAAAATGCTCAAAAGAATGTCTGCATTTGAGCCCAATGCCCTCTCGTAGTAAATATAGTTAAATCATATATTTCAAAATATATAGGTACATAAAGCTGCTATAGCAATCCGTATCAATCTCTATACTGCTAATGTAATGCTGATAGTGAAATGTAGAATCGATTCACCCCTTCCTGACTGTAAGATCCTTTGAAACTTCCTGTACTGTTTAAAAGCAGGGAGTGAGCTTACGTGGTTGGCAGATTTTCATTCATTATATTAGTGACTAGTTGTTACTGGCAGATAAAGGCATTCCTCCACAGACTGGTAAACAACTCGAGTATACATGAGGGTGAGTGAGGCTTTATGGGCTAGCGTTTATACTGCAAAACATTTTTAAACTCTAATTGGGTATTAAAGGGGTTAAGAACAAACCTAGCAAATAATATCCCGAAAAGTTAGTTATGGCCGTAAAATATCCATAATGGTTCAGAAAGGTAATCAACAGGTTGCTGAAAATTATTTTTAAAGGGACACTATAGGCTCCCAGAACACTTCCTCTCAATTCAGGTTTTAATGCATCTAGTGGCCTGCACACAGACAGCCATTAGAGTTGCTTACAAGGAAAAAGCAGAGTTAAACTAAATTTGTATCAGATGCTCTCAGAGAAACCATCTGGTGCAGTACAGTGTTTTGCCACGAATGCACTATAGTCTCCCAATTCTTTCCAATGGGAAAGCATTGGATTGGCTGAAATCATTGATGATCTCAGTCAGTGAAAAGGCCAGCTGCAAGGGAGGAAAGGTTAGCAAAGCAACTTTTTTTTTTTGTAGATAGGGGCTGGTCACCTAACTAACCACCAGGGAACTATAGTGTTAGGAAAATACATTGGTATAGTGATATAGTAACACTATAGTGATACTTTAACCATAATGTAAAGCAGCTCTGGGGGTCTCTGTTTATTTTACAAAGACCAACAAAGGTGATGTCCTAGGGTGGTGTGTGGCTGCCCACGGGTAAATCTGGTTATAATTGTTCAAAGCTTTTTGTTGTGAATGTTTCATCTCCTGGCACTTTTGCTGCCAAAAACCTGTGTCACTGCTGTAACCTCATGCATCAGCAAGTGTACGGTATGGAAGACCCGGCTGGATACTCCATAGAGCAGATCTTGTCTCTTTCCCACAGACATTTCTAGGGTTAGCTTTGGGAATTGACAAAACTTGATAACAAAATGTGGTCCATGTTTTATTAAGTTTTGTCAACTTGAGACCTGTACAAGAGGGCTTTACTGTGTCTTTATCCTTTCTTGATTATGTGGGAATGCAAAAAAAGATATATCTTTGGCACAGGTAAATAAGTACAAAATGTGTACACACAATAAAATGCAAATGTGCACAGATTTGTTACCTTACAGAAATGGGAATACAGATTGTTTTGTTGAAGTATAGCACTCTTGGATGGTGTATGCATAAAGAAAAATACAAAATGTAGAACAGGAAAAACCAAAGAGAGAAACTTATAGTGATATTTAATATAATATTAAAAAATACAAAAACAATAAGGAGCGACACAAGTATAAAGCACAAATAGAATTGTGCTAAAATAGCATTGTCCACTAGGGGGCCAGTTATCTGTGTTTTAATCTGATGAAGTACATGACATAAACTATACTTCAGCAACAAAACAATCTGTATTCCCAATCCTGTAAATTAACAAATCTGCCCAGCTTGAGAACTGAGCGGGGACCCATCGAAGGGCAGGCTAATTGAGCTGTTGTCTGTTCGTAGTACTCTCTTGCGACTTGCTTTTGACCTCTTTCTCTTTATGTCCCCAGCCACCCTAAGAATGGAGTAAAATGGTGTTTTACCTACCTTTTCTCCATTGCCATGCTGATCTTGCTGCAGCTGGCTGAGATCATCTAACTAAGCCAATCCAATGCTTTTCCATTAGAAAACAATGGGGGGCTAGTGCCCATGCGGGTCAAAATTCCACACTGCACCAAACAGATCCTCAAACAGATCCATTGAATCAGTGTATCTCTATAGGGAGCGTTCAGCGTCTCGGTGCTGCACACAATGCAGGGCTCAAATAGGAAGCACCTGTTGTGGCCTTCTGAGTTACTACCACAAGAGGTATTAATAGGCAATAATGTAAACACTGCCTTTTTTTCTGAAAAAGACAGCATTTATATTGCTGAGCCTGCAGAGACATAATATAGGCACAAGAACCACTACATTAAGCTGTAGTTAACGATTATAGTGTTTCTTTAACGTACTGTATATTTCCTTTTGAAGTACAATCTAGCTAAAATCGGTGATCATTTTAAATGTATGTAATAGTTTCTTAATATTGTTTCTATATACTTGGCAGTCAGTGACACAAAATAAAATAAGCTTGCGTTTAACTTGAGGAAACAAGAGTCAACAAGCCTAAATGCTTCCAAAACAATTATAATGAAAGCTGCTAACTAGATTTACAGCCTGATCAGTGTGCCTTTGGCTCATGCCTAATAATGTAATGGCTGGTATCCAGTTGAATAGCAATTTGTGTTTAGGCTGACAGTTCTATATGAATCATAGTCCCTTAAAATAACTCACGATAAGCCAGTGAGGTGTTAGTACAGGATATCAAGTAGAATTATTAGCAAGTCACTAAAACTACAAGAATTGTCAAACTGGTTTTGTATCTCTATAGGTGTGCTTTATTTTTGGCATATAGTTTGGACTGTTTCCAATCAAGTAAGTCAAAGTGCATGTGCTATAACAACATTTGACAAACGTGTCTTGCTATTCTGTTAATGTTTACAAAATTATTTCTTCTCATTTGAGAATATTACACTAGAAAGAGAATGGAGCGCATTTTGAATGCATTTAGTTGGCAGGGATATTCCTTCCATCATCCAATATTTTCTTTTTCTCGTATATTGTTAATTGCACTCAAGACTACTGAGCAAAACAAGGACGCAGATCTAATGAAAGTGTTTACAGTTAGCACTGAAATGCTGATCATATTAATGCTACAGCTAGAATAGATTCGTTGAGGTTGATGGTTTCTAATGGTGGTTAAAATCGACTTTAGGCAGCATAATCACTTCATCTTACTGAAGTAGATATGGTGCAAGGACCTTTGTGTGTGTGTGTGTGTGTGTGTTTGTGTAGACCCATCTCCCTGAGCTGTTAATCAACCAGCTGGAATACTTTCTTCCGGGCTAGCAATATCAATTTTGTACAACTTTTCCATCTGGTATCATCACACACAGCATGCTAACCCCAGACACCTTGGGCAGATAGCCCATGTCTGGGTGAGTTATACACACTTTGTCAAATCTTCTGCTGCCTGCCAATTTAATCATCCCATAAATTGGATTTGGTTTTTCCTAGATGCAGTGGTCAGAAAAAAATAAAAAAACATCACAAGCCGCTCTGTTGGGAATGTTTGTCTTATCAAATTAAATGCAAGAATTCGTATGGCCCTGCAACTCCTGTCATGCTCAGTGAGATTCTGGTCCAGTAGTTGGCTGAACGTGATAAGAATTCTGGTCTACAAGAACTATATACAGGGAGTCACCATTTTAATTTGCACAAAATAATTTTTGAAAACAGCCCTTGAACTAATACAACCCTTAACTATTATTTTGTTTACATATAAATGTTACAAACCACTTAAATCTATGAGAAGTTTTGGACTAGAGATTTGTCCTCTGTACCTCTCTATAAGAAGCATTTTATTGGACAATGCTCAAAATTAACAAGGCAGAGGTAGGTGGATCCTCATTAGCCGCAGAGGCCAGTTCTGCAATTAATGAAAGGAATGCTTTTAGGGTGGGCTTCGGAAATATTTGTGCAAATGTTTGAAAATACAACGATTTATTAGATTCCTTAAAATAAATACACATTTTTTTTACATATAGTTTACCTTTAAGCTGTCCTTAAAATCATAACTTATCTTTTCCAGATAGGTAGTCCTTTAGCAGGCACTATATTTACATGCACACTCCAGAAAGAGGGAAGGCTAATGTAACTGGTTACTTGTGCTTAGTCATAGGTATAGTGCAAGGGCTAAATAAACACACTCTATACAGTAAAGTGATTCATTTAAAATAATTTGAGTGTAGAATGTGGGTGGTTGATAACACCCAGGTCTGGAATACAAAACCACAGTTATGGTAGCATAAACGTTTGCTGTCATTACTATAACCTTTTTTTTACAAGTGAACCAATCAAATAAAGAAAACATATTTGTGCATCTACTAAAAATAATAATATAACACTAGCTCCATTTTGTGTGTGTGTGTGTAACAAACACACAATATAGAAAAGAGATCGCTTGGGGTTAAACAGACATTTTGATAAAAGTTCAATGGATGGTGTAATTGTAGAGGTAAGTGGGAAATATTACAATATACATTTTATTTACAATTTAAAATAACCTCTAATTGTGCTTTTATCATATATAATAATTATATATATAATATATCATATGTTACAAAAAAAACACTATTGCACGTAGGGGTTTAGAAAAAAACCTAGCATAGCGTAACTTTTTAAAATATTCTTATTACGGTGTTTTTTAAAGATATATGTACAAATATGTTTTATTCTAATAAGTTGTAAATAAAATGTATCTTTTAATATTTCCCACTTACCTCTTTCATGAAATAGGCTTTGGAAGTCACGTGTGATTGTTTGCAGATACAAAAGAGGAAGGGTAATACAGTGTGAGCCAGAGTGGGATGAAGATAGATTAGTGCTGTGCTCCTCAACCCTCTCCTCGAACCACACCTAACAGTGCAGGATTTAGGGATTAACCGACTGTGTCTAAGGTGTTTTTATTTTACTTTTTTAAACACCTTAGAAACACTCGGGTAATCCTTAAATCCAGGACTGTTAGGTGTGCCTTAAGGAGAGGGTTGAGGAGCACTAGATTAGAGGACTGAATATAAAGTTATGCCGTTTGGTGTGTGTATAATGCACAAGCAATTTATACTCTAAAGTGTGTGTTACTCTGAGAAAACAACACAAGAAGGATTTGAGGGTATAAGAGACAACCCCAACATCAAGGGTATCCAGGTGGGGGAGGACAATCACAAGATCTCTGCATTTGCAGACGACGTCATGTTCACACTAGCCTACCCTACTACGACATTGCCCCATTTAATGTCAGAAATGACACAGTATAGCAATATCTCAAACTTTCAGGCAAACCTTAGCAAATGCGAAATCCTACCGATCCTGCTGCCCTCAGACACTAAGTTACAACTCCATGTAAATAGAGTAAGGAGCACACCAAAAATCTTTATATATATGAAATGAATAAAGTCCCATAAAACTAGCAGTGACTTACATTAGCAATACCAAAGAGATCTTAGCATAGGGAAATAATAAGGCATGTACTACATACACATAAGAGACATCGCACTGATCAACTGCCAGCCGATCAGAGTGTAATCTCGGTCCGTCCAAAGCGAAACCGAGGCGCGAGCAGCAGCGTGCGTTCCAAAAGCCGAACCCGGAATTAGGTAGAGTGAAATGGAACGCGTGCGTTCCAATATATGCATGCGTTCCAGCAAGAAAAGCCGGTCTCTATCTAGCGCATGCGTTGAGCAAATCACAGCCCTGGAAAGGCTATATCACATACGAATAATGAGGAAAATCAAATAAAGCTACAACGAGCTAAAAAGGTCCCAGGAAACTATAAGGGCTGCTGTATGAAGCAGAAAAATAATGATAAATAGAAGAATAAATGAATAAATAAAAATACCTGAAATAATGCATACAGAATAAAGCAACAGTAACCAGATATACCCCCAAAATACTGAAAGTCAGTTCTTAAAGGAGCTATTAGTCAATGGTTGATGTGGTAACGATCTGAATGTCGTAATATTAATAAAGTCATCTAATAATATATCCAGAGATCCCAAGTAAGCATGATAAGTGTCAATATCCGTATAATAGTGGATGACCGAAATTATTGAAAATTATTGAAGAAGCAGGGATGCATGCATATATAGTCAATGCATCTCAAGTAATATGGAGAAATCACGATTATGTAATCACATCGAATAAGAGGCAGTAGATGTAAGATATTACAGCATATTCACCACATGTATTTACAGACAAAACTCAAAACACATACAGATCCTGGGAACAGGCACAATAGGAAATATATATAAATGTATGCTAATAATGTCGAAAGAATTCTTCAGGCGAGAAGTAGACCAAAGAAGTCAAAGTCCATAGATCTTCATAAGAGGTATCCAATCAGTAGGGGCCACCCAGATATGAAAAACCCAGCGCAAAATTGAGCTGGAGACAGAAATAAAATAAAATCATTAGTAATGAATCATAAATCTGGCAAGTCACAGGCAGAAGCAATAGACTAAAGAAAGTAATACCAAGCATCCCAATGTGTTCCAAAGAGAAATATCGCACCAAATGCAATCCAAGGTACATAACCCATTCCAAAGTAACAAGTAACTGTTTTACCTAAATGGATTGAAATCACAATCTTCGTTTAGCCCGTAGGGGAATAGTGTGTTCAAGCGGTAGATCCAACGTAATTCTGCACGTTTAAGTGAGTCTGCAAGGGAATAGCCAGACAAAGGTGTCTTAATACGTTCAATGGCCTGGAACCGTAATTGCGCTACAGAGTGGCCTAAATCGAAAATGTTTCGCAAGTGATATGTGTTGTTTCCTGGTGCGGATGGTGCTTTTATGCTCACCAATCCGCACAGTTAGGGGTCTTGAGGTTTGCCCCACATAGCCTAGACCACAAGGGCATTTAATGTAGTAAACTACACGGTCAGTTTGACAATTGAAGAACTCATTGATGGCAAACCCTTTACCTGTTCTAGGGTGTGTGAACTCAGGGCCAGTGGTAACATTGTTGCAATTAGCACAATGCCCACATTGATGCATTCCCTTGATGGGTGCCAACCAAGTCAGTTTAGAAACCATCTTGGTTCTGGATGATGAAAGCAAGTTTTTAATATTTCTAGATCTCTTATAGGCCATCAATGGTCTCTCTCTAAAAAGGCCAGCAACCGCTGGATCACTCTGTAAAACATGCCAACAGGGCCGGCCTTAGGGGTGTGCGAGCTGTGCGGCCGCACAGGGCGCCATGGTGCAGGGGGCGCCCTGCGGCCGCATAGCTCACACGGCATGTCTGTTAGCCGCAATGCTAACAAGGCATTTGCCTTGGGCGGCATTTTCCAGGGGGCGGCAAAAAAAGCCGCCCCCAAATGCCCAAGGCAAATGTCTTGTTAGCCTTGCGGCTAACAGACATGCCGGGCTGCTGGGCGGTCGGGCGGGAACCTACCTTTGGGTGGGAACATACCTTTGGGAATGCTGGGGGGGGGGGTCTCTTCCTCCCCGGTGGTCCAGTGGCTGCTGGGCTGGGCGGGCGGCTGGCGAGGGAGCACTTCCTCTGAGCTGTATGCTCAGCTCCCTCGCGCGCCGCAGAGTGAGGGTGGGAGCCGGAATATGACGTCATATTCCGGCTCCCAGCCTCACTCTGCGGCGCGCGAGGGAGCTGAGCAAACAGCTCAGAGGAAGTGCTCTCTCGCCAGCCGCCCTCCCAGCCCAGCAGCCACTGGACCACCAGGGAGGAAGAGACCCCCCCCAGCATTCCCAAAGGTAAGGAGGCTGGGGGGGGGGGTCTAAATAAATGTAAAAAAATGTGTTAATGTTAGTGTGTGTCTGTGTATGTTAGTGTGTGTCTGTGTATGTTAGTGTGTGTCTGTGTCTGTTAGTGTGTGTCTGTGAGTGTGTTTGTCTGTTAGTGAGTGTGTGTGTGTCTGTGTGTGTGTGACTGTTTGCCTATGTGTGTGTGTGTGAGACTGTCTGCCAGTGTGTGTGTGTGACTGTCTGCCAGTGTGTGTGTGTGACTGTCTGCCAGTGTGTGTGTGTGACTGTCTGCCAGTGTGTGTGTGTGACTGTCTGCCAGTGTGTGTGTGTGTGACTGTCTGCCAGTGTGTGTGTGTCTCTGTCTGTCTGCCAGTGTGTGTGTGTCTCTGTCTGTCTGCCAGTGTGTGTGTGTCTGTCTGTCTGTGTGTGACTGTGTGTGTGAGGCTGTCTGACTGTGTGTTTGACTGTTTGTCTGTGTGTGTTTGACTGTTTGTCTGTGTTTGTCTGTGTGTGTGTGTGACTGTGTGTGTGTGTGTGGCTGTTTGCCTCTGTGTGTTTGGCTGTCTGCCTGTGTGTTTGTGTGGCTGTGTGTGTGGCTGTCTGCCTGTGTGTGTGTGTGTGTCTGTCTGTCTGCCAGTGTGTGTGTGTGTCTGTCTGTGTGTGACTGTGTGTGTGTGGCTGTCTGACAGTGTGTGTTTGACTGTTTGTCTGTGTGTGTTTGACTGTTTGTCTGTGACTGTGTGTGTGTGTGTGGCTGTTTGCCTCTGTGTGTTTGGCTGTCTGCCTGTGTGTTTGTGTGTGGCTGTGTGTGTGGCTGTCTGCCTGTTTGTGTGTGTGGCTGTCTGTGTGGCTGTCTGCCTGTTTGTGTGTGTGGCTGTCTGCCTGTGTGTGTGTGTGTTTGTGTGTGACTGCCTATGTGTGACTGTCTGGGCAGACTAGATGGGCCGAATGGTTCTTATCTGCCGTCACATTCTATGTCTGTGTGTGTGTTTGTGTGTGGCTGTCTGTGTATGACTGCCTGAGTGTGTTTGTGTGTGTGTGTGTGTGTGTGTGTGTATGGCTGTCTGCGTGTGACAGGGTGTGTGGGAAGGGGTAAGGAGTGGAGGAGGGGGGGGGGCGCTGTGAAGATTTTTGGCACAGGGCGCCCAAATGCCTAAGGCCGGCCCTGCATGCCAATGTTTATTAATAACATGTTTAACATGTCTTGACTTAGTAGAATATGTAGTGACACACGGAATGCGATTGGGCCTTTTTCTCTTGTTCTTACCCAGAGTTCTCAACAGCGAGGCCCTCTCCCTATCTTTCACCTTGACCAATGCTTCTTGTAAGGAGGTTTCCTCATAGCCACGTGAACGAAAGTCTTCCAACATTCTCCTTGCCTGGGTATCAAAATCAGCATCTTGTGAAACAATCCGTCGCACGCGTAGTAGTTGACTAAAAGGAAGGCTTCAGATCATACTGGTAGGATGAAACGAGTTTGCCTGTAGAAATGCAACTTTATCAGTAGGCTTACGAAATAAATCAAAGCATAAACCATCATTGATTTTACTCACCCGAACATCCAAAAAATGTATAGTGTTGGTGTCGTGTTCCATAGTGAATTTAATGCTTGGCACACATTGATCCAGATCCATTTTAAATGATAGAAGCTGTGCTTCTGAGCCATTCCAAAGAAAGAAAACATCATCGATGTATCGAAACCACACCGAAGCAAATTTAAACAAAGGATGTGTATAAACAAAATCCTCCTCAAATTTGGCCATGTACAGGTTGGCGTATGATGGAGCCATATTGGCCCCCATCACCGTGCCCTGTATCTGTAGAAAGAAATCATTTCCAAAGGTAAAATAATTACATGACAGTACCACATCAAGTAGCTGCAATATGAATATATACAAGTGGGCATCCAACCCCAATCTATCCAAAGCCTGAGCCGTGGCATCCATACCACCACTGTGCGGAATGGATGTATACAAACTGCATACATCCATCGTGCACAGAATTGTGTCTCTGCACAAGGATCCCACACTATCCAATTTGCTCAGAAAGTCACTGGTATCCCGTATATAGGATCTCATCTGTACCACCAACACTTGGAGATAAGCATCAACATATTGGGCCAAGGGCTGTAGCAAAGAGCCACAGCCAGACACAATCGGTCTGCCCGGAGGATTCATAAGATCCTTGTGAATCTTGGGAAGCAGGTACAAATAAGGCACCCGAGGGGTAAGTGTGTTTAAAAACTCAAAGATCTTTTTATTAATGACACCCTGGTTTAAAGCCTCAAGGGTAATGACCCCAATCCTGTCCTGAAACTCTTTCGTTGGATCCCCCACAAGTCTCCTGTAATGAATCTGGTTGGATAACTGTGTCATAGCCTCAGAATTGTACTTATCAGTATCCATAACAACAATGGCCCCACCCTTGTCCGCCGCGCGGACAAGGATGGAGTCATCGCTGCCAAGTTACAACTCCAACAGGAATACTCATTCACATGGACCATTTTAAAGATGAACTTACTTCCCAGAATTCTATATTTAATTCAAGTCCTGCCAATAACACTCCCCAAACAGCTGTTTGACACGATTCGCCATATCTTCACCTCCTTCATCTGGGCACACAAAAAACCGAGCCTACTGTATGCACTACTCAAACGACCAAAAGAGGAGGGAGGTTTGGGGCTCCCAGACATAGTACTATACCATAAAGCCTCCCTGTTAACCAGGATTTATGAATGGTCCAACCCGCACTCTGATAAACAATGGGTAAAACTTGAAGACGCATGCTTTACCACACCGATCTATACCATCCCCTGGCACAAATCTGGCCAAACACTACTCCGAACCCACGGCCATCCCACAATTACCCCAACACTCAGGCTATGGTCGCATATACGCAACTTCCAAGCGGTATCTCCATACCCCTCCCCATTATATCCGGTCACACACAACCCTTTATTCCCCCCAGGGGCAGACGGAAAACTGTTTAGGCGTTTCCGCGAACCATCACCATACCTAACCTTAGAGAGGGTTGCAAAAGGGGACGAGGTCACACCACTTAAGGAAATGATCCCTGAAAAGGAGATCACAGCGATCCATACCTTCTGCCACACCCAACTCACACACTTCCTGAAAAAAGGTCCCCTAGCACAGGGTAAAGTCAGAGACCAAACATCCTTCGAAAAGATATGCCAGAAACACTCGATCCAAAAGAAACTTGGGAAAATGAACTAAATATTTCCTTCTCACCAGACACCTGGAAAAAAATCTTCACCATAATTCATAGATCCACACGGAACACTGAAGCGCAAGAGAGTAATTATAAGCGCATAACAAGATGGTACTACACTCCAGCTAGGCTCCACGCAATCTTCACTCAAACACCCACATGCTGCTGGAGATGTCACCAACCCAACAGCACGGCAACCCACATCTGGTGGATGTGTCCAGAGGTAAAAAAATTCTGGACACGTATATCAGGCCTTATACAAACAATCATTGAAGAAACTATCGCACTTACCCCCGACACCTTTCTATTCCTCCTCCCGCCCCGCAACATGCCCAAAAAGAAGGCGAAACTACTGACACACCTAATAACAGCTGCCAACCAACTAATTCCGCAGTTCTGGAAAAAACCTAACACACCGAATATCAGAGACTGGATACAGAAAGTAGAAACTACGAGGAGTATGGAAGAAATTTGCTACTCCTTTTCTGACAAATACACCACATACACAGAAACATGGGCCAGGTGGTGCGAGTACATGCAGGAAAATGCACCCCACCCTAATTGTCCATTGTAGACGGTGCGAAAGCTAGTATGTACAAGAGCTATTTCAAACACAAAATCTATGAGAATGTTAACTATATGATCTGATGACCATAACTGCGGTTAGACATGGTACCTTTAAGATTGTTGCGATATGTACTCACCTTTGTTCACTTCAATTCATGTGTAATGCTTTGAAAAATGCAAAATAAATAAAAAAATAAAATAAAAAAAAAGAAGCATTTGAGAATTGCTATAGACAACATGCTAGGCAACAATGCCCAATATCATTCAGCAGTTGCTGAGTTCTGTAAGATATTGTCATGAATAAAAAGGGGCATTAGTTCTCAGGTTAAAAATATAATTTTGCCTCTTTAAAGGTAAATGGTGAGACTACATCTTAAATATGCTGTACAATTTTGGGCACCTGTCCTAAATGAGGATTTTATGGCACAAGAAAAAAAGGCAGAGGCGGGCTACAGAATTAAGAAGGGGAGTGGGCGATTTTAGTTATTAAGAAATGCTAACAGATTTCATACTGTTCAAGTAGAAAAACAGCACCTCGGAAGCAATATGATAACACTATACAAATATATGGGGCAATACAAACATTGTCTGGAAATCTGTTCATAAATACATAGGACACATGGTCATCCATTTAGACTGGAAGGTGTTTTTTTTTTTTTTTTTACAGTAAGAACAATGAGGATGTGAGATTCTCTGCCTGAAAAGGTGGTTTTATCAGAGTCTGTACAGATATTTAAACAGCAACTGGAATAATACTTGCAAAAGCATAATATCCAGTGATATACTTTTTAATATGTGGGGTAGCAGCTTCTTGATCCAAGGAGTGATCTGACTGCCATTCTGGGTTTGAGAAGGAACAGTTAACTAGTGTGTTGCAAAATATGAAAGCACTTCAAACTGTTTTTTTTTTTTGTTGTTTTTTTTTTTTTAAATCAACAGCAAAAACAGATGTAAGAAAGGCTTGATGGGCGCAGCTCTCTAATGATCAGCATTCAGTGATGAAAGATTTGTAAAACAAACACCAACATTTGAAAATAATCAGTTTGCCCAGCTACCATAGCTCCTTTTATGTTTAGAGGGGAGTTGTGTTTTAATTTTATATGGTAGACTGCCTAGCCTCGAAAAATGTACCCTCAGTTTAATCAGTAGTTTAAAATGTCATTCCGTTTTACTGATCTCACACCATCGTGCCAGCTTGGAATTTTCTGATATGTTTGTGTTAGGATATACAATTATTTATTATGTATACAAAATACAATATGTACATGTATACAATAGAATAGTTCTGTTAAAGGTCACCTGGAAGTAATGTCATTTTTACTATTCACTAAGATGTGGAATTCTCTGCTTGATAAGGTATTTTTATCACGAGTCTGCAGCAACTGGATGAATTCTTGCAGAAGCATAATATTAAGGGATATAATATTTAATATGTGGGTTAACAGCTTCTTTATCTTAGGATAAATCTGACAGTCATTCTGGGGCTGAGAAGCAATAATTTCCTAGTTTGTTGCAAAATTTCAAAGAACATCTAACAGGAGCCTTGAATTAATTTTTTTATTTTTAAAAATTGTATTTTATTGAGGTTTTTCATAATATGTATATTCGGTACATAGTAACATCTCAGTGAATGCGAACATGAATACAAGTCATTGACACAGTAAGATGAGGTAGTACAATTTGAGCAACTGAGGACTATAAACAGAAGGGAAGATTGACTCTGAGTCGGAGAAGAGTCACGTCTGTTCCGAGACCTTAATGTAACCACATGTCAATATATATATATATATATATATATATATATATATATATATGAACTATGCATAAAGATAACATAAAAAGTAACACAAGTATATAAAAAAACGTAAGTAAGGCATGAACTGGCTGATATGGTAATAGGCATCTGTGATATTCTCTTCTTCGCGTCTGTCATGGGATAGTACTTGGTGTCCATTTCAAGCCCCCCGGGCACCCCAATCGGTTGAGCGTGTGTTGGCCCGTGATTGTGTTTCCCGGTAGATCTCTCTCCCTCTGCCATATGTCCCCTTCATCCTGTGTCATTTCCCCTCTTCCTTACCATTTTTCCCACCTATCCCTAAACTGTGCGGTTGTACGTGCAGAGTCAGTGGGCATTTTCTCATACACATAGAACTGTTGCACTTTATCTTTTAGCTGCTGGGGGGACGGGCAAGTGTATTTCTTCCAGTTTAAAGCTATGAGATTTCGGGCTGCCATGAGAATTAATGTAATCAGCTGTCTGTTGTTCCGCTCTTCCCCCCGCGGGAATAACAGAAGGAGGCAGGTGGTGATAGTCATGGGGAAGTCCAAGATACCCAATGATTCCAACAGGTTCCTGACTTCACCCCACAGAGGTTGGATACCCCTACAGTGCCACCAAATATGTGGCATAGTGCCTTCTTCTGAAGAGCATCGCCAACACTCTGTGGGGACGGTGGGGTGTCATACACCTATAAAGACATTTTTGTATGTGCCTCCACGTGGGAGTAGCACCTAGTTCACCTCTTTATACCATTTAGGGCCTGCAACCAGTCTTCCATGTCTACCCACTGGATTTCACCCCTTGGGCATGTAGGGCTATTCCCGCTGCTAGTGGTGAGGCCTTATAGTACAGCCCTATATTAGGCATACCTATGCCCCCCGCAGGCGTGGTCTTTTGTAAAAGGCTCAGGGGCAGCCTGGGCCTCCCCCCATCCCATATGTAAGAACCACAAAGGGATTGCAATAATTTGCAGAGTGTCGCGGGGACCCCTATTGTAAGCATCCTAAAAATATACAGCAATCTCGGTAGTAGCATCATCTTGTAGGCATTAACCCTCCCTAGGGATGAGAGCTTTGCGTTTTTCAATTTAAGGGTTTCTGTTTTACACATCTGTATAAGGGGTTTGTAATTCAGTTCCAATATATTATCGATGGAAGGGGCGATTTTAACACCTGGGTAGGTTAGGCATGATTTCCGCCAGTCTAATTTGAATGAGGTCTGTAGGGTTGTTATGTTTGCCGAAGGTAGACCGATTGGCAGGGCCTGTGTTTTCTCCTGGTTAAAGCGATAATAAGATACCCTGCCATATTCTGTCAGTAATGACAGCAAGGGGGGCAGTGATCGTATCAGGTCTGACAGGGCCATGAAGATGTCATCAGCGAATAGAGTATGTCTGGATGTAGCCTTATTTTCCAAGCTAGGGGCTCTAGGGAGAGAATGTAGAGTAAAGGGGATAGTGGGCATCCCTGGCGAGTCCCATTAGAGATATGAAAGGTCCTTTAAGAGAAAACCACCGTGGGAGACCTTGGCGGCGGGTTTGGCATATAGTGCCAGTATACCCTTAATTATTTCCGGGGGAATTTGTATTTGGTGAGTACTTGAGACATATAGTTCCAATTCATCCTGTCAAAGGCCTTTTCGCCATCTAGTGCCAAGAAAAGACATCCAATCCGCCCCTGCTCCAGCCACCATGTTGAACTCACCTTTCGGGAGTTGTCGGAGCCCTCTCGACCCCGAACGAACTCTGATTGATCATTATGAACCAATTTGTGTATTAGCGGGGCTAGTCTATTACTAAATAATTTGCATAGATCTTGGCATCGCTGTTGAGCAGAGATATAGGCCTGAAGTTTTTACATTGGTCTATTGCCTTGCCTGGTTTGGGTAATGTTGAGATGTGAGCGAGCACCATCTCCTCTGGTAGGGAGCCCTCCACAGCGCAGTGATTAAACAGGTCTCGGAGGTGTTGTGAGAGGATGGTAGAGTAAGGGTGGTAATATTTCTTGGACAGGCCATCAGGGCCTGGGGCCTTATCGGACGGGAGCGAAGAGATAACTGAGGAAATCTCCTCCGTGGAGAAGGGGCATCGGAGCTGCTCGATATCGGCAGCCAACAAGGTCCGGAGGTTAACGTCTGTGAGAAATGCATCTATGGATCCTTGGAGGGGCTTACTGTCTGTGGGTCATCTTTCAAGTTATACAGTTGTTCATAATACCGTGCAAACTCATCCACAATCCCCTGCGGGTCTTTTATTTTGTTATCCCTAGTACCTGTAAGGGAGGCAATCCTGGAGGCCGCGACCCTTTGTTTCAGTTGAGAGGCCAGTTTCGCCCCTGCCTTATTGCCAGCGGCGAAGAATTTATGTTTGAGCCTCCGAATGAGGAACGTAGTCTTGGCCAATTCCATGTCTCTAAGCTGTCACCAGAACAACTACAGCTTATTGAATTTGTTCTGATAAGTAGAATAATTCACTCAAAGCTTTTTGCTATAAACACTGTCTTTTCAGAGAAAATGCAGTGTTTACATTACAGCCTAGTGATAACTTCACTGGCCACTCCTTAGATGGCTGTTAGAGATCCTTCCTGGGTTATGGCTGCCTAAAATGCATCCAAACATTCAGTGTCTCCTCCCTCTGCATGCAGACACTGAACTTTCCTCATAGAGATTCATTGATTCAATTCATCTCTATTAGGAGATGCTGATTGGCCAGGGCTATGTTTGAATTGTGCTGGTTCTGTCCCTGATCTGCCTCTTTGTCAGTCTCAGCCAATCCTATGGGGAAGCATTGTGATTGTATCAGGCCACCACTCTGCAGGTCTGCAGGAAACAGGACAAAGCCTACAGCTTCAGACTTGAATACATGTAAGATATTACTATTTTTAGGGAGACAAGAGGGGCCAGGGGGGCTAGATGGTGGTTTTAACCCGATAGGGTCAGTAAGACATGTTTGTTTTCCTGACCCTATAGTGCTCCTTTAAGTGTGATGACTCCTTCTGTAATGAATGCTGCAGCTAAACTGATTTTCCTCTCCTGTCGCTCCTCTCACACCTCTCCCTTCTGTCAGTCCTTACATTGGCTTCCTGTATCCTATAGGAGTCAATTCAAGGTACTAATCCACATCTATAAAGCAGTGAACAATTCTAGCCCCTCCTATATCTCTTCACTGATCCGCAGGTATGGCCCTTCTCGGTCTCTCCGCTCTGCCCATGACCTTCTCCTGTCTGCTGCTCACACCTGTACAGCTAACTCACGCTTACAGGACTTCTTGCGTTCTTCATTTCTTCATTTCCTTTGAAATAGCCTGCCTACGGCCATCAAGCTCTCCCCTAGACTTCAATCATTTAAAAAGTGCCTTAAAACCCATCTCTTTAGGAAGGCTTATGGCCTCCCAGAGTAACCTCTACCTTACATACCTGTCCCTTGCTCTCTCCTAAAGGGCAGCACTTTATTCTCTCCTCCAGCTCGGCTTCACTCCCACTTTATTTGATTGATATTTCCTGTCCTGTTGGGTTTTATGCCCCACCTCCTATAGAGTGTAAGCTTGTTTGAGCAGGGCCCTCTGCAACCTATTGTTCCTATAAGTTTTTGTAATTGTCTCATTTATTGTTAAAGCTCCATCTTTGATAATATTGTAAAGCGCTACGGACTATGCTGGCGCTATATAAATACCAGTAATAATAATAATAATAACATAGGATTACAAAAATAATTATCATTTCATTAAGTTAATAAACCATGGGTATTAAAAATAAACAATAAACATGAACAGAAAATGAGGTGTATTCTCTTCAGAATGTGACCACCCTCCCTGGACATAAAGCATTTCTAATTGCATACCCTATCCTGTCTGGCAAGTGTTCCTAGTGACAATCTTCCATGAATTTCCCCCAAGAGATATTACCTAAAAATGTTGTTCTCTATTAGTCTATTAGCAGCCAGCTGAGCTCACAATGGACTGATTTCTCTACATGAATAGCCTGGAGCAAATGGACATGATGATGATATTAGTTTAGAAAGTTTTTTTTGCAGAACCTGGTCATGCCTTTTGGCCCATCCTATCACTGTTAATGTGAAAAACATCTCAAAAGGCACAGGAATGATCTTGCTGTTACTCTACATCTTGCTTGCATTCTCTAAATGCATATTTTAAGCCTTTCTCATCTTTCCTGAAACAGGGTTACTGTACCCTAGAAGGCTATTGATGCCCAAATACATCATTCTTTGGGAAGTGACAAGTTGGATTTTGAAAAAAATAAATAATATTTAAGTCCATACAGATGTTCAAACAGCTACTAGATGCATACTTGCAAAAACGGAATATTCCAGGATATAATCTTTCAATGTAGGGTAATAACTGCTTGATCCAAGGATAAATCTGACTGCCATTCTGGGGTCAAGAAGGAATTTTTTTCCTAGCTTGTTGCAAAATTGGAAGTGCTTCAAACTGGGTTTTTTTTTGCCTTCTTTTGGATCAACAGCAAAAAACAAATGTGAGGAAGGCTGAACTTGATGGACGCTAGTCTCTTTTCAGCTATGTAACTATGTATAGAGCATGGAAATCTTATTGTCCCTGTGCAGGAGTAGCCCTCCCACCTTTGTCAGGACAAGACTATTGTCCAAGTAATGGAAAACCAATATGCCTCTCAATTTCTGCAGTAAGGGAGAACATAACCCTTGGTAAAGGTCCTGGAAGCTGTACTTAGCTTAAATGTTAGCATTATGAACCTTAATGCTACTGGACTGCAGACTTTTAGACTGACTACCCCTAGAGGAAAATTGTCCCTTTTTCCAGGATTGAGTTCAGGAAAACTCTCTTACTGAGAAATGTTGTCTGTTGACCCAAAAGGAACCTGGATCATGGAAAGGCTGCCATGAAGACTTGTTTAGATATCTATCCTGTGGCAAAAAGGCTTTTTTCACGGTTTTTTTTTTTTTTTTTTTTTTCTGTACTCATAGAAATGTTTCCAATCAACATCTCCTCCTGAAAGTGGAGTGTGCAGAGGCTGCTTTTTTCCTGCGGCCTCCTGAACCAAGTGAACCAGATGACTTCATGTAACAGAAAATCAGAATTCATTTTCAGAGGCCTGTGAAATGTTTGCTGGACAAAGCTTCAGCCTAAGCTGTCTTCTAGAACCCACAAACTTTTGCAATAAACATCCCCACTTTTATTCAATCAGGTCCTCATTAGCTGAAAGACAATATCCCACTTCCACCGGAGAAAACTCTTCATCTCCTGAACTGAACCCAGACTAGGAGGTTTAGATCTCTTGTAGGACTAGCCAACCTCTTACAACCCCTTGTTGTGCACTCATGTGGTCATGTCAAAGTGTATGCCAACATAACACATCTGGAGAAAAAACTCAGTTGGAGGATTTTTACTATTTTGCTATCTTTGCTTGTTATAATATTTAAATAACCTCTTTATCCTACAACTGGGCACCATCTTAAATCCCTGTCAGTCAGTGTTATTAGTTATGTCTTCTGCACCTGGCAGTCAGCATAGAGAAAGTATATAGATGAGAGAAGAAATAAAACAATGCGGGGGCGGGGCCTGACTGCAGAACACAGCAGACGTGTGTTGCTGAAGTTCCTGCAGCCCCATACAAACTACGCTGAATCCCACTAAGCTGAACCTGTAACCCGACTCATTCTGGCTTCTAAGTGACTCGGGACACCGACACCTACAGGATGACACCCTTCCCGAGGTTATACGCCAGGGTCCCGATCACTCAGCCACTGAGGCCTACACACGAGGCGGACATGGGGGAGACGGCCGCTCTCCTGTTGTCCCACAGCACTGAAAAGCACTGCTCAGACCACCGTTCCCCCCCTTATGGACCGGCGGGGGTTTTCCCGGTCCCCACCAAGCTGGCAGGCAAAGTTACGCAGACTGCGCCTGACCACCCGGACTGGGCCTCTGAATATCCTGAACCCAGCAACATGGCGGATACTATATTCAGGCCTGTGCTCACACTGCCCCAGCCTACCAGTCTGGATTTAATTTTCCAGAAATTCTGGGCCCGTCTGGAGCAACACCTAACCGGGTCCTCCCCAGTTCACGGAGCGGGGACAGAGGAGAAGATGAGGAGGAAACGGAGGGGTCAGAGCCCGGGTAAAGCCTGTTCTCCCACTCCCGCTACTACCAATGTATACCCACCCGGGCCGGAGGTCCCACGGAGACGTCTTCCGAAGCTTCAGCCACCACGCCGGAAACCTGCCCGCCGCTGGCAGCGGCGAAACACCGGCCCACTCACGGCGCCCACACAGGGAAAGACCCGGCCCACATAGACGACCGAGTCTGTGGCAAACAGAAGCAGACCCGACATGAGGCATGGGGCTGGGGAGAAGCCCCCCTTTCCTCGAAACTACTCAGCACCATCCACTGCACCCACGCTCCGACAGCCTCACGACCCGATGAAGGCATTGGCTGATGCGGTGACCTGAACACCGGCCTCGCACACACGACCGAGCACCGGCATGGACTAACAAATGGAGAGAAACTACACTACTAAAGATGAGTACTGCTTACTACCCGGGCGGTCAGTGACTCTCAGTGACAGTATCATTTGACTCAAAGCTGTACCACTTCGAGCACCATTTACTACACTGTGACCCATCTCCACACCTCAGATATACCCAACTCCTTTAGCTCAGAGTTGTATCTGCATATTAGCTAACTCAATGATGATCTAATACCAGCAGTTGCCGGGATCATAACGCCACATGTGTGCCCCCAGTCCATAATCTTTCTCAGGGGACTATCCCCCCTAAGCTTTAGACCTTAGCTTGCTGCCTGGTACATATTTGTGTGAAAAGCTTAAACTACTCAACGCAAACTAATCTTATATCAAAGCTAGTTCCAGCCTCTATTAGCCTGTTACCTAAGGACAATCACACTGTTTAACTAACCTGTTTAAATAATGCTCTCTCTGATATAACTGACCTGTTAATATATTTAAAAATGTGCATGTTTCTTGTATGCCCTGCATGTTAAGTGGGAAGAAATGCCTGAGGATTGCTATTGGGGCACCTTAAGCCTGCTTGTACTATTATTATGCACCACAAACAGAAAAAAAAATAAAAATAAAACAATGCTTCTGGTTTTCCTCGTCACTTGCTCTAGCTTTGCTTTGTTTTAACTGGATCAAGATATAATTTATTCGAATTTTAAAATAAATTAAAACGAAAATGGAGCACCTCAAAGCTTGTCCACATGGTGTAAATTTCAAAGAAGTGATAGTTGCCCTTTAAACATTTAGATCCCAGCAATCCCTGGTTTAGTGAGTAGCCCTCAGTGTGTACACCTTTTTAACAGTACTTTCCTGGTGTTTTATGTTAGAAATTTTACTGTCATTCCAAGCCTGGCATCCACAGCAACCAGGCATGTTGCCAGTTAGTTCCAGCTCTACAGGTTTCCTACATTCTGCTACCTGGGGTAAAGGAATGTTCACTGTTTTAAATCTCTCAAACACAAGAATAAATACTGCTTCTGTATCTAGCAGGATTCTTATTTATCTTAATTATAGCAAATTATTTTCTTTATAGTAAGTAATCATTAAGGGTAAAGCACACACCATGTTCATTGATAAGTGGCAATTGATAGAATGTCCCTGGAGCTCTGAACTTTGATTTCCGCAACACTAACATTAATGTTCATAGATACTACTGTTAGCCATAGGCGTTTATTACACTTTACATTTGAATTTATCCCATTCATTGGCATGTTTGACATAGGTCTCAATATTATAACAAGGATTCTGAAGATACTTACGTTAGCTTAGGTAGCTATTGGCACATGTAAACCTTCTTCAACAATTAATTTTCTGATGTTAAAATGCCCTATTGGGAATTACTATTTGATCCCCTGTTGAAATTCTGTAAAAAAGTTTTTAAAATTACCAGCAATCCAGCTCTGGGCACATCTCCTGGGCTAATCTCCCTCCTCTGTCTGACGTCAGCCAGGTGCAGGGCTGCCATCAGAATCTTTGGGGCCCCTAACACAGCTCAAGGTCAAGGCCCCCAAGGGACCTGCTTCCAAGCCCGCTCTCAGGGTTCGCCTCCAAATCCTGCCCATGGGACCCACCTCCAAATCCGCCCAGAAGGAAGCAATGTTTGTAGTGGGTACAGGGTGTGTGTTTTGTGGATGTAGTGTGTATTTGTGTATTGGCTGCAGTGTGTGTAAAGTGGATACGGTGTGTCATAGTGCATGTGTAGGGATGCACTACGTGTATATTGTGTGTGTGTGTGCAGGGCCTGTGCAAGGATTTCTGCCGCCCTAGGCAAAGATCCATTTTGCCGCCCCCTTAATGACAGACACACACGGGCAGACACACACACTCACTTACAGACACACACACTCACTGACAGACACACACTCACTGACAGACATACACTCACTCACTGACACACACACACACACAGAAACTCACAGACAGACAAACACTCACTCACTGACAGACACACACACACACAGACACACACTCACTCACTGACACACACACACACAGACACACACTCACTCACTGACAGACACACACACTGACAGTCAAACACTTACACACTCACACACACACAGGCAGACACTCACTGACATACATACACTTACTCACTGACAGACACACACACACAGGCTTACACTCACTGAGACACACACACAAACACTCACCTCTGTGGGGTCCAGTGTGGGGCACCTCCTCACTCCTCCCGCCCTCTGTTTAGTATGCCGGGGCTGGAATGACGTCATATTCCGGCTCCCGGCATCACAGAGGGCACGCGAGGGAGGAGTGAGAGGCTGAAAGAACAGCCTCCCTCGCCCCCTGGCTTTTCCATCCTCCTCTCCTCCAGACGGTGACTGGCATTTGTTGGCAGAGCAGGCACCTGCCATCAAGGTAAGCAGGTGCCTGCTCTGCCTTACCTAGCAATACTTCGGGGATGCCCTGAGGTGACCAGATGGTTACTTCCTGGCCCCCTTATGACAGGGCTCCTCTCGGCACGCCCACCTTCGGGCTCCTTGAAGATCGGCCTGACGCTGGGGGGCGGCTCAAGAGCCGCTCGCCCAGCGCTGCGGCCCCAGACAGGGGCAGGCTGCCCAGCAGAAAAAAAATCCCTTTGGGCGCCCCCAGCAGACCGACACCCTAGGCCAGGGGTGGGGAACCTTCGGCTCTCCAGATGTTTTGGACTACACCTCCCATGATGCCTTGCCAGCATTATGTGTGTAAGAGCATTATGGGGGATGTAGTCCACAACATCTGGAGAGCCGAAGGTTGCCTATCCCTGCCCTAGGCGAATGCCCAGTTCACCTAACAGTTGCGCCAGCCCTGTGTGTGTGTGTGTGTGTGTATTTCTGTTTGAATGTAAGCATGTTTTTGTATGGAGTATGTGTGTGAATGTTGGTGTCTGATACACAGATACACACACTGACACACAGATACACACTCACATATATACCCACACAGACACAAACACAGATACACAGACACTCAAACATTGACACAGAATACACACACTGACACAAACACAGGTACATGCACTGATACAAAAGGGCACATATACACACACACACACAAAGTAACACAGATACATACATAAATACTGAAACACACATACATACTAACAGAGACACATACTGAAACAGACATACACACACATACAGGCACACAGACATACATGCATACGCACTGACACACAGAAACATATTAACATACACACACATGCACAAAGACATACAGACACACACATATATACATACAGACATACAAAGAGACACATACATACATACATGCCTACTGACATACATACTGACATATATACAGACACACAAACATACAAACATACATACTTAAAGACACACACATACCTACTGACATACATACATACATACACACACACATACATACTGACATACATACATACACACATACTGAAACACACATACATACATACTGACTCACATACATACATATTGACAGACATAGACACACATACATACACACTGACACACACATTTGCAGCTCATTTTTCAGCCACCCTCCTGTTACTTACCTTTTTGGTGCAGGAGGGTGGCTGGGGCCTATGGGAGTTGGCTTGGCTATCCTTCACGGCCTCCACTCTGCCTCTCCTCCCTCCCACGCAGAGTGAACGGCTGTCACTTCCCAGCACTTCTTGCGGCGGACATTTTTAATGGGGTCCAGTCGTGCTATTAAACGGCCGCAGCGCTGACCGGGTGGCCCTAAGTGCAAAGCAGTGCACTTACAGATGTCTGTATGAGAAGTCATTGTACTGCATGAGGCCCCTGGCCAGGGCCGCCATCAGGGCAGTTCCACCTCAACACATGTGTTGTCATCAGGGGCGGGCTGGGACAGGGGACAGGGAGGCAATTGCCTCCAAGGCCGCCCTAAATCATGCTAAAAAACCCCGTTGTCCATTGGGGAACTGTGAGCTGTGCCAGCCGCTCAGTGCACTCAGTTCACCGAGTGTCCAACACAGCTCACAGATCCCCAGTGCCAAATGGAGCATTGGCTGTAATAAAGCTGACAGAAGCACTATGAGCAGAGCCTCTGTCGGGGGAGAGTACGCCTGCTTGCCTGCCACGGAGGCAGAGACAGGATCTCTTGGCTGTCACTTGGCTGTGGAGTCAGAGGGAGGGGAAAAGGAACGGCCGCTTACTGGCTGACAGGTAGTGAGAGCTAATGCATTCCGGGAGTTGTAGTCCCTGCTAGGGGCTCACTCAAGCTCCCGGGGGGACGGGGAGAACCCATCTTTAGCTCAGCAGGAAACTACAACTCCCAGTCTCCCAGTCCTCGCACAGACAATCTTCTTAGAGGTTGGAGGCAGAGGATAGGCACTAGGCAGCACCAGCGGAGTGAGGGAGAGACTTGGTGTGACTGGCTGCATTATAAAACCAGGAAAAGGTGGGCATGGATGGTGAGCTGATTCGGTGGTGCAATGGGCCACTTGACTGGATTTTCCCCCCAGGCCTAGGGCTACCAGCCCTCCCCTGACTCTACCCAGAAATTAAAACAAGACATCAGCCATAATCTGTTTTTAAACAGAGATTTAAAAAAAAAAATGAATAAATGCATTTTCCCACCAAAATAATTTCCATCAATTCTCAGATTTGTACTACTTTCTCTAAAACAGCATCTCATACCCAGGATTTCTGAGCTCATTGATTTAGTCCTGTTTTCTAAATTTAGTATACTTTTATCAATAAACTCATATGATCCCTAAATGTAGTTGTTAACAGGATGACAGTGTTTTATTGAACGCTTTGCTTTTTCTTTACACATACTGTACATCATGTAAAATTTAACAGCAACAAAAAAAAAATCAGGTTTATAAAATCATTAAACTTTTTTTCAGTTAAATCAGTTTTGATCTTTATTATTTGATGTTATATTTTCTGTATGTATGTCATGAACAAAAGTGCTATTACTGTAATTTACTTAAACTATATTTAACCACGTTCCCCCTGATTATTACCATTAATATAATGAAATAATTAGACTTGGAAAGTCACTTTGTGACAAACTGCAGTTTGTCAGAATTTTGCCCAATCCGATGATCGTAGAAATTCCCATACACTGAGCAGAAATTAAGCTGGATTACAATTCTGAATGTGATTCTGAATTCTGGCAGTGGCACTAAAATAAGGGATGCTTGATGGGAAAAGGAAGATTACTGATGGTTAGGGGACAGCCACTGCAGTTACAATTATTTATATAATGCCAAAATATTCTGCAGTGCTGTACAATAAATAAACCAAGACGAACAATTCTGACAAAACACTTCTAAAATACGACAACAGCAGGTGAAGATGGCAGTGCCCAAACGAGCTTGCAATCTAAACAGTCATTTTATACATAGATCAAATGAGAAGTGACGAATACAGGGGGAAAAGAGTAGCAGTAAATATATAAACATATAAATATAGACTTTTTTCCTATTTTTTTTTTATCAGTGTATTGCAAAAGATGTACATTATGAATATATTTTGTATATACCGTGCAGTGCACTGATTGGCCCATTTTCGCACCCGTTTGTCTGATCTGTATTCCCAAACCTTTTTTCGTTTAATGAATTTTGGATGAGCAGAACTGCAATATTGCCGAAATAAATCCATCCCAATTATTTATTTATTTTTTTCAGACAAAGTGGTTCAACCCCAATTTCTATTTTTTTTTTTTTTTGCAGTGCACACGTCTAGAAATAATACGTACGTGTAATAACACTGAAACTGTTATTAGATAACACCTCCATCTTTCTCCTTTCCCTATATTTGTCTCCTGCGCATCCTACCTCTCTTCCAAGTTTTTGTGTCTCAAAGTAGGTAGAATATTTGATCCTAGTATAACATAGTTAAAAGTTTAAATCTTAGCTCAGGAAATGTAAAATAGAAAATGAGTCATAAGATGTAGAATCCAAGTCTTATTTATGACTCCATGTTTCCATGCACGTATTGAAGCAACTTAATAAAAGGTATCTTTCTTTAAAATTGGTTATGTGGGCATAAATAGTTCTCATCTTGTTTTCAAATAAAAAATGCAATGAAAGTGATAGTGATAGCAAATTCATTATTGTTGAAGAATGGATGCTATAGATGGAAACACGTTAGGAGAACCTGTGAATAGACAGTGACTCATGAGAGTTACTCATGACTAAATAAAGCTCGCTGACACTTCTCTGCTGTGCTGGTACTTCATACATATAATCAGCAGACAGAAAATAACTCTTTCCTAGCCTAATCCCATTCTTACAAAATTAATACTTGCTAGTTCGTAATTTACTTCAATAAAGCTATTACACAATATCCCATTAGTCTTACTAAACACACACTGGGCAATCAAACAAATAAGATTTAACGCTCGTTTGAGCAAGGTCCTCATGAACCTATTGTTCCTTTCAAAATGTGTAATAGTTTGTCTCATTTATTGCTAAAGTCCCCATAATAATATTGCAAAGCCCTATGGAATATATTGGAGCTATATAAATGCCGATAATGATAATATATTTTAGGTCATTTAGAATATATACACACAAATGTAGGAACAAAGAATAGTGCAATTATTTCCAGCAAGATATAACCCATATTGACAATTCTTATTGTCCTGCACAATACAGAGCACAGTCAAGGGTGCAGAGGGGGTATGACTGTCATTTGTGGGTATATTGAATTTGCTATGATTTCCAATGGATAATACTTAGCTACCAAGAGGCAAAACAAAAACACAGTAAGTGAATAGTAGTGTAGTACCTTTGTAAATTGTACAGTCATGTTATCAAGTGTTGTTACTCCTGTGTCTGTCTCCCTCCAAGTCAACGGTGCTACCACCAGCTCCACCACGCAGGCTCGCTGCCTAGGTGTTCCCTTTGACTCCGACCTCTGCTTCAAGCCTCATGTTCAATCTATCGCCAAATCCAGTCATTTCCATCTCAAAAACATTGCGCGCATCCGTCCCTACTTAACGCCAGATGCGACTAAGGTGTTGGTCCATTCCACTGTCCTTTCTCGCCTTGACTACTGCAATCCGCTTCTCAGTGGTCTTACGTGCTCCCAACTTGCGCCAATACAGTCCATAATGAATGCGGCGGCGAGGCTCATCTTCCTGTCCGCCCGCACCTCCCACGCCTCACCCTTCTGTCAGTCCCTACATTGGCTTCCTATAAGATATAGAGCTCAATTTAAAATTCTGGTTCTTGCTTTCAAATCTCTACATAATGCTGCTCCCACCTATCTATCCTCCCTTATACACAAGTATGTCCCGTCTGATGACTTACGTCTATCTTCTGTTCGTACTTCCACCTCTGATGCTCGCCTTCAAGATTTCTCGAGGGCTGCACCCTTCTTGTGGAACTCGCTTCCCTCCTCCGTTAGATGCTCACCCAGTCTCCACTTCTTCAAAAAAATCGTTAAAAACCAACTTCTTCATAAAAGCGTATCAATTAAACTGTTAATAGCTCCCGACTGATTCCTCTTCTGCAACTGTCACTAGTCTAATACTATCCTTACCTTTTTGTGTCATTTTACCCCACTCCATTGTAAGCTCATTGAGCAGGGCCCTCAACCCCTCTGTTCCTGTGTGTCCAACTTGTCTGGTTACAAATATGTGTCTGTTAGTCCACCCATTGTAAAGCGCTGCGGAATTTGATGGCGCTATATAAATAATATAATAATAATAATAATATATTGTGTCGTTTTGTTATGAATTCACATAGTAAGGAACAGCAAACAACTGCAACAAAAATTAACTGTTTTTAAATTTCGCAAGATCTGAATTTGAGAAATAACTATATCCTATCATAATCTCTGAAATGTGGCATCAATAAACAATAAATATGTACAGTGGCCACAATTTTTTACATAAAAAAACAATAGGACAACCATCACTTTAAAAATATTCTTTTATATAATAATCCTGTCATCAAGTTTTGAAAAGACATATATAAAAAAAAATTAAAAAAGAGAGAAAGAAAAACTCATCCCTGTCTTTAGTATATGACAGGATCCTTCAGCCATATACAAACACATTGGGTCAGACAGTGTTTGAAAATAGATAGTCTTTATGGTCTTTACTGCTTCCCTCAGAAACAAGGAAAATTAATCTGTTTTCAAACAGCAAACACTATCAGGCCTAAGGTGCATATACATGGGTAAAGTATCCTGTCATATAATAAATGTGTGGATGTGTTTATATATATATATATATATATTTATTTTGTTATACATTTTTTTTGGGGGGGGGGGGGTTGTTTAGGTTTTGTGAGGGCTTACATTTAGGATAAGAAGAAAGAGGTGTTTAGTGTATGTGAAAATAAAGCATTATTTAGTCTGTCTCTTATGATTGATATTAGAGCTGCAGTAGCTGTTATACAGTGTGTACTCGGTGCTAATCCTCATGCAAGCTATTTCCTGTGTGAGAGGCTGTTAGTGGCAGATGAAAGGAAGATCACTTCCTGTTGAGCTTTATGTGCCCCCCAATCCACTTTCACACTTTGTAAAATCCCACCTTACCCTTAGAATATCTCCTTGCTTAAGTATTTGTGAGTGTTACACACAGTCACACTGGCACACTCTCTTTGTTGGAGCTACTGCTCATCAGTTGAGATGGTCCATTTGGGTTCACTTAGAGGATTGGTAATAGGGGTGAAGAATAAAACAACCCTAGTTTTTCTTTAAGTTTGCCATTTGTATCTTAATACTCCCCCCTTGGGGGGGGGCGGAGCCAACAGCCGAGCCGTCTGGTCGCATCTCCAGAGAGCTCCGCGAAATCTCAGCACAAAAACAGATAAATCAACTATTTTAACCCCCCCAAAAAAGGAAGAAACAAGCTGAACTGCAATAGTAAATAGAGCAGCAATGGGCAGGAAAAATAAGAACCACTCTTGGACTTGTAAGACCATACTACCCGCTCTTCACAATGCCTTACTATATACAAACAAGGCCGCAAACAAGTTATGTCACTTTACTGTATTGCTACATTAATTTACCCAATTTAAATACCTGCATAGGTACCTATTGTGCCCCACGTAGGGGTTTGGTTATATGTTTCCATATTTACATGTCAGTATCCTATTATGATACACTCGCTGCGCACCCTGCGCTGCTCTTAACAAGGCAGACGCCCCACTTACTAAATGCAACGGGTCTGACCGTGACCTTAAACACTATATCTAAAATAGTAATACGATCTCGATGTAAAGTAATATGAAAATGTCTATAGCCCAAACTTAGGATGCCAGAAATTCCAGACTTAACCACTGGTGTATTGCTCAGTTTAACCCGTAACACAAATGATATGTTTAATACTTACTATAAATGTGCACCATTTTCAATGCCACTGTTCAATGATAAATGTTTACGCTGTTGTGGCGTCATTGATATGCTCTGTAAACACCATGCACAATAAAAATAAAGAATACCAAAAAAAAAGAAAATGCTCCCCCCTTGTCCCTTGCCTGGAATTTGTCACAGATCAAATTCCCTTTAAGATAAAGTACCCGCTTCTTTCTATTATTTATTTAAAAGAAGGGGAAATAAGACTTTGTAAAAAACAAAACAAAAAAAAAAACTGTGAAATGACAGTCCCACTTTAACTTCACTCTCACTTATTAACTTTCCAGGACAGCATAGCGAAGTTGATTTATGCGTGGTGACCAATCACTAAGGATATACCATGGATAAGCAAACAGTTGTTGGGGATACATGATTGAAAAGGAGTACACCTATAGAAACTGCTTCCCACTATAGCCACCCACCCTCCTTGGTCTGACTGCAATATGAATGGGCAGCAGCCGCTATTCAAATATATATATATATATATATATATATATATATATATATATATATATATATATATATATATATATATATATATATATGTGAAGGTAAGAAACAGGAGCACTCACTTGGATTTTTCAAATGTGTATTAACCGTTTAACCACAAATCAACATCAACGTTTCGACCCTTCAGGGTCTTTATCAAGATATATTTAAAATCACAAAGCTAGGCGTCTGCCTGCTTCTCCTGAAAGCTATATTGGTCTTCCAGCAGTTGTATTCCTGTATACATAGGAGCACTGATATTACTGGAGGGAGTAGCAAAATACAAATCTGGGGTCTTTAGATGGGATGTGTTAAAACCGCCACAAAATGTGTGGGAAAAAGTATTATTGTTAACTTCAGCAAAAAAAAACAAAAAAAACATGATGAAATGGCCACATGAAAAGGCTCAAAAGATTAGCCCATTTGGTCTACTTTAGGAATTTTTAATTTATGACAGTAGAGCATTTTAGGCCTGTGAAATTCACCAACCTTTTTTATATGTCTGTGAAAAACAAAAACATTGAAAAGTATATTACAAATAAATCTGTTAAACGTTTCTGAAAAGAGGAACAAACAAATAGTAAAGGTGCCAACACAGCCTCAGTCACGAACGCACAGCACCTTAGAAAAGCTACTGTCACTGCAAGTCCCTAACAGGATTAAACAATTCTAATTATAGACAATTTGTTAAATTGTATTTTTACAGACCTCCCTTGTTTCAGAGCTTCTATCCACCCTGGTACCACATATATGTGGGAGATATGGCCTGGCAGTTTGTGACACATTTTGTTAGTCCTGCCATAAACAGAGAGGCCAAACATGGTACGACAACATGAAAAATAGTAAGTACTAGATACTGTTTAAATCACTGATTATGAATTAACTGACTGCTTTTCAAATTATTTAATAATTTGGATTAACCTTTAAGCAGTTTTAAAAGAAATATCAAATAACATATATATATATATATATATATATATATATACCAAGAAAGTTATGGTGGGGAAAAAAGTGATTGAAAACCCCTTCAATCAATCAATACATTGTTAAACACAGATCTGCACACCAGTCAAACCATAAGACTTGTTACTACTGCAAGGAATTCTGGGTGGGCATATACAAATTAGTTTAACAAAGAATCACATTTTGCCTAATTCTTTCCACTTTATACATGGATTCATTGGAATATATGTCTGCCATATACAACACCTTTGAAACACAACTCAGGAAAAGATGTAAAGCCAGTGAACCACTCATGGACAGCTGTTTCATTGTTAATGCAAATCATCAGCATGAGGTTGGTTACTGGCTTGCTAGTGAGGCTTGGTGTTACTTTCAGAGCAAAAAACAAAGACTTTTTACTTTAGAGCAAAAAAGAAAGACTTTTTACTTTAGTTTGCTTATCCTGGCTGGAAGACTTTCTAAAATGTATTTGTTGAATGATCTTAGTTCTATTAGTCAGAATTGGGGCAACCCCTACACACAGGGAGAAGGATGTTAGTCAAAATAGAAGGAAGAACTGGATACGTATACCGGACCTTAGAGTGGCCGGACTTAACATATGCCTAAAAAGGCAAGAAAGCTTAGTAATAAAGGATGCCTAGGTCAAGGAATACAGAGGTACACAAGAATAAGAAAACAAGCCAAGGTCAAAGTGATACAGAATCAGAATAGTCAAAATATGAACCCATGACACAGAGACTGCTAACTGTAAGGTGGACTTACCTTCCAACGATTGGCAGAACATTCCTGAATTCTAGGTCATTTCCATCCGTCCAGAGTTTTTTTCCCAGGTGTCCTACAATTGGGAATGCCAGACAAAAGGTGCACAGAAAGAGCACATTGAGGATATTAATTAGTGCAAATTGCCTTTAGGACATTGAGCCCATTTAAGAGTGCATCAGAAGCCCTTAATAGGGCAGGCAAGAATGATAAATGGTCAGCCTGGCATGGATATAAATCCAGGCCGACACATCCCCTTTTTAACTAAGCCATCACTAGGAAAATTACATGCAAGTGGCCCCCTCACCACATTCCCTAATTCAAGAAATCTCAATGTATCCTACCTGGTAAAATATTTTATAAATAAATAAATGTATGTGTGTGCCACAGTCAGGTTTTGCTGAACATCGTCCATGATAAAAAAAAACAACATTTGGACATGCCATAAATGTTGGAAAAAAGTGTACAGCAATGCAAAAAAAGCACCAATATTGCCTAGCCTTGGCATTTGCCACATTAGTCATTTTGCAATGCCAAGCCTGAGTTGTCAACATTAGATTAACCAAGATTATATGGTTGCTTCTATCACTGGTATTTTTGTTCCTTAGTTGCAGTTTCTTTAATCGGTTCCATAGTTTTTCTACTAGATTCATGCCAGGGCTTTTCTAATCAAGATAGGGGGCGCAATTAGAAACCACACATAAAATGTGAGTATAAGACTTGTTCACTGCTCAATATTTACTTTTATCCATTATTTGAGTGAATTGCATAGTATATCTGGAAGTATAGAGAAAAAAAACACTTAGAATAATAGTAAATAATAATAGTAAAAAAAAACATAGTTGTAACGGATCACCTGGCACCCCGACTCGGTACCTCCGTTAATGGATGCTCCTAGTGCTTCCTGAGGACTCCAAGCACTCTGGCAGACACCACAATCACCGAATCCGAGAAACCTTTAAATTCTCCCAAGCATATGAATGCTGTAGACCATTGAATAGGAACCATACGAATAGGCTTGTACTCCTAGCAGTCAACTGGAACAGCATACAATAAATCCTTCCCCCAATAATGAGACGACACATCACTTTGAGGGTAAAACAGGAACTCTGGACTGGCTCATCCAGCCTGGCTTTTATTACACTAATCCACATACAGGCCACACCCAGGGGGAGGCATAAAATAACCAATCACATACATGGTTCAGCCCACACATCCCCTCCCCTCAGATAACATTAAACTCAATTATCCGGTACACTTTTTCAGCCAAGTTCTGGATGTACCCCAAAACCCGGGGGTACACCTTTAAATCCAGCATCGCTGGATAGCCCTTATTCAGGGGGACAATATATCCAAAATTCAAGTAATTCGGATGAATGGTTCGTGAGATATGGGGTTCCAAAGATTTGACCGACCGCATGGGTAAAGTATCCGAAAACAGTTCCATGCATTTTGGCCCTGCGGTCGGTCACAAACAAGGGAATGAAAACAGGCGAATTGCCTGTGTTATAGAGCCTGGAGAGGGTTTGAATGAATTCCCTTGTTTATGGGGTTCTTTCTACCGAACGGCGGGTCATTCGGTAGTTTCCATACGAATTTCTGGAAGTATGGAGGTCTCAGCGGTGTTTGCCTAGTCAAGTGTCCGATTTTAGTTCCAGACACTCGACGGCAAAACACCGCTGTTCGGTAGTTTAAGATGGCCGCCGCCACGTGTTTGTTTCCCGAATGGCGGCCACCCAGAGGACAAAGAATACATTACACTGATTGCCAATTACCCGTTTGCAACATTGTTGCAAACTGTAATTGGAGGCACACTTATTCCTGGGTGGTCTGGTTGTTCGGTAGTTTCACTCAATATAATAAATGGAGTGATTCTACCGAACAATCAGATGAATGCTGCATACATATCCCAGGTTAAACTTAATACACATATAATATTACAGGCAGTACACTAGAATATGTATCACAGTCTTAAAGGGACAGTAGTCCCAAAAGTCCCAATATGTCCATAGATGCTGTTAAAAGGGCCAGTAGCAGCAATATACAGTACAATATGCCCCAAATAACCCAGGGGCCATAGTCAGCAGGTAGGAGGCTAGCAAACAGGCTTCTCCAGGGCCCAGTGGCGAGGTTGGTTTCGCCACAATAGTATAATACTGCAAAAAGTGATATAAAGAACTATAAGTGACAATTAGTAACTCACACTTTCCAGGGCCACTTATAGTAGGCTCTGGCTATGCAGGCATGTAGATGTAAGTGCTTCACTGCTTCACTTCTGCTACCAAACTCCTTGTTTACTCCTCCAGGAATCAGGACCCAGGAATAAAGTTAAATGTTAACAAATTTATTGCAGCAAAAAAAATAAAAGAATAGGGCAACTATTGCAACAGATTTAAGCACACAGTCAATAGCAGAAAGTCAAAAATACCAATAGCATGATGCGTTTCGACCCACAAGTCTTCATCATAGTTTCTCCTTCTGCAGTTCTCCTAATATACCATGCAGCAAGGAAATTAAAGTTGGCGCCTTTTGCGGTGTCTTGCATACCTTCCGGCTGCCGGATTCAGACGCTCAGCATCTTGACCTCATCAGTACTTGCAAGGGCAGGCAGTGGACGAAAAGCAAGTAATTCCATGCCTAATCTCGTTTTGGGCATCCTTGAGTTCTATTCTTTTATATTTAGCTGTTCAATTCCTTTTATATATAACTTTAAAAAGGTTCCTAGATGGTGAGCATATTAAATTATCTCTAAGTATCACACACCAATGGCAACTATATTTGAGATAGTTGCAACATTCTGATTCAAACTTGATACTTAGTTATAGGTAATATTTCTTTTTAGAAGCTGCTAGCAATTATCCTTGAGCTCTGTGTTGTATGTAAATAGTAGTGGATATATTTTAGTACACAACTTTGGCGGCCTATTACATATTTTAATATCTTTATCAATAAAAGTTGTTTTAAATCTGAATTCCTCTCTGTGTGATTACTCACTATAAACAATTTTTCCACTGACGTCAACATGCCACTGAAGTTCTTTTGCTACATTTGATGTAGATTTAAGAAGAACGTTCTACTCTGCATTCCAAAATAATCTTGTCTGATTAAAATATTTGACTTCAAACTATGCTGGAAATAAGACCTATAAGGATCACTGAAGGTGAAAAAAGTTCTTTATGTGTGAGTCATGCAAGTATTTTCTAACTAAAAGAAAAAAATCTTTTGGTTTAATAGTTTAATATAGTGCGTGACATCAGTTCAGCAATGGAACAATATGGTAAATAATAAAATGAAAATACACAAAAATAAGTCCTGTGTTTAGACTCCCACTACTCCTGAGTGGCAGCAATGACGATAGAACACATCAGCCTGAATACATACAATAAAAACCAAAGAAAATAGTTATTTGTGCACTATCCCAAATCCCTATGCATATTTATGTAACTGGAGGTTTTTTAATATCGCTCCAATGACCGTTTAAGCACAAGCTCACATGCCACGCCAGGGCAATCCTCTTAGGTGAGTCCTACACTAACAATCCACCTTGCTGTCTTCATCTTCATTGGAGTGATACTAAAAACCTCTCTCTGTCTCATTAGAGAGTTTTCTTTACCTGACGCTGAAGGAAGCAAAGTGAATTGTTAGTGTAGGACTCACCTAAGAGATTTGCCTTGACGTGGCAGGTGAGCTTGTGCTTAAAGGACCACTATAGTGCCAGGAAAATAAACTCGTTTTCCTGGCACTATAATGCCCTGAGGGTGCCCCCACCGTCATGGCCCCCCTCCCGTGAGCTAAAGGAGGAGGAAGGGGTTAAATCTCTTACCTTTCTCCAGCGTCGGGCTCCCTCGGCGCTGGGGACTCTCCTCCTCCTTTGGATGTCATCGGCTGAATGCGCATGTGCAGCAAGAGCCATGCGCGCATTCAGCCAGTCCATAGGAAAGCATACTCAATGCTATCCTATGGACGCTGGCATCTTCTCACTGTGAAAATCACAGTAAGAAGCGTGGAAGCGCTTCTAGCGGCTGTCAATGAGACAGCCACTAGAGGCTGGATTAACCCATATGTAAACATAGCAGTTTCTCTGAAGGGCTAAACCTAGATGGACCTGGAACCCAGATGACTTCATTAAGCTGAAGTGGTCTGGGTGCCTATAGTGGTCCTTCAAACTGCCATTGGAGTGATATTAAAAAACCTCCAGTTATTTAAATGTGCATAGGGATTTGGGATAGTGTGCAAGTAACCCTTTTCATTGATTTTATTAAATAATAAAATGACTTACCAAGTGTCCCATAGAGAGAGCAATCAGTATTTTGGGCCGAAACCTTCCTCTTAACTAGTAGCTCCAAATTGGTTCTATATATGTCTGTTATGACAGAGCTTTACATCATAACACTCACAGTAGCTTATCTTTACTATAAATGCATTTACAAATTATTATATATACTGCTTCTACCCACAACTGACTTTTGAAAATTGTATCTTCATGGATGGAAGCACTTCCTCCCATTGAAGACATCTGAAGCTTTGCTAATGTAACCATAATATCCTCCCTGTAGATGGTATTTGCTGTTTATCTCCTCTCCTTACCCCTTTATTCTCAGCTTTCCATGCCCTTCTTCGTCATCTCTTCTGGCTCCTTTATACCAACCCACTGTTTTGGCATTGTCATTAGAATTGTAGCTCCCTCCATCCCCAGAGGGAAATATGATGGCCCTGGTTTTAAAGCATGTGCATATTTTGATGATGCTGTACCAATGCAGTGTCTTTCCTCATGGACTCATTTCTATTTTTTTTTTTTTTTTGCAGTATCTGTACTGTTTTATATCTGTGTTTCCTGTTATTGTTTTATGCAAATTTAGTAATCTGTAATTGTATCTGCATAGATATTATACTTTGCTCTTGTACTTTCTATAGTTTACGGTAGTAGTTCATGAAATCACTGAAAGGGTCTCTGGCCAGACCTACCGCCACACCCGTAAACCTAAATTGTCTCTTTTGATCATTTGAAGTGTTGGGAGGTATGGGTATAGAGTGAAAGAGTACTAACCTAAACACTTCTAAACTATTTTGATTCTTAGACAAGCTCATAAATGCTATTCATTTTATGCAACTGAGCAGGCACACGAAAAATAATCTCACTGGCAGATCTATGTTCTAAATAATTTTGAAGCCAGCCACAAATATTAAATACATGTCTCCACGGTTAACAAGCTCTTATTTTCTAAACCACAAAGTGTATGCGAGAAACTAGGTGTATGAGATTGTCTTTACATAAATGTTTGTGTTAAGGATGAACTGTCACAAGCATTTTACTTTTAACCCTTGCTTTAAACCTTCTAGATTTGAAAATATGGGTTTGCGAGGTTTGAAAAAGAAAATTAAATGTAGAAATCAACCCCATTTTATTCTGCAAATGGTCACCTACCTCTAGCTGGCAATTATTGTTCAAGGATGTTGGATTTATATTGTCCGACGCCTGCAACACCCAGGTCAGCAGCTTATCTAACTTTTTAGCCCTGTTTCTGGCAAGCGGCAGGGCTGCTGGAGGGTGAAAGTGTTGACTGGAGTCGGGATAGGACTGGGCCTAGGGCTAGCTGGGGCTGCTGTGGGATATTGGGCACTTAGATAAAAAAATACCCCTAGGACAAGACTTTGCTAAAACTCTTCTGCCATGAAGGCACCTGCAGATAAGAATAATTATCACAGCAATATAGTGAAATCACATCCTTATCAAAACTAACATTCATTTCCTGCAAGTTCCAAGTACGACAATAAATAAAGAATAATTTGACTGTGACAGAATGATGTAAATAGAAGAAACGAGCATTTAATTGAACAATTAAATCATCAGTACAGCTAGGATGATGCAGCAAACAAACTGATTAGAAGAATACAGTTAATTTAGGAAATAAAACATCTTGATGTTGTTTTCAAATCTAAGATTTTTTTTCACTCTCTTTTTTTCCCTTTTGTTATTTCTCCAACTGATAGAAATTGCTATTTATATTTGCTATAGAATATTCCAGCATGCAGCACTGATTGTATGGGGACATCCACCATATGTAAAGGGTTAAAGGGTTACAGCAGCTAGTTTAGTAATTCCCTTTATTTTTCTTCTAATAGTCAATGTACCCCATTCTTGGCAGGTCCTATCCTAGCAACCTATGGCCTTCTCTGATGAGATTAACCCAGATGGGATGGGGTTCCAGACTGCCAAATTCATGCAACTAGACACCAGTGGCGGATCCAGAGCCTGATCTCAGGAGGGGCACTTGTAGATTATTTAAAGAAATAATCCAGACACAATAACCACTACAGCTCAGTGTAGTGGTTATGGTGTCTATAGTGCCGGGACCCCCTCCCAGAGTAAGTAGTCAAACCGTTTAAGAACAGTTTGACAACTTACCTGAAGTCTGCTGGGAAATGGGGCTGTAGTAGTGCATAGGAGCAGTAGTGTGTGTGAGTGGTGCAATGTGTAAGGGGTGCAGTGTGTGTGTGAGGGGGACAGTGTGTGAGCGTGTGTGAGAGCGGCAGTGTATGTCAGGGATGCAGTGTATGTGTGGGACAGTATGTGTGTGTAACAGTTGCAGTGTGTGTGTGTGAGTATTGCAGTGTATGTGTGAGTGTGGGCAATGTGTGTATATGGGGCGGCAGTGTGTGTGTATGGGGGCAGTGTGTGTGTATGGGGGCAGTGTGTGTGTATGAGGGGGCAGTATGGGTCTATGGGGGTCAGTGTGTGTGTATGAGGGGGCAGTATGGGGGCAGTACAGGTCTATGGGGGTCAGTGTGTGTGTATGGGGGCAGTATGGGGGTCAGTGTGTGTGTGTGGGGGCAGTGTGTGTGTATGGGGGCAGTATGGGTGTATGGGGGGCAGTGTGTGTGTATGGGGCAGTATGGGTGTATGGGGGCAGTGTGTGTGTATGGGGGGCAGTGTGTGTGTATGGGGGCAGTGTGTGTATGGGGGGCAGTATGGGTGTATGGGGGCAGTATGGGTGTATGGGGGCAGTATGGGGGTCAGTGTGTGTGTATGGGGGTCAGTGTGTGTGTATGGGGGTCAGTATGGGTGTATGGGGGCAGTGTGTGTGTGTATGGGGGGCAGTGTGTGTGTGTATGAGGGGCAGTGTGTGTGTGTATGAGGGGCAGTGTGTGTGTATGGGGGGCAGTGTGGGTGTATGGGGGCAGTGTGTGTGTATGGGGGCATTGTGTGTGTATGGGGGCAGTATGGGTGTATGGGGGGCAGTGTGTGTGTATGGGGGCAGTGTGTGTGTATGGGGGCAGTATGGGTGTATGGGGGCAGTGTGTGTGTATGGGGGGCAGTGTGTGTGTATGGGGGCAGTATGGGTGTATGGGGGGCAGTGTGTGTGTATGGGGGGCAGTGTGTGTGTATGAGGGGCAGTATGGGTGTATGGGGGGCAGTGTGTGTGTATGGGGGGCAGTGTGTGTGTATGGGGGGCAGTGTGTGTGTATGAGGGGCAGTATGGGTGTATGGGGGGCAGTATGGGTGTATGGGGGGCAGTATGGGTGTATGGGGGCAGTGTGTGTGTAATGGGGGGCAGTGTGTGTGTATGGGGGGCAGTGTGTGTGTGTATGGGGGGCAGTGTGTGTGTGTATGGGGGGCAGTGTGGGTGTATGGGGGGGGGCAGTATGGGTGTATGGGGGCAGTATGGGTGTATGGGGGCAGTATGTGTGTATGGGGGGCAGTGTGTGTGTATGGGGGCAGTATGGGTGTATGGGGGGCAGTGTGTGTGTATGGGGGGCAGTTTGTGTGTATGAGGGGCAGTATGGGTGTATGGGGGGCAGTGTGTGTGTATGGGGGGCAGTGTGTGTGTATGGGGGGCAGTGTGTGTGTGTATGGGGGGCAGTATGGGTGTATGGGGGGGGGCAGTATGGGTGTATGGGGGCAGTATGGGTGTATGGGGGCAGTATGTGTGTATGGGGGGCAGTGTGTGTGTATGGGGGCAGTATGGGTGTATGGGGGGCAGTGTGTGTGTATGGGGGGCAGTGTGTGTGTATGAGGGGCAGTATGGGTGTATGGGGGGCAGTGTGTGTGTATGGGGGGCAGTGTGTGTGTATGAGGGGCAGTATGGGTGTATGGGGGGCAGTATGGGTGTATGGGGGGCAGTATGGGTGTATGGGGGCAGTGTGTGTGTAATGGGGGGCAGTGTGTGTGTATGGGGGGCAGTGTGTGTGTGTATGGGGGGCAGTGTGTGTGTGTATGGGGGGCAGTGTGTGTGTATGGGGGGCAGTATGGGTGTATGGGGGGCAGTATGGGTGTATGGGGGCAGTATGGGTGTATGGGGGCACTGTGTGTGTAATGGGGGGCAGTGTGTGTAATGGGGGGCAGTGTGTGTGTATGGGGGGCAGTGTGTGTGTGTATGGGGGGCAGTGTGTGTGTATGGGGGGCAGTGTGTGTGTATGAGGGGCAGTATGGGTGTATGGGGGGCAGTATGGGTGTATGGGGGCAGTGTGTGTGTGATATAAGGGTATGGGGTCTTTTTTTTTTATATATATTTATTTTTTATTTAAATAAATATTCTATGTCCCCCCTCCCTTCTTACCTTTACTGGGGGAGGGGGGACATTTCCCTGGTGGTCCGGTGGGCGATTCATTGGTGGTCCCAGTGGGGAGAGTGAACTCTAGCCCACGCTCCCGGGCTAGAGTTCACTCTCGCGAGATTTGGAGCGTTGCCGTGGTAACCGCGGCAACGCTCCAAATCTCGCGAGAGGAGGACCCGGAGGAGCTGCAGCCTGACCTCCGGGTCCTCCCTCTCACTCTCTCCCTCCCCCGCCGGCCGCCAGCACAGTGCCTGCGGACCTGGGAGGGAGATCTGTGATCTCCCCTCCGGTCCGCACGCACATTTCAGGGCTGACAGGGGAGGGAGAGGGAGACCGTCGGTATTCTCGGGGGGGGCAATTGCCCCGTTGCCCCCCCCCCCTGGATCCGCCACTGCTAGACACTGGCAAAAAAGTTGAAATTTCTCATCACAGGCAGTGTTTTAAGCTGAAAGACTGCACATGCAAATTACTTGGCAGAAGTAACCCTTTAACCCCTTAAGGACACATGACGTGCCTGACACGTCATGATTCCCTTTTATTCCAGAAGTTTGGTCCTTAAGGGGTTAAAGGGGCAGTCTAAGCACCATAACCACTTATCAGGTTGCCTAGTTATTCCGGCACTCATTGTGACACTTTGCTTATGTCAGTAATGGTGACTGGAAACCCAATTTAAATACCTTGTGTCCTTCCTGCATCAATTTTGATGTGAGACACCCTGACTGTAATACTTCACTTTGATCTTTGACTGTAATACTTCACTTTGTCTTAGCCTCCTTGTGTCAATCTAAGGTAATAAATTACGCCAATCACTATGTCCTTACCTGCTTTATAGCCCCCCTCTGGCATCTCCCTGATTATATCAGATGCTAGGGCTATTTAAACTCAGTCCACCAGAGGTCCTATGCCCTGTCATGGTCTCTTGTAGCCCAAGAGTGCTTTTATACTGTTTTAGCTTATTTAGAAATAACACCATGGCTTGTTTGTTTGTTTCTGTGACTGCCCAATTACAGACTTTTCAATCCAGCTCAATGACAAGGCTGTGCTCTGGCCGTTACTCTGAGCAATTGACTGACAATTTAGTTCCACTGAGCTAAACATCCAGGAAGTAACAGGACCAGTTGTGTGCTTGAAATGTTGGGGTCCCTTGTTTGTTAGAGCAGCTCCATCGTAATGCTGGGAGAAAGTGATATCAATGATGTCAAATCGTCCAGCATTGGCACCTGGGAGGGAGCTCTGCAGGCTTCTATCTAATAAGAGGCCCCTCTCTGATGCTGATGGTCAATGAGGTCTAGTCAGGGGAGATATTTCTATCTGCCCAACCAGACCACTATTTGTTATAGAGCCCTATGAGGACCTCTGAGCTGGTCTGGGTCCCTTAATATACTGCCTATACCCCCCACAATTGAGATCCTGACTAAGCAGCAAACCAACTAACTCTGTTAATAGGCTTCTAGACCCTGTGTGTTAAATTTACAAAGCAGATAAAAGCTTCTAAAGACTGCATGATCTATAAATGCAAACTGCTGTACAGAGAACACAGTCTTTACACATAAAGCACTTCAGCAAACCTAAAGTGCTTTAGGGGCCCGGAGTGTCAGATTAGGTCTAGCCACCTCTAAAGGTCGATAATATGTCAATTTTCCTTGCTGTACTAGATTTGTGTGTTGGAACCCCTAACAAATCCTGACACAACTATAGCCTATTGTAGTGGGTATGGTGCCAGTAAGCTGCGGTTATCATTGCCAATATAAATTTTGGCCATATTTGGATAGCAGTGATAGACTTAGACAGCATATTGCTGTCAATCAACTATGGATGAAACTGCTATTTCTAATACACAATAATAAGTGCATTTACAATACAACATGTGATAAGCCAAACTGTTGATTCCTTGGAAACCCTAGTTTTTGTCAACATGACCACTACAATAGCTTTAGTGGTTATTGTGTGTAAACTGCTATTATAACTTGCTTAGTCCTCTAACTGACAACTTTAAAATTGCATGTTAAAATTTAAATTCACCTCCTTTCTGAAGAGACACCACCAAACCAACCTCCTAGATTGCCACAAACAAATAGCACTAACCTCCAAACAGAACAAACTACAACCCTCACCACAATTAGCAGCACAACTTCAAACACTATATACCCGCTTAACAGAGCTAAACACAGAAAAAAACAAGAACATACTCCACAAATTAAAAGCCAATGTTTACCATAATAGCGGCAAGGCCAGTAAATACTTAGCCAATCGATTATGAGCAAAGTACGCCAACTCAAAAGTCACCCACATTGTAGGTGAGGACGACAACAAAAAAATCACCCCCACAGATATTAGCAAGGAATTTGCGGAGTTCTACTCCAAACTCTATAACCTGAACACCTCCGGCAATGTACATCTGGCCAACGCAGACGAAATAGACAGCTACCTACAGAAGGCTAACCTCCCCCAAATAGATTTGACACAAGCAGCCAACCTGCTAAAACCTATTACAATACAGGAAGTGCTGAACGTGATAAAGGGATTACCAAGGGGTAAAGTGCCGGAAGCAGATGGCCTATTATAAGCTATATGCCCAAGAACTCGCCCTGCATCTCCTGAAGGTGTATCACTCTGCCTCTGAATCGGGGAAACTACCGCACGAAATGTTGTTGGCCACCATAGTAACCTTGCCCAAACTGGATAAAACACCAGACCAATGCAAAAATTACCGACCCACATCGCTATTAAACACGCACGCAAAAATATACGCAAATGTCCGAGCGAATAGATTCAGCGACCTCTTGCCCACACTCATAGGCGACGACCAAACGGGATTTGTGAAAGGCAGGCAAGGGCTAGATAACACCTGCAAACTGACGCTGCTGTTAGAGAGTCTTAGAAAGGCCAGGGGCAGCGGGCTGCTCCTTGCGCTAGACGCCGAAAAGGCATTTGATCGTTTCAGCTGGCCTTTTCTAGAACGATCACTGCGGGCATATGGGTTCCCCCCAACAGTTGTGGGACCGGTGTTCGCACTGTACTCTACCCCATCAGCACAAGTCCTCCAAGCTGGATTTAAATCGCACCCCTTGAACATCACCAACGGTACAAGACAGGGCTGCCCCCTATCACCCCTACTGTACGTCCTGGCCCTGTAACCCCTTCTACGCAACATCAGAGTGCACCCTCTTATACATGGCATTACTGTGAAAGGTACAGCATATAAAATCAGTGCTTTCGCAGACGATATACTATTATATATCACGAAACCCACTGAGTCCCTCCCTAACCTTATGCAGACTATCAAACACTATGGCCGGCTGTCATATTATTTGTTAAACGCGTCAAAAACCCAAGCAATGGGGATAGGACTCCATGCCTCCCAGATGTTGACCCTGAGCAAGACATACCCATTTGAGTGGAGGTCAGACTATATAAAGTATTTAGGACTCCTCTTTACCAAAAAAACCCTCAGACCTCCCAACTAGGAACTATATTAGGGTCTGGAATGACTCTAAAGTAATCTTAAAGACATGGGGGGCCCTCTTCCTTACATGGACCGAAAGAATAGTGGCACTGAAGATGTCCGTGCTCCCACGGCTACAATATGTCTTTCGGACCCTCCCACTAAAACTCCCCCAATCCTACTTCTAGGCAATCCAGAAAGACATGAATAAGTTTATTTGGGGGAATGGGAGACCCCGGGTGGTGCTGAAACTCCTCAAGGCACCGCTGAGGGAGGGGGGACTGGCAGTTCCACACATTCGCTCCTACTACCAAGCAGCAATACTAGTATCCGCACTACCACACCTTATAGACCAATCCCGCCACAGTGGGTAACATTAGAGACACGGTTGCTAGATCCATATGAAATCTCACATATTCTGTGGATACCCACAACACTTCGGCCAACAATACCGGACATGCCAAACCAACTGTCATTACTACTGCAAACATGGGATACACATAGAGCCAAATTGTGCACCAACCCTCAAATATCTAAAGCCATGCCCACATGGGCCTTAACATACTGTATCCCGACGTTCAATGCTAGACCATGGCACGAAAAGGGCCTACATAACTTAACCCACTTCTACACGGGAAATAAGCTCACAGATTACGCCACACTGCGCTTAGTTTACGGGGTCCCACAGGCCTCCCACTTCTCTTATAGACAACTCCAATCCTTCCTACGCAAATACGAACCTCATGACCCCACACCACAAGACATAGGGACACAGAACACCACACTGTGGGAACAAATGTGCCTGGATAAACACCTACTTAAATCGTGCAGGCCGCTCTCCATGTGTTACAGACTACTCCTAGAATACTCTCCACTCTCTGACACCACACCTGCGAAACAGGGGGCACTAGACCTCAATGAAGTGATCGCCCAACGAACATGGAATGACATCATTGTCTCTCCAAAAAAACTGGTCAAATCGGCCACTCTCTTAGAGCAACATACGAAAATGATATATAGGTGGCACTTAGTACCCGCGAGGCTGCACAAACTTTACCCAACTAGCTCCCCACAATGCTGGAGATGTGCCTCTCACGTAGGTACTGTACTGCACACATGGTGGCAATGCCCGCTGATCCAACCGTTCTGGGAGGACATACACAAAATACTATTAGAAATTGCACACGTAGAACTAAAATACGAACCACGCACATACTTGCTGCTTTCTACCCCTTCAGAAACACCTCCACACATTTGAAAAATCACATATCACCTGCTGCTTACAGCACAACGAGTGGTAGCGAGGAACTGGAAATCTAGCCTAACCCCAGCAATAGAGATGGTTCTCTTGGAACTAGACAACCAAAGAATATATGAACAATGGTTCACCAACATATGCCCCCCTACTGTAACAAATAAGGTGGCCTGGGAAGCCTGGGAGACATGGAGATAGACACACCGCAAAAAGGAATAGAACATACATGGGTGCAGTGAGAGCAGATAGAGGTCAGACCTAGTATACTAGGGACAACCCGAGGAGAACCAAGAAGAGTAATATATATGTATAGGGAACAATGTACAAAGAGAATGATTACTGTCTACCTTGTATGTACTTATGTGGTTCAGAAATATTGGATGACAGCCCCCTCCCCCCACCCCCTCCCCTTTTCTACTTTCTGTACCCCTCCCAACCTTATCACTTATGATATGTTAAAAACAATAAAAAATGTCAAATAAAAAAAACAAAAAACAAAATTAAATTCAAACATTGCTTCTTGCCCGTCATTGATAATGAAACACCATGTCCCCCATAGGTAGCTGACTTAGAGTTAGGAATGGCTGAAGATTGAGTGGGAATAGTGAGGAATTAGCATTAGACAAGAATAGAGAAAGTCTGCCTGCTTTCAAGATCCTGTGAATTGTAACATGATCCTCAGACAGACCTGGCATGGCACTAAAATAAAATCTTGAAACATTACAGTACATCTTAAACGGCACACATCGGCTTGGCTGTCAAACAAGATCCCACCATAATAGTGATATGCACACTGACTGGCAACTTTAAATTAACATACTTTTAATGATGTCACCCCTCACACTGCCATACCCCATTTATTCAAACTCATTGCCCTCTTGTTAGAGCTCTCTGGATATAGACTTAAACATTACAAATATAGGAGAATAAAACTATAAAGGAATAAACCTTTACTTTCCACTGGAGATCATCCTCCATTAGACATTTTGAAGGCAATATTGGCCCCGATTTAGCTGACAAGAAACTCTGTAAGAAACATAAGAATGCAGTCTCCAGTGCTTTCTGATTGCTTTCAGTAGCCATGCCCTGGACATTTTGCAATTTATATGCATAGGTAGGAAGCTTAAGTGCAAGAGCTCTACTCTTTAACTACCCCTGCTGAGGAGAGGCTGGCGATGTTCACCTCCGAAAAACTTTCTTGCAGCTATGATAAAGATTTAGATCCCACAGGGCCCTAGGCGGGTTTTAAGTCTGAGGCCTCCCCTTCAATCTTCACATAGGGATGGTGAACCGAGTCAAGCTAATTTTGATGCTCCCTGACTAATGCCTGGGCCTAGACAGTTGCCTAGGGTTGTCTTATGGTTAAAGGGACACTATGGGCACCAAAATCACTTAATCGTATTAAACTGGTGCATTGCCCCTGTCCCTTTAACCCTGCAATTGTATTATTGCAGTTATTCAGAAACTGCAATAATTACCTACCTCTACCAGACAGCCACTAGAGGCGCTGTTGGGTCCTTAGCCAACTTTTGGTCGCCTAACTGACACTGGGCATCCTCATGCTTTCCATGAGGGCATCCAACATCAGCTAAAACCCCATTGAAAAGCATTAATTCAATGCTTTCCTATGGGGAAGTCATTATGCAATCGCGGTGCTTGCCATAAATTTGATCCCCCTTTGCCGGCTGAGCGCAGGTGGAGCCTGATCCAGCGCCGAGGGACTGCAGAAATCAGGTAAGTGACAAAAGGGATTTTCAGTGCTATGAGGGGAGGTGTGAGCGAGGGGGGAACTATCGTTTACCTTTAATCTTGCTCTACAAGCACTGATTCCAATAGGCATCTATCACTCAGTGGGTCCAGTCACAACTTCTGTTTTCAACTCATTAGTTTTGTTTTTGCAATCCATCTGTCAAATTCCCAGTTCTTACTGTATAAACCCTTATATATCTGTTTGCAAATGAATTCCTCTGAGGTGAAGTGAACAGTAATTAGACTTAAAATAATTAGCTCGTCACTGAATGTCAATTAGACAAACAGTGTTTCATGTAATCACTTAAAGAATTCTTGTTTTCCTTTTCTCACTTTACATGAAACCATTTTTAAGAGTATGATTTAAAAAAAACATCTCACAAATGAGCATGAGCTGACTTGTTTTTGAAATGTTGCGTTAAGACAGAAAAAATACTTTAACAAAATCAGGATGACAAAACATGATGACTTTTAAAGACATTTTTATGATCTGTTCCATCTATATAATTATGGTGTGAGAATTCAAGATCCAGCCTAGCAGAGTGTATCTCATTAGATTAATTAATCTGTGATATTTTCTTTCGGTACTCCCACATACAAATTCTCATGCTGATACAAAGGAATTGACTGATGATCAAAATTGGGTCATGCTATGTCAAGGCCAGTATCCAGAAGTAAGCAACTCTAATAAAATGATATGCTTATTACACAATAAAGAGTTTTATTGTCAACTTTTAGAGAGCCCTTCCCAGTACGTCTAAAAACAAAACAAAAACTCTGCTTTAGCCAGGAAGTTGTAATTAAATGTTTAAAAAAAAAAGGAAAGAAATGATATGAGAAAACAAGTTAAACTGGAATGATGCCTTCTTTGTTTGTTTTTGTAAATGTATATATATAGAGTCTAAATCACTGTATTTTAAGCCATGGACCAGTTATTTTTGCAGGCTCTCACATGTGCATCATGTTTTTCAGGTGCAGTGGCACTGCCTTCCCCAAAATCAATGAAAATAGTATTGACTGAGAGTAATTACATTTTTAGATTTTTCAGAATTTTAATATATATATATGTGTGTGTGTTTGAGGCATAAAAGCCGTAATGAGAGCAGATTAAAAGTAGGTATCAGGACCCAATATGTTAAATACTGTAATATGAAAAAGTAGTTTGTGGTGTGCCGGAACCGACTATGCAGTAGGCCTGTAATAAAGAGGGCCCACCCTAGATAATGATGAGAGAAAAGGAGAGTGCAAATAGCAATAGCTGGTATATTATGGACCTCAAAAAAGCAAAACAAAAAGTTCAATTGTTTCACACTTGCATGCAATTAGTTTTCTGATATTAAAACGTCCTATTAGCCATTATTATGAGGTCCCCCTGCTAAAATCCTCTAAAAAAGTTTTAAAACTTACCAGCAGCCCAGCTCTGGGCAAAGCTCCTAAGCCTGACCTCCCTCTACTGCCTGACATCATGTAACATGAAACACTGCACATAGTCAGATATTGACACTTGTGTGACAGGGGCTAGTTGTGCCCCTGGCACATGTGACTTAGACAGTCTAATGTCAATTCTGTGCATCTTTCATGTTTATAAGCAGTGCGCTGGTGACAGATGTGCATAGCTTCTTCCTTGCAGGCAGAACCTGCAAAGGTAAGCTCATTATCCACACACCTTTCATTTATTAAGCCCTACCCACTTCCGTACCTCATTGAGTTTTCTTTGCAACTTTAAAAAAAAAAAATTCTCTCCCCTGTCCACTCCTCCACTCTCTCCCTTACCGGCCCAAAGCGTGCGCATGCTCACTGGACCAGCAAAGCAGAACACTACAATACAGATGTCTCTAAGAGAAGTAATTGTACTGCATGAAGCCCCTGGCCAGGGCTGCCATCATCGTGTGACTACAATGACAACCAGGGGAGGGCAGGCAGCCCTAGGCCTGGGGGGGGGGGGGGGGGAAATCCAGTCAAGTTGCCCATTGCACCACCGAATCAGCTCACCATCCAAGCCCACCTTTTTTATAATGTAGCCAGTCACACCAAGTCTCTGCCTCGCTCCGCTGGTGCTGTCTGGTGCCTATCCTCTGCCTCCAACCTCCAAGAAATTGTCTGTGCGAGGACTGGGAGACTGGGAGTTGTAGTTTCCTGCTGAGCTAAAGATGGGTTCTCCCTGCCCCCCGGGAGTGTGAGTGAGCCCCTAGCAGGGACTACAACTCCCAGAATGCATCAGCTCTCACTACCTGTCAGCCAGTAAGCGGCCGTTCCATTCCTCCTCCCTCTGACTCCACAGCCAAGCGACAGCCAAGAGATCCTGTCTCTGCCTCCGTGGCAGGCAAGCAGAAAGAGACAGCCAGGGCCGGACTGGGGATACACAGCAGCCCTGGAAAAAAAATCTATGCCAGTCCCATAAGTCATTGTGCCTGCCCCATAGTAACTGGAGCAGGATAGTGGAGTGCAGGGGAATGTTGGTGTGTGAATGCAGATTAGAAGGGGTTGAGATGCCAGCCAGGTGTGAAACGTTATGAGTCATCTGAAATGCTTGTGCACAGTATTTTTTTATTTTTATTTTATTTTATAGTGTGTGTAAATGTAGGGCCAAAATTGTATGTAGTTTGTGTGGATACAGGTGCATATATATGGAGCAGGTCAATGTGTTTGAATGTAGGGACGTGTGTGTGTGGAGAGTCTGTGTGTGAATGCAGGGATGCATGTCTGGAGGTTTGATGAGCGTAAAGGTGCATAAGTGTGTAGTGGGTCAAGGTGTTTGTGTGTATGGTGGGCACTGTCTGCATGAATGAAGTGGTGAATTTGTATCCCTCATTGTCTGTAGCCCATTCCCATCTTCAATAGCTAGTAGCCCATTACTGCCCCATAGTTTGTAGTCTGTTCCCCCCCCCCCCCATTTCCCATAGGTAGAAGCCTAGTCTTTGCCCTCTGTAGTTAGTAGCCCATTCCATTCCCCCTATAGTCAATAGCCTATGTTCCTCCTCTTTTCCCATAGATAGTACCCAATGCCCCCCATAGAAGTAACCTACTCACCTCCTCTCCCCCATAGATAGTACCACTTTCTCCTCCTATTACTCAATTTTCCTCCTCACCCCATTCTCCCTCTATTGATAGTATACATTCCACCACTCCCAGTCCACCTCCCCATAAATAGTACCCAAGACCCAATTCCCCTCCTCATGGAGAGTGCCCTAATTCCCCTCCTCATAGAGAGTGCCCCAATGCCCCTCATCACAGAGAGTGCCCCAATCCCCCTCCTTGTCACGATTCGGGAACCTAACACGCTAACAGGTCACAGAAAGAAAAGGGTGCTATACCGGTCCTTAGAATGGCCGGGTTAAGCACACTAAGAATAGTCAGGAGACAAGCCAAGTAAAGGGAGTCAGAAAACAGGAGAACGAGAAACAAGCCGAGGTCAAAGGAATCGAGAAGACGGGAAAATCGGAATAACAAGCCAAATAATTGGTAACCAGAGAGAGACGCACGAACAGACTGCAATACAGGTATCACAAGACCACAACAGGGCACTGAGAGACAGGAAAAGTATATATATCCTAAGGTTAATTCTGATTGGATAACTTCCCATCAGAATTAACAATCACACGTGGGAGATATTTACACCTCCCACTGTGATTATGGTACTGTGTCTTTAACGCCGGGTCGCATGACCAACCCTGGCGTTCGCATAAATGCGCGGGCTCCCAGCGTGCAGCATTATACATGCTGCCGCTGGGAGGCGAGGAGGAGGACGCGAGCGGCGCCTGGAGCAGAGAGGACGTCGCTCGCTGACAGGTAGGGGAAGGGGAGACCGCCCTGACACTCCTCATATATAGTGCCCCAATCCCTCCCCGATAGATAGTGCCCCAATCCCCCTCCTCATATATAGTGCCCCAGTCCCCCTCTTCATAGATAGTGCCCCAATCCCTCCCCGATAGATAGTGCCCCTAACCCCCTCCTCATATATAGTGCCACAATAACCCTCCTCATATATACTGCCCCAATCCCTCCCCCATATATAGTGCCACAATCCCCCTCCTCATATATAGTGCCCCAATCCCCCTCCTCATATATACTGCCCCAATCCCTCCCCCATATATAGTGCCCCAATCCTCCTCCTCATATATAGTGCCCCAACCCCCCTTCTCATATATAGAGCCCTGTGGCAAACCTAGCCACTTCAGCGTGTCCAAGACTGCGCGTATGTTATTTGTATATTTCAAAGACTGTGGCATTCGTACGCTAGTTTCATGAACAATATTGAATTATTCTGTTTGTGAAACGAATGAACTGTCGAACGGGAGACCACACAAGGGAGTCGTGTGTCTCCTATTAACGAACTGGCAACATCTCTAACCGCAGATCATTAATGGTTTTATGGGTGGCCGCCGTTCGTATAACCGAACACGTGGCGGTGGCCATCTTTGCTTACGAATCGCTGGACTTTCATAACCGTTTGTATGATTACCCCATTCGTTTAAACATAGCGGCATTCGACAAAGTAAACTTCACGAACCACCAATTTCACCGGCCAGCATGTATGGTACATTGTCCATGTGCGTTCGTATGAAACTCTTCATTCGAATGGCTTTCACATTCTAATGAATGGATCTGAGCAGTATTTCGCCAGATGGTGCGCTCAGATCCCAGCCATTCAATGAAGGGTCATTCGAACAATTCCGTGTAAAATTGTATAAGGTATAGAGTTTTGTGTTAAATGTTATATTTTGCTGTGCGGAGAGATAATGTAATTAACAGTATATTCTTGCACAATTATCTCTCCAGTACAGCAATGTATGATGGGAAATAGCATTGCATGTTAAGTTTTCCACAGAGTCCACCAAGAGAAAACCCCTGCAATGCCAGTATGGAAACCCCTAGCATGGGGACTTTATATAAACGGTGACATTGGAATAAAAGCTCAGTTGATTCCCGGACTATGTGTCGTCTAGTTCATGGGAAAAAGGGATTGTATTTACGCTACCTGTATTTTGTATGCTGAATCCTGACTACCAGCGGAGATACCGTGGATTACACTACTAGTCCGCTATATGCCCCAATCCCCCTTCTCATATATAGTGCCCCAATCCCTCCCCCATATTTAGTGCCCCAATCCCTCCTCCATAGATAGTAAACTAATCCCCTCTAAACCCACTCCTTTGGAGAGGTATTCTCCTAATTTCCCCCACTCCAGCCCTATCCTAGACATTGCTAATGAGAACCTCCCCTACCTGATGTAGAGCCTCATGAAATCAGTGTGCTGCCTGTACTGCTCATCAAGGCAGCTGCCCGCGGCTCGTGCTGCCCTTTGACTCATGATGTCACTTCCCCAGAACGAGCCGCACGGAGCTGCTCTGATCAGTATATCAGGCAGCATGCATGGAAGTCCGTGCGGCTGTGTACTCTCCCCTGACAGAGGCTCTGCTCATAGTGCCTCTGTCGGCTTTATTACAGCCAAGGCTCCCTTTGGCACTGGGAATCTGTGAGCTGTGTCGGACGCTCGGTGCACTCAGTGCCTCCTTGTCCCCCATCCCAGTCCGCCCCTGGTGCAGGGTGTGTGTAAAATATTTAGTGTGTGCAGGGTGTGTAAAATATTTAGTATTGTCTTTCCCAACCCTTTATAAATATGTTATAATGCTATTATCATTTCCTGTATATTTTGTAACATGTGTTGGTTATTTGAATTTTATTTTGTTTGTCACAGCAATCTAAATGTTATGAGCGCTGGAACAGCGGTCAGCTGACCACTGTCAGTCAATCAGCGGTGTCCCTGCCCAGCAGCACTCTGCACTCTCTACTACCTGAATCTGACGCATGGGGGCACGTTTGGAGGCAACTTTGGGGTCAACTTATTTGAGAACAGTTTAACCGTTTGAGGTAAGACTGCCTCCAGGCGCTTCCTGGCTCCATAACAACTTAATACAGTTGAACTTGTTTTGGTGCCTGGACTGTCTCTTTAAGGTCCGTTCCCACTATCCTGATTTTCTTCCAAGGTGTCCCACACTGGGTGGCATCATTAGATGGGCTTGTACTGTGCTGACAGCACTGGGAGCATTCAGAAAGCACTTCAGCAGCACTCTCTGTGTGGCTGTCTCTGTTTGGGCAGAGATTTAGCCTGGTCCGCTTGATGAGTTCGCTGACACACCCCTTTAGTTGGTAAACCAACCCACTTTCCAATTATGGTTGACACATCCCTTCAGTGGGCAAAACCAGACACTTTCCAGTTATGGGTGTCTCCTGTCCATCCATACTTCCCAATGTTGTGAATTTTGCTTTTACAATTATGGGATGGTGATTATAGTGACACTTTGTTTATTGCAGGAACCAGAATCATCCTGTTATGAGTGCAAATATATCACATAAATCTGCCTAATAAACTATGATGACACTGTGTAAATAGCTTCAAACAGTTATTGAATAGTTTGTATATCATTATAGTATGCATTTGATTTGTAGCAAGTACTTATTGTTTTGGCAAATGTGTTGTTTTTTCCATTACTGTTAAGCGTTATGATGTTTCACTCTGCATGTCGTCCCCGAGCTAAAGTACATTGACTGTAATATTGCGCTAAATATGCTCTGACCTTTATCTGACCTTCTGCTGAATTGCTTTTGCCAAAACAAATCCCAAGAATAAAAAAAGGCTGAGGGGCTTATATAAAGAGTATTGTGAGCTTGCTTACAATGAAAAATTGTTCTGGGCTTGATGCCCAATATACATCTAAGAAATGTTTTATGCTGCAATCATCCAGTGAACCTTTGTATTCACTTCTAGCTATGTTAAATATCCCAAGGTATAGCCTTTACATCAAAGGGAAATCCAAAGAAAAATATCAACTATCAATTCATGAGCTTACCCAAAATTCCAGACTTGATTCGTCAATGAGTTAATTGGCTAATTTGCGCTGTGCTCTTTTAAGTTCAGAAAAATTGGCACCTTTTTTTTTTATTAAAAGGACACTCAAGACGCCTCGAGCTTGTCCTTTTTTTATTTTACCAACAGTGCAGATTTTGAAATAAATTCACCTGGTTACACCCCCTGGTTGTCAAGCAGACTACGGGTCTTGTTACTGCCTGGTTTGGTTAACTCAGTGGAGCTAAACTCAGGAGGCTGCAATTGCTCCGAGCACCTGCCTTGCAAAGACATGTTATTGAGCTGCATTGGGAAGTCTGTGATTGGACAGCCATAGAATGTCTGGGTGTGGTTAGAAGGGGAGGGCTTGCAAAGGCTGCGGACAAAAGATCTGCAGGTTGTGCAAGTTGTTTTTATATAGGCATCCAATGTAAACATGCATAATTAATTACAAGTTCTCGTTTGAGGTATATCTGTTATAGAGTGATTTTTATTTATTTTGAATTTGGGCACTGGAGTGTCCTTTTAAGCATATAATATAAGAATACCTAATTAATACTTATATAAATTTTCTTCACTAATCCTATAGAAAACTGGTAAAGATAAGATCCGTTAGAAAGCATGGTGAATTCAGGCCTGGCATCCCATTGACTGGCTGCCATAAATAGTTGCCTTGATAGGGAATAATTACAAAGAGAAAGAGCAAAGATTTATTTTATTTATTTATTTCACTTAATAATAAGTTCCAGAATGTCAATGTTTAAAGCCAGTGTATGGCAAATAGAAATAACATTTTAGGAAAAAAAGTAAAACTACTAATTTATTTTGTTTTCACAGATATCAACTTTTTAAAATAATCAACATAAAAGGATTGATAACCTTCTTGCCTGTCATGATTTCAAAACGAATATTTTTTTCTTGATTTTTACAAATCCTTTTTCAGTCAGGAAAGAGACTGTGCTTGTTCTTCCAAGGTATATAGACTAATCTTACAACTGCAAAGAAAATCCTTGAAATATATTTCATGATATTGGAATACAGGAATTTTATGTTCATGGTCAAACTGATATTTCTTTTGATTTATATCTAAGATGGAATTTTATAAGTTAAAAAACAAAAGAGGGTTTGTTCTGTTGTAGCGGAAAAAGACTGATCAATATTTATAATATTTTCCACAAATATTTCATTTCTCCTAACTCTCTGGTGTATTTTGTCTAGAGCTTTCAAACAGATATTTTGTTGTGTTAAAGAAAAAATATAATATTTTTTGTAGAGTTTGTGGAGATCACAAGGAAAGAGCATCCACGTGTTAAAAAGGAAAACTAACAATTATAAATTGAGTACCAGAGACACATCTCTGCTACTTAAAGACTTAAAGGGACACTGTAGTCATCAGAACTACAGCTAATTGTATTTTTTTTTGGTGAGTAGAATCATTCCCTCCAGGCCTTTTGCTGTAAACATTGTCTTTTCAGAGAAAATGCAGTGTTTACATTACAGCTCAGTGATAACTACACCGGCCACTGCTTAGATGGCTGCTAGAGGTGCTTTCTGAGGCAGTAATCAGTACTGCCATTCAGTGTCTGCACCCTCTGCATGCAGAAACTGAACTTCAATTGATTTAATTCATCTCTATGAGGAGATGCAGACTGGCCAGGGCTGTGTTTGACTTGTGCTGGCTCTGCCCCTGATCGGCCTCCTTTACAGTCTCCTATGGGGAAGCATTGTGATTGGCTCAGATCACCACTTATGATGATGTCAGCAGACAGAGGCAGTTCAGAGGCAGAGCCAGCAGCTACAGACCTAAATACAAATACGATTGTACTACATTTAGCATGGCAAGAGGGGGCCAGATGGTGGTTTTAACACTATTGGGTCAGAAATATATCTTTGTGTTTCTGACCCTATATAGTGTTCCTTTAACAATATAATTCAGTTTTTTCTTCTTGCAGAGCCAATAGAAACGGAAAGTGGGAGCTACATAAATACCTCCAAAATGTTAAATGGACATACAGGGACAGTTTTGTCTCAGGAGAGTGACAACACATGTCTGTATCTATATAGATAACTATTTCTCATAACTTTCAGGCAATTGTTTAAAGGGCTACTCTACCCCTTGTTATCATTGGTGTAATGTTGTTCATGGTGCCGTATTGGGCCCTAGGTAATAGCACCTGTGTTTTTTTCTCACGAAATGAAAGAACTATAAAACCTACCTGGAATCTAGTGCCTGGTCTTACATATCCTGTCTGTTAGCACTCCCTTCCTCTCTGGGGTCCAACCAAATGCTTCTCATTTGTTTGGACCGTTCTCCACTGCCTGCAAGGTAGAAGCTTAATACATCTGTTACAAGTGTGCACTTATGACAGATTTAATATTTGCTTAGAATTTATTTGAAACAACTTGGAACTCTGTCATCTGTGCTGGAGTGTAACCAGCCTCTGGCACAAAAGTGCAGATATTTATGTATGTGCAGAAAAATTGCACATACATACTCCTACTACCATGACCACTTTTTTTTGACAATCTTTATTTATATATTTCAGTACATATATATACATCAAGGTAGGCATACCAGTAATACAGATACAATATAATATGTAGCATGGAATGGCTGACCGGTATTCACATGTAGTTAGGGCTGTGGTGATCGTCAATGACTATGCATCTGGTGGGTAGTATACTCCAATGAGTGCCAAGTTTTCTCGTCTTTTTATAAGTTATTAATAATCAAAGGGGTGAATAGTCTGTACTTTTACACCAAATCTTCTTATCAGTGCAGCCCACATGCTCAGTTACTAGCAGACAGTCACAGAGCCAAACACACAGTCAAAGGCACACAATCATGAAAGTTACAGGCACACAGTCACACACACAGTTACAGGCAGACAGTCACACGCACAGTCACAGGTAGACAGTCATACACAATCTATTACAGGCATGCAGACACTCACGCACGCTGATAGGCACACACACACTCAGTTAAAGGCAGATAGTCGAACATACAGGCACAGCTACAGCATCACACACAGTCAGACAGTCACACACAGGCAGGCAGTAACACACACAGACAGACAGTCACACACAAACACACACACACACACACACAGGAGGGAGGCAGTCACACAGGCAGACAGTCTCACACACACACACACACACACACACAGGCAGACAGTCACACACACACACACACACACACACACGCAGACAAACAGTCACACACAGGCAGTCAGACAGACATACACACACACAGGCAGGCAGACAGTCACACCCACACACACACATACAGGCAGACACACACACAGGCAGGCAGTCAGACAGTCACACACACAGTTGGCAGTAACACAGGCAGGCAGGCACACACAGGCAGGCAGGCACAAACAGGTAGGCAGTCAGACAGACAGTCACACACACAGCAAGTACAAAATAAACACTCAAAGAGTTAGAAGGTTTATAGGCGCTTCCGATGATACACACACACAGGCAGGCAGTCACACAGACAGACAGTCACACACACACACACACACACACAGGCAGGAAGACAGTCACACAGTCAGGCAAACAGTCACACACACACACAGGCAGGCAGTCACACACACACACACACACAGGCATGCAGACATAGGCAGGCAGTCACACAGTCACACACACAGGCAGGCAGTCACACACACAGTCAGGCAGTCACACACACACATGCAGGCAGAGAGTCACACACACACAGGCATGCAGTCACACAAACAGGCAGGCAGTCACTCACACACACACACATGCAGGCAGGCAGACAGTCACACACACACAGGCATGCAGACACACAGACAGGCAGTCACACAAACAGGCAGGCAGACAGTCTCACACACACACACACACACACACACACAGGCATGCAGACACACAGGCAGGCAGTCACACAAACAGGCAGGCAGACAGTCACACACACACATGCAGGCAGGCAGACAGTCACACACACACACGCAGGCAGGCAGACAGTCACACAGTCACACACACACAGGCATGCAGAAACACAGGCAGGCAGTCACACAAACAGGCAGGCAGTCACACACACACACAGGTAGGCAGTCACACACACACACACAGGTAGGCAGTCACACTCACACACACACACACAGACAGACATTACCTCTTTCCATTATGGCTGGAAGGGAGAGTGGATACAATTGGTTATTGGGGAAGCAGGGACTCCTTCCTTCTTCTCTCTTCCTGTGCAGGGGCTTCGGGTAGGTATTAGCCCCGCCTCCACCTCACGGTAAGCCCCACTTCCGCCGCCTCTAACTTTTTTTTTTTTTATAGACCCAGGTGGAGAATAATCCTCCACCCACCCGGGTACCTGTTTTAGCTCCCCTGACACCGGCCATGTGCGAGCTGTGTAGGCCACATGGCGCCCCCTGCTCCATGGTGCCCTGTGCAGGCGTACAGCTCGCACACCACTAAGGCCGGCCCTGAGCCCAGCAAAGACCTTGCAAAAACATTGGATTGGACCTGCAGCAGGGCCTTTCCAGTCCCACAACAATGCCATGCCAGATCTGTGCAGTTAATATCTCTTATCTAAAAACTAGCAACGTTCTCTTGTGAAGTTATTCACCGGTCTTGGGCCTGTGTCAATAATTCACCCGAATGGGTGAATCCGTCCCAATGCAGTATTATCTTAGGCGGGTCTACTGTTGTTGGCGGGGTAGGTGTCCAATGCTAGTGGATGGGATGCTGAGTCTTGGTATGTAGGCGGCTGAGAGTCTCCCTCTCTTTGGGAGATATAAGTAAGCCAGCGAGTCCAGAGTAGAGCGCATCGTTTGGGGTTTCCCTGTATGTCAGCTGTGAGGCTTTGCATGCTGTAAATCATCTCCTCGCATTCCTTCCATTCCTTGATCGTTGGTACATCTGGTTTACCCCATTTGGGGTATGAGCGCTTTAGCAGCATTTAAGAGGTGTCTTTTTGTAAATAGAGATAGGGAGCTTTAAATGGTGGAGTAGCATCAATCACGGTTGAAGCTCTATGTCCGAGTCAGCTATTTGCTTGATCAGGTTAGGTATCCTCTGCCAGTATGGGGCTATCTCCGGGCACGTCCACCAGATAAGTAGGGTGTCCCCGGGTGCACGTCTGCATCTTCGAGTAGTCAGCGAACATTTTATGCAGTCGTGCTGGGGTTCTGTACCAGCAAGTGATCATTTTATAGTTGAGCCCTTGTATTTTAGTCTCAGCCATGGGCCAGTTAATGTATTTTCTCCCACTGGTTATCAGTTAATGTGACCTCTGTGTCCTTTTCCCATGCTGACATATAGGCCATTGGTCCCGGTTTGGAGGCCGTTAGGAGTATATGTCAGGATCGGGACAGGGATCCAACACGCAGAGTACAAACAGTAGCCAGATACGTATACCGGACCTTAGAATGGCCGGACTAACGTAAGTAGTACAGTATAGAATGGTCAAAGACAAGCCGAGGTCGAGGGTAACAGAAGACAGGTAAGCGAGAGACAAGCCGAATCAAGGGTAACAGAGATAAGCAGAGTAAGGTAAACAAGCCGGGTCAAAACCAAAAGGGATAATAGAATACACAAGCACTGAGTGACTAGAACAAGCTAGAACCACGACAGGGCAATGAGCTAATGAACGAAGCTCTGTTAAATACCCTGTTCAGAGCAGTAACCACGCCTCCGAGGCGTCCTGATTGGTCCTGCAGCAATTGAGTGACAGGTCATTCCGGAGGAGTGTCCTGATGACAACTTCCTGCCTAGATGCTGTAAAAGGCAGTCACTCCCTCGCGGCCGGCCTTGCATGACCGGATAGACCGTGGGGAAGGGAGCCATCAGGCCGTCTGGATGGAGGAACAGCTAAGTCTCTACCTCTTTCGGAGGTAGAGACCGCAGGTACCCTGACAGTATATGATTGCTATACCATGACTTAAGTTTGTCCTAGTGGTGCAGAAGCTCTCGAATGTGGTGAGGTCTCGGTGTAGGAGGTGTGTAGCTGGTATGGAGCTGAAATGTTGCGCTATTTGGTAGCAGCAATATTTCTGGAGTCCTTCTCCAAGTAGCGTGCTAAGGGTTTTGAGGGTGGGACCAACACTTGATGGAAATATATCCACTCCGAATCTGTAAATCCTTTCAGGTCCGATGGTGTCAGTCCCCCGGCTACCTCTGGGTTGTGTGTGATTGAGGTCATAGGTGATGGGGTTGATGATAATTGTAGCGTTTGCATAACTGAACACTAGACGTTTAGGGTTGCGCTAATGAAAGGGTATTTACGGCAGCCATGTTTTTCAGCAGGTCGTTTAGCCATGGTAGGGCGGGGATGGCGCCATTCATTTGAGCCTTTTCCAACGATATCCATAGTTTCTGAGTGTCCATCGCGTGCCAGTCTGTTAGTCGTAAGAGGTGTGTTACCCGATAATACATTTGGATGGATGGGAGACCCACTCCACCCAAGCGTCTCGGCATGGTCAGGTGTGATAGTTTTATCCAAGGTGACCTTGCTTTCCACACGAATCGCGTCAGGGCAGAACCAATGGACTGGAAAAAGGCTCTCAGGAGTGCTATCGGTATTGTTTGAAATAAATAAAAAAGAGTAAAATAGAGTCATCTGGTTAACAGGTTCATTTTTATGGCGTTGATCCGAACAAACCAGGAGATGTACAAACCTTTCCATCTCTTCAGGTCTGCATGTAGCGTCCGCAATATGGACGTCAAGTTTTCGGTATAGAGCTGGTTAAGATCCTTGGTCAGCCATATGCCCAAATATTTTGTCTGTCGTGTGCACCATTTAAACTGGAATTGTGAGTCAAGGGTTGCGACCTCCTTCTGCGGTATCGTAAGTGGTAGTGCTTCGGATTTCTCCGAATTCAGGTTTGTTAGCTTGCCATACGTATCGAAGGCCTTCAGTAGATTTGGTAGGGAGACTATGGGTTCCTCTAGGAAAAAGAGGAGGTCATCTGCACCTTTGTATGTGAACCCCAGTATACCCCCGTTCTGTCTGACCACCTCAAGAAAGGGTTCCAGAAGAACAAGCTAGCCGCTAGGATAACACTGGCGACCAGAAGGGCGATCGCGGAGCAGTGGGCCGACCACCGAATTCCCGCACTCTCAACCATCATCAACAAGATCATATAAACCCTGGACGAGTTAACCGCGCAGATACACAACTCTTATAAAGCGTTTCATCGAACCTGGGACCCCTGGGACATAAACTATCCGACGCTGGACACCATTGCAGTGACATAAATGCCCCAATGGACAGCTGACCCCACCAGCCCCACTACCAGGCGAATTTCACAGCACGAACAATACGCGCATGCCGGACCCAACACTAGACACCGGCCACACCCCGCACCCCTCCCCCTCACCCCACAAACTCACCACCCCCCCAACGACCCACCCCCCCTACCCACTTCCCTCATAGGGGGCCCCGGCGGGCGCGGGCAGACGGCCGGGGGGGGGACAACACCCACGGCCCCACCACAGGATTCCCCCGACGTTAGAGGAGGAGGAATCCCCGGAGAGGAAGGGGGCAATCCGGGAATGACCCCACACCAGTCCCTGACCCCGACGGACGGACTACTGCCACCCTGCGGGCCGACACGGACCGAAGGAGTGAATCCCACCCAAGACAAACACCCGCCCAGAGCCCAAGCACCAGACTGTTAGGGCCCCAACACGGCTCAGCCCCATAGCTCCAACCGTCACACCAGACAAGGCAATGGACCGCAAAGGCCAGATAACGGGACCAGAGGCGGGACCCCACACCGCATAACAATGGGATGAACCCCGAAGACACTAGGCCCCCACCCCCCGACCAAACAACTGAAACCCAACACAAGCAGAGGGAGCAAACAGAGAGAACACCCACTCCCCCCCCCCCCCCCCACCAACGATACGCCAGGGCGGGCAGCAAAGCTCACCAAATGCACCTACACCAAACATTGACCCCAGCCCCCCCCCCCCCCCCCCGACGGCTTTGATACTTTTTTTCAGATGTGCTGAATATGAGCTCCCGACACCCACCTTGGCTATACTCCTGAGCATTCTTCAATCTAGTTTTTCTAATCTAGCCCATATGCACTCTTAATGAGACAGTGTCACATTATAAGGATATAGACACAGCAGTTTTGGGGTAGTGTTCTAAGAGACTCTTTTAGGCACCTAATGCTGCCTATACATATATCTTATTCATCGTATGATAATCCTTTTCCGTTCGTTCTACCAAATTTTTCCAACTTATGTATCGAAGGATCTGTCTAATTAGTCTACGTTTCACACTTTTGTTCTTTCTATATTTTAAATATTTAGCTTTTCTAGTTCTCTAATACCCTTAATAAATATATATTTTATACAATATTGTGATATACCTTTTTGCTATTACCTTAGCACTACCTAGTTCTGGTTAATTGTAATTAACTAAAATACTTTGTTTGCAATCATTTACAACAGTGAATGTTTTCAGAAAACTATAGATTACTTTAAGGCAAATGAAACTCTAAATGATGAATTTATTCTAAATACATGGCCGCTGGGGAGTATGTTTTGCCCTTATTGTTGATGCTTCCTATCTGCAGTGTCCATCTTATTTAAATAATTTCAGAGTGTCTGAGGGCTCTTCAGATTAAGACCCTGCTTGGAAATAATTGATGATGACTCTTACGCATTTAGCTTGAGAGAGGCGCTTTCTATTTAATGAGTCCTGATAAAGTAGATTAGGATAAAAGTAATTTAGTAATAGCGTGATTAATGGCTCCTGATAATCTGGTGTCTATTAAAATCACAGTTTTAGGCATGCAGATATCCTGAATAACGTGTGATGTTCTGAATTCTCACAGGTATTAAGGCCAGATGCATCTTTAATCGTATCAACAAAATTGACAAATGGCAGACAATCACTCTCACTCTCAGATTTTTAAAACAAGTGAACCTGCTTACAAGAATGTATGGAAAAACATTTGCACTCACTTAAAAACATTATCGTTATGCAACCACAATAACCATTAGGGATCACAAACAGAAGAGTGTACTGTAAAATCCTCTTAGCATACAATCATCAACACGTCTTTTGGCCTCAGTAACGAGCTATATTTTTGTATGCTCAATTCTCAAGAGCTTTTACAAAAAAATTAATGTTTTGCAGCATTCTGCACCTTACGTACATACACCACTGAGACACTGGATAGGCGACCTCACCAAAGTGAGGAAAGGTATGAAACACAGAATGAGAGGAATTAATAGGGTAACTGCTCATTGTACTGCTCACTATGGGAGATTTCTAAGCACACAGACTCTGTCAGTCTCCGGATTATCTACAGAACTGCTGCTTTAAATAAAATTAAAAAATATCTATAAGGAGGAAGATATTTATGCACCATTTTGTTAACGCACAATTGATTTATTATGGTAATACACCAAATGCTTAAAAAAAATAAAAAGAGTAGTGTAGCTTGGAGTCTCTCTTTAAGAAAAGTATATATTTAAATCTATATAATTGTTGGTGAGTAATCTATATGGTTAGTGTTTTTTTTAATTAGGACCATGTGTAGAGCAGGGGTGCTCAACAGGTAGATCCCCAGATGTTGTAGAACTGCAACTTCCATGATGATTTGTAATTTTCAAAGCATGCAAAGCATTATGGGAGTTGTAGTTCAACAACATCTGGTGGTCTACATTTTGGGCACCCCTGGTGTAGATAATATCTACTCTTACCTAAGTATGAACTTAGTTTGGTAGTCACAGGTTCTCTTTAATTTACATTTCTTGTCTACTCTGGCATTCCCATTTGTATCATGTATAAAAAATATTCAGATCCCTGAACATGTCATGTCACTGAGACAAAAACTGATTTTTTTTTTCCATTTCTCTGATAATTTAACACTCTCTCAAAATCAAACCAGCCTATGGTGACATTTATTTTATATGGGGATTAACTCTCACTTTTCTCTCCCTTTAGTAAGTGTTAACACCTATTGTGGTCTTTCACACCTAGGATTAGAAGTGGAATTAAATATGTTCATGAGTCACGATAATGTTACTTTGGCCATGTGCTTATGAACATTGTTTTGCTGAGAGCTAAATTTTCTATGGGTTTATGGCAGCTTGGGGAAAGTTATTTTGCATTATTTTTCTGTATCTGTATTGCACACCATCCATTTCACCATGCACTCTAGGAATGGGGTTATGAAACATCCAGAAGGCATCCTGCACCTTATATTGAAGCAAGACTCCTGTGACTGCACACTATGCGTTGCTAAAGCAAGCTCCTGCACTATATTAGCCACCAGATGTGTCACAACCACTCTTTCTTAGCCTAAATATCCTTCAGTAGTGCCCCTTGTAGTGTGCCAGTAGCATTGTATCTTTTTTTTCTTCTATACATTGGTTTGCCATGCTACATTCCTGCCTTTTCCATTGCTGACCTTGTTAAATTCCCCTTACATAGATTTATGTGTACTAATTATCTTAGTCTGCAACATATACCAACCTGGACTTGTTTACCTGACATCATAACTTCTCCTCTCCTGGTCTGTCTTTACTATATCCTGTGTCGGCAGCAGTTTATTGTGAAATGCCAGGAAGGTACATGTAATAAGTACATACCTGTTTAAATGCAAGTTCTACACCTGAGGGGCAACTGGTTGAAGGTTGAAACATTTTACACTGCACCTTCCTTTGCTCTGCAATTTAGCTGGCATGGTGGTGTCTTCTTAAATGGGTGCTTTGAGTTTGGCCTAAATACACAAACTTGGTCTCATATTACAAAAATACTTTTCCCCACATAATAACTGTGATTGATGTTTTTTGGTAGATGTCCTTTCAGGTGGTAGTTTTTGTGCAAATAAATATTTTCAATTGCCCTGCTATATAGGTTGGTGTTATGCAATGCATAACAAAGGTTGTTCTAATCCCAGCCACTGAGCTCTGCAGCTCCTACAAGTGTTTGTTGGCCTCTCTAATCAGCCTTTTTCTTGTGTGAAAATTGTGTTTTGGCAGATGGCTTGATGCAGTGCCCGGGTTACTGATCCAACTATGCTAACAGGGATACCCAGAGTGTTGGCTATTATTTTATACCCCTTTCCTAATCTATGCATTTTCATTTATTTCACTTTGATAGAATGTATGGACAAACAGTGAGGTTTGTGATAACTGTGTGGCAGTAAGTATAATGGTGCACTGGTAAAGGCCATTGTTAAAATATATTTCATTGGACAATTCTTTAATATCTTTAAAGGGATACTATAAGTGCCAGGAACACAAAGCTGTATTTCTGGCACTACAGCTCCCTATACCTCCCCGCCCTTGCGCTTATTTACCTGTTCGCAGCGCCGATGTCCTTCGGCGCTCGGTCAACGCTACGCCTCTCCGATATGACCCAATGAGCATGCTTTAATGCGCATGCTCGGCAAATGGCGCACGAGCATTAGACGTCCCCATAGGAAATTATTGAATCAATGCTTTCCGATGGAGAAAAATCTGACGTTGGATGTCCTCATGCAGAGTGTGAGGACGTCCAGCATCAGATACCGGACCAAAGGTCCGTTTCAATTCAAGAAACTCTCTTGTGTCTGTCTGGTAGACAATCACTGTGGGCAGACTCTGAAACTGCAATGTTTAACATTGCAGCACTAATGCAAAAGGGGCACTGCACCCAGACCACTTCAATTAGCTGAAGTGGTCTGGGTGCCTACAGTGTCCATTTTAACTCAAAATATTCCCAGCACATGGTTAAAAATATGTACAGGGGGGGCGGGGCCTGGCAGCCAAGATGGCCGGACGTGTGGTCTGAGAGCTCCGGCACCAAATAATGCAGAAACGCTAATTTTAAATGACCGAACAAAGCCTATAGCACACGAGGTCCAGAAAACGAAAAGGCACCGTATACAGAGCAGAATGATGCTAATTCCGAGCCGAAACGCCACGGATATACCTGTACCGGCCACGCGGCCTGAACAGGAGCGGGACCTGAAGCCAGGGAGTGGTGGCCGACCTCCCGGCACGGTACCTGTTCACAAGCATGAGAAAATCAAGACCCTGCTACCCCCCCCCCTCTGGACCGGCGGGGGACGTCCACCCCAGCAACGCTGTCCGATTAAACGACAAAATCTACAGCAAAACGGGACTCACGAGGCTCAAACAAGATGGCGGCACAAACGTGGCCAGCGACAAAGCACACAAGGTATAAACCTCCCAAGCACACAATAGAGTTCTTTAATAAACTCTGTACTTACCTCTGGACGAAGTTCCGCGACCAAGAACAGTCCTTCCAGCTAGCGAGGAGAGAAGCTGTGGCCTGGATTAGACCGGCAATCAGAAGACAGATGGGCAGAAACTCCCCACGAACCTCCAGAGAGGGGTCCCGGGGGCAACGTCGGAAACCAGCATGGCGGGAACCAAAGCAATGCCCTCCGGGTGCCAACACATGCTCCAACACACACCAGGGCGAGATCCACATCCAAGCCCGACCCGCCCACCACTCGGTGGTCCCAGAAACCCTGGACCAGTGGAGAACAACTCCACAGACACACACAGTCGGCAGCGACGCTCCCCAAGAAGCAGCACGGATCTCTACTGGTGAGAGATACAGGCGCAGGGCCCCTCAACGATCCGCCGGAGAAAGAAGCTCACTGGGACATCAAGCCTACCCGCAAACACAGCCCACCAGCCCAACATCCAGGGCCGGCATCGGCTGAACAAATCAAACTAAACCAGGGACTGGCAGCTACCCTGAAAACCAGAAAGCAGACAGGACATTAACCTCCCACAATGACTAACAAATCCCTGCTGCCAGGCGACGGGCCTCGTGATCTGGCATGGATTGAGGGACTAGGGTGAACTGGCTGCATGTGTCCCACACCTGCTTTACACTCCACCGGGACGTCAGTTGCTCCTACCTACACGGCTGTCATGCCTAATCCTGGACTGCCGAGGACTCTTTTTTTTCCTGCAGTGATCAGTGATCTCTTTTAGTAACTCTACTACTTGTGGTATTTGATGCATTTACGTTATCAGTTTAAACTACAATATTTGTTAATATGTCTATATCTAACGGCAGGCTCAAAACGATATTGTTCTTTAAATGTCAAGCTGGTTTCTTCTGCTATAAGCAATCAAGAATTGTGCACCATTTCTTCGACTGCCACACCAATGTCTTACTATGTCTGCTTCTGAATTGCTTAACTAGGTTGTCGTGGCAATGTAAGCCCAGTTGATATTATACCTAGCTAGAACTACAGGTGAATATCAAGTACTCAGCCCCCTATGCTAGGTTAACATTACAACCCGAGCAATCCCCAACTTGTACCGCCTAAAGCAAAAGCTAGCATAAATCCTACGAAAGTTTAACCTGGTTCACCTCAGTGGTATCCCCAATTATGCGAACGCCTAGGACTGGCTCACCTGCCTCGCTAACCAGAGCTCCATGTTAAACATCTTGTCCCCTATTGTGGTTTTCAAATTTCATATTTATACTGTAAACCGTGTTTATACACTATGTCTATGATAGCATTGCAACAGCAGAATTGAAAACAAAACGTTAGTCAATCTCATTGTACTCTAGTTCATGCAGACTTGTATGTCCCAGCTTTCATTATACTGCAATAGTGTACAGCTAAGCAACCTTAACTCTTCCACATGCCATACTACATGGCAGTAAATATTCATCAATGTCAAGTCTGTTATATTGTTTGTATTCAAAAAATGTGCACGCACTCATGCCACTGCTCAATCTATATGAATATATTTGTACGCTGTTGTGGTGTTTAAAATGTCATGTACCTACCTGCACAACAAAAATAAAGAATAAAAAAAAAATAAAAAAAAAATATGTACAAACAGATAGTTTTTTGTTTTTGCTTTTCACATGTATTACATTAACCTAATCCGCAATGGAACAATTTAAGGAAAATAAATAATTAAAAAGATGGCAAACACTACAGAGGTTCTTGAATATGTTTTCTATAAATTCAATGCAAATTTCAAGGTGAAAAACTCCATGATAACTGAAAACAAAGGAAAAAAATTGAAAGACACTTAAATATAATCCCAAAAGATGGAGAAATTGCAGGGAGAGTTTAAAAAACGTGTAAAATCTATTGTATCTGAATCCAGGACTATCTCAACCATACATTTAAGAATATTGAAAGGTAATGTATTTCCATACGCTGTAAGAATACATAAAATAACTTGACAACTTCTTAGAATATCTTTCTTACATCAAATAAAATCATAACTATCAAAAAATCACAACTGACAAATTGTATTAAAGGGACACTATAGTCACCAAAACATCTTTAGCTTAATTAAGCAGTTTTGGTGCATAGATCATACCCCTACAGTCTTACTGCTCTATTCTCTGCCATTTAGGAGTTAAATCACTTTGTTTGTGCACCGTAGTCACACCTCCATGTGTGTGACTTACAAGGCCTTCTTAAACACTTCCTGTAAAGCAAGCATGTCAAACTCAAAGGACAACATGGGCCAAATAAAAAAGGTTTCAAGTTTATGTGGGCCGCAAAAAAACGAAAATTCAGTTTTCATAGATACGTATATTTATTACAGTATAAAAAAATTTGCCTAACTGACACTGGACAACCATACGCTCGTAGGGCTTCAAAGTAAAAAAAAAAGAGCAAAATTATTTTAAGGAGATATGTATTTGCATATAACCAATGTTTTAGCCCAACTATCTTGACATATTAAGAAAAGTTTGGTAATGGGACTGAAATGGTGACTGTAACGTATGACGTTATCTTGTTGATTTTGAAGTCCTATGAGTGTGTTCTTCACTTTAGCTGAGATCATCAAACTTGATGATCTCAGCAAATCCAATGCGTTCCCATAGGAAATCATTAGGTGGCTATTGAGCATGTGTGGCGAAAAGCTGTGCGGGCAATCAGCATCTCCATGGGGAGCGTTTAGCACCTCCATGCAGACACAATCTAATACACTGCCCCCTCCCCCCATCTTAACACACTTCCCACAAAAATCTAATACACTGCCACCCCTTCCTCCACTCTAATACACTGCCCCTCCTCCCTCCACTCTAATTGAATATACTGCCCCTCCTAACAGCACTCTAATTTAAAACACTGCCCTCCCTCCCCAGTTTAATACACTGCCCCCCTCCTTCCCCCAATTTCATACACTGCCCTCCCCCCAATTTAACACACTGCTGCCCCCTCCCACCACTCTAATACACTGCCCCCACCACTCTAATACACTGCCCCACTTCCTCCTTCAATTTAATACACTGCCCCCTCCCTCCCTCAAATTAATACACTGCCCCCTCCCAAATTAAATACACTGACACCCTCCCTCCCCCAACTTAATACAGTGCCCCCTCCCTAAAATCAATATACTACCAACTCCCTCCCCCAATTTAATACACTGACCCTTCCCTCAAATTAATAAAATTCCCCCCCTGCCCAATTTAACACACTACACAGGAAAGTCCCTCAAGTCCCCCCTCTCCTACCTTAAGATGAGCTGCCCGCCCTCCAGTTCCAGCCTGGCTCTTCTCTGCTCAAGAAGGCCAGACACTCCTCTGGCACTGCGAGCAGAAGGGAAAGGGGAGTGGCTGGCATGCGGGAGCATGCGATCGGCCGTGGGAGGGAAGACCAGAGTCAGACAGAAAATATTCTTGCAGCCACAACAAGTGGACCCAGGACAGGCATTGTGGGCCATATCCATGGGCCGCAAGTTTGACATGCTTGATGTAAAGAGTTATCTAATGTTTATCCTTCCTTTATTGCAAATGCTGTTTAATTTAGATTTTTCTTTTTCTCCTGCTATGTTAAAGGAACACTATAGGGTTAGGAACACAAACATGTATTCCTGACCCTACTGTAGTCCCATGTAGCAAGCGTACCTAAAGTGGAATGGAGGCCTTGACAGGCTAGGAGATGGGTTTAGGTGGGATGGCTAGGACTGGCTGTTTGGGATGGGGGCACGCCTAGTATATGTAGGGCGGCCATCTTGATTTTGCCACATCTAATCTGCTCACCAGTGGATTGGTGGATTCAGCCTGGTGAGCTTGTGTTTTTTCTTGCAGGAATGGACTCGGTGGACGCCCTGATTACCAGTATCCAGACTGCGGAGGGGAGCGGCGTGGATGCAAGAGCGGCTACGAGGTGCGCTTGCGGCGGCAGATTTGGAGGCCAGAGGGACCACGTGGCCTGCCCGGAAGAGAAATCCCCAGGGCGGTTGAGCCCCGGCCCAAGAGATGTGGGAGGCAGAGGTCCGGTGGAACTTGCGACTGGCGGGCCCACTACCGGCTTTGTTGCGGCCAGATGGTGTAGGTAGGAGAAGTCTGTGGCTCGGTGGGCAGACAGCCGGGGCCAGCGGTGAGAGTTTGGGGCCAAGTAGGTGACGAAGCAGTTGGCCGGGCGTGCAGCCCCTAGGTCGAGCAGAAGGAACGGATTGGTTACTGGGCCCAGGCAGGGGCGGAGCCAGATTCCAGGACGGTGGGAAACACATCAGGCGAGTACTTCTCCTTCCCTTGGTGCAGCGGGCCCCTCAGCTGGGTGGGGGGTTCCATTAGGCATGGGCCCCCCAGGATGTCATCTCCGGCTGCTGGAGGGGTTTGGGAAGGTGCGAAAGCAGGGGGCCCCAGTTGCGTGGGGGCGCATGTGGCAGGATGAGTGCTTTCCAGTTCACTATACAGGCCTGCTCACCTGGATCCTCCTGTCGCCGATCTGCAGGGGGCAGTGTGTGTTCACTGCAAGGGTCCCTCCTGTCTGCATTACACACAACCCCCCAGGCCGCACCCCCACTTCCTGAGGGACCGGCCGTGCGACGATGCGGCCATGGCGGTGGAGTGTGATGGGGAGAAGGAAATGCTGGCCGGAGGCATTCTGGATGCGATTTGGCAGAATGCCTATGTGTCTTTCACGAGGCAGTTAAGGGGGCACTTCAAGATGAATGTGAAGGAGAGGATCTGGAAGGATGAGTTTTTCGAGGTGTTTTCGCTTCTAACGTTGGAAGAGTATATTGACCAGGAGGATAAAAAGGACGGGAAAAAGGAGGAAGAAGTCCTTTGGCAAATGGCTGTTGGCGTTTTGTATTCTGGCCAGCGTGATCGCTGAGAAATCTCCAGGGACCTGTTCTATCCTGTTCTGTTATCTCGACGGCATCTGGGAAGCGTACAGTATGTACGGCGGCCTGGCATGGTGGCGGTACGACAGGCAATTTCGTCAGCGGCTGTTGGCCAATCCCGGAATTTGGTGGCACCAAATGGACCTCCCCTTATGGCTGAAGCTGATGATGGCGCAGAAGGCATCCCCCTTTAAGTCCGTGGCCGACCAGTTCGCCTCGTCGGCCGCATTCAAGAAATGGATTTGCTGGCTCTTTAATGAGGGCCAGTGTAAGTGGGGCTCGAAGTGCAGGTTTAAGCATGAGTGCTCTGGGGTCTGGAGGAACTCATGCTCTCCACCGGTGCTTTAAGAAAGGGAAGAGAGGGGTCACTGGGGAAACCACTGGGGCGGGTTCTGTACCGGGGCATAACCATGGTGAAGTCAGACGCGATGCTGCTGTGGCTAAACGGTACCACGACTGATGCAGACTTGTTGAGGCTGGGTTCACTAAGGGTTTTATCATACCATTTCGGGAGCAGGAGTTTCCTTTGAGTTTTCGTAATTTCCGTTCCGTGGGGGACTTTCCTCAGGTGGTGTGGGACAAGCTTCTTAAGGAGGTTTAACTGGGGAGAATGGCATGGCCGTTTGCCATTGCCCTGCTGGCCAATTTGCGTTTGTACCCATTGGGAGTTGTCCCCAATAAAGAGGCGGCCAAATTTTGACTCAGTCTCCATCTCTCCTATTCCAAGGGGAGTTTGGTCAATGACGACATTGACAAGGACCTGTGCTCAGTCTCTTACGCATTATTCGACCAGGCGGTCAAGCTGGTTAAGAAAGCTGGGCCGGCCGCGTTGATGGAGAAGGTGGATATTAAGGCGGCGTTTCACCATTTGCTGGGCTGTTTCTTCGAGGGACAGTAGTTCATGGAGCTTTGCCCCCCGATGGGCTGCTCCATTTCTTGCTCCTATTTCGAGAAGTTTAGCACCTTCCTGGAATGGTTGGTGCGCACGGAGGCGGGGAGTCATTCGGTGGTGGACGATTTCTTGTGTGTGGGTCCAGCGTGCCTTTATTTGCTTCGGATGCTAGAATGGGTAGCTGGGCGTTTGGGGTGTCTTTGGCAGAGGGCAAGATGGAGGGGCCAACGGATTGTTTGAGTTTCTTGGGTTTGGAGATTGATTTGGTAAAGGGCAAGTATTGGATCCCGAGGGACAAGCTGCTGGGGCTGCACGTGGCGGTGGGGGGAGGCAAGCCGGTCTCAGAAGGTTACTTTGAAAAAGTTGCAGTCGTTGATCGGGAAACTTAACTTTGCTTGTCGGGTCATTCCTATGGGTATGGTCTTCAGCCGTAGTGTGTCCCGGGCGATGGCCGGGGTACGTTTTCTGCATCATTTTATTCGGGTGTCCCTGTCGATGAAGGCGGACTTGGGGGTTTGGAACACGTGTCTGGCTCATTTTAATGGCAAGGTGATCTTTCGCATAGCATCAAAGTTGGTGGTAGAGCTGAAGTTTTACACCGATGCGTTGGGAAGCGTGGGCTTTTGAGCATGCTTTCGGGGTAGGTGGTGTGTGGAGCCTTGGCCCGAGACCTGTCATTCTTAGAACTTTTTCCGCTGATATTGGCGCTTTCTCTGTGGGGTGCTTTGCTTCAGGACCGCAAGGTGGTCTTTTACATGGATAACATGTCTATAGTGTATGCGGTGAACAACTTGTCGGCCGCATCAGCTCCGGTGGTGCACTTGTTGCGAAGATTTGTCCTGCTGTATATGTCACTTCATGTGGTGTTCTGCGCGCGGCATGTACTTGAATGTGGTGGCTGACGCCTTGTCTCGTTGCAGTGGTCCTGAGTTCGGATGGCGGCACCTGGGGCACGGGAGGACGGTTGGCCATGCCCGGAGGAGATCTGGCAGCTCGGGACAGTGTGCTTGGTGGATTTGTGAGATCATCTTTGGCACCGGGTACCTGGGCAGTATACTGTAAGAAAACAAAAGACAACAAATACAGGGTGCGCTGGATAAAATAAACAAAAATGAAAACACAAAAAAAAAGAAAAGGAAAGTCTCTATAGGTACAATGTAGACCTTGAGTAACTGTTCTTCTATTCTTGCTTTGGAATCTCAGTAGTCGAATATGGAATATAAAAGCAGAGAAGGGGGAGATCAATAGTGCAAAACCATAATGCTGAAAGGATCACGAACAACACAGACGTGGAGAAGTGCCAACTTACAATTTTTAGAGCTAAGCCCAGCTCTATGTAAAACAGCATACAGTGGTATTTGATACTCCCCACATGTAGGATATTACTGGGCAATTGGAGGTATCTCCACACGATTCTTTAAAACTTCTGAGACGTCAGCATATAAAATATATAAAAGAGGGAAAAACCCAATGGTGCAATAACTTAGGTAATACTGCAACAACAGACAACACTGAGGTCCTAAGAGTGCCAACTTACAATTTGAAGAGCTATGACCAGCTCTAAGTAAAACAGCATACAGTGGTATTTAAACTCCCCACGTGTAGGATATTCCTCTAGTGATGCTTGCAGTGCCGGTCTTGTGAAAATAAAATCACAAGAGAGGGCCCATAGTGTTTTCCATATGTAAAATGACAAAGAAAATAAAAAGAAACGTACTTACAGTGTTCAGAGCAGACACACTGCTCTATGAACCAAGCGTAGGTGGAATAATCCCCACCAGGGATTTCTTTTGCAGTACTGGATCTTGTTAAAAATTATGATAAAAATCAGCCAGGATAAAACAGCAACATATAAAGTAAATGAACTAACCCAAAGTAAAAGGTAGTCACAAAATACTTTAATATAAAACAAAGTAAAAATACACAACGGGGTAAACGAATAGGGGTAAACTTAAGAACGTTAGGTTTTTTTTGGTGGTGTGTTAGGAAATGTTTAGACACTGTGTGATTCTCAAATCCATTCTTAATGTTCCGACAGTGTTCTGATATCCTAATTTTTAGGCATCTTGACGTCATACCCACATACTGGAGGCCACAAGGGCGCTCCAGTAGGTATATTACATTTTTCGTACAGCATGTAATGAACTGTTTGATATTGTAACTTTTGTTAGTAATGTTAGATTTGAATGTTGTGGTTTTATTTGGGACTGACATTTGGTAGTCTTACAAATGATACATTTTCTGCATTTAAAAAAACCTTTTAACGTTAGACAAGGTGGATAATTTTTTTGATTTAGTCTTTGTAAAATTTTTTGTTAAAAGGGTTTTAAAATTAATGGCACCTCTAAAAATGATATTAGGTTTTTCAGGGATGATTTTATTGAGAACAGGGTCTTCAGATAAGATGTGCCAATGTTTGTGAATAGTTTTCCTTATGTCTTTTCCTCTCAGGTGTGCAGCTTTATCCCCCCCTATGATCAGTACTGTAGCGCTGCTCCCTCCCCACTTTTTCTCACTACAGTATACTGTAAGGTTTGGGAGTCCTGGGACTGGTTTTGGAGGGAGAATTGGAGTGGGGGTCCCGCCTGGATGCGCTGTTGTGGTACACCTGTCAGTTGTTGCTCCGGGGCTCCTCCCCTGTGGTGGTGACTAGGCACATGTCAGCACTGGAGTTCTGGTTTAAGTGGCACGGGTGGGAGGACCGTACCAAACACTTTATTGTTCGGCAAGAGCTTAAGAGGTTTCGGAGGGGTCGTAGGGTTCCAGACGCAAGGTGTCCATTAAGCATGGCGGTCTGGCCCTGCCCCAGGGAAGCTATTTTGACCTATAATTTGATTAAATGTATAATATATGATTATAATATTGTAAAGCGCTACGGAATCTGTTGGCACTATATAAATGGCGATAATAATAATTAAAAATTCTCAGAAGGCAGTGTAGTAAGTGGTCTTTAAATGCCTTTTAAAATTGTACAGTAAAACTATCAGGTTCCGAAGCTTTACCAGCTTTTAAACAATCAATAGTTTTGCTTACCTCTTCTATTTCAAATGGGTGCTTAGAGGAACACTATAGTATCAGGAACACAAACATGTATTCTTGACCGTATACTGTTAAAAACACCATCTAACCCAGTGATGGCGAACCTATGGCATGCGTGCCACAGGTGGCACGCCGAGCCGCCTCTGTGGGCACGCGGCCACAGGTCGCCGGAGGGAGGGTGCGCTCTGCCGGCGCATCCATAAGGCGGTACAAGTGGCCGCCTTAGGGTGCAATGGCCCGGCGTGCGCAAAACCGGAATGACCGGCAGGAGGTGAGCGCATAGCGCTCCCGCCTGCCAGGCACTCTGTGTAGCGTGGCCAAGCGCGCCGCGGTACATGCTTCCTGTACCCGGGCGGACGGAAATTAAGTGCTCACAGAGAGAGCACTTCCTGTCTGGCCGGTTACAGGAAACTGAGCTCCGCGGTGCGCTCGGCAACGCTACAAGGTAGGAGATCAAGGACAAGTGGGGATGGGAGGGGGGAAGAAAACTGAGGGAGAGATGGGAGGGGGGAAGAAAACTAAGGGAGAGATGAGAGGGGGAAGAAAACCGAGGAAAGATGGGGCGGGGGTAACTGAGGGAGGTATGGGGGGAGAAAAGTGTGTGTGGGATGGGGGAAATAAAACTGAGGGAGGGATGGGTGAAAAAAACTGAGGGAGGGATGGGGGAAAGAAAACAGTCGGGGGGGAGGGTGGACGACATACACACAGCACCCCTGCGCTACACACATCACCCCACACAAACACACATCACCCCACACAAACACACACCCCACCCACACACACCCCACCCACCCCCCTTCCCCCCACCCCCCACACACACACACACACCACCCCACACACACATCACCCCACTTACACACACCACCCCCCCACACATACACACCACCCCCCACACACACACCACCCCCCCACACACACACCACCCCACACACAAACACATACACTGTACCCCTTAATGCAGTGTGTGTACACATAGCAGTCTGTGTGTGTGTGTGTAATCAGCAGTCTGTGTGTGTGTGTACTCAGCAGTCTGTGTGTGTGTGTGTACTCAGCAGTCTGTGTGTGTGTGTATGTACTCAGCAGTGTGTGTACTCAGCAGTCTGTGTGTGTGTGTATTTAGCAGTCTGTGTGTGTGTATTAAGCAGTCTGTGTGTATGTACTGAGCAGTCTGTGTGTGTGTATTTAGGAGTCTGTGTGTGTGTGTACTCAGCAGTCTGTGTGTATTTAGCATTCTGTGTGTGTGTATTTAGCATTCTGTGTGTGTGTGTACTCAGCAGTCTGTGTGTGTGTACTCAGCAGTCTGTGTGTGTACTCATCAGTGTGTGTACTCATCAGTGTGTGTGTGTGCATTTAGCAGTCTGTGTGTGTGTGTACTCAGCAGTCTGTGTGTGTGTGTACTCAGCAGTCTGTGTGTGTACTCAGCAGTGTGTGTGTGTGTATTTAGCAGTCTGTGTGTGTGTATTTAGCAGTCTGTGTGTACGTACTGAGCAGTGTGTGTGTACTCAGCAGTCTGTGTGTGTGTGTGTATTTAGCAGTCTACGTGTGTGTGTGTATTTAGCAGTCTGTGTGTGTGTGTACTCAGCAGTCTGTGTGTGTATTTAGCAGTCTGTGTGTGTATTCAGCAGACTGTGTACTCAGCAGTCTGTGTGTGTACTCAGCAGTCTGTGTGTGTATTCAGCAGTCTGCTAAATACAGACAGACTGCTAAGTACACATACAGACTGCTAAGTACACAGACAGACTGCTAAGTACACAGACAGACAGACTGCTAAATACACAGACAGACAGACTGCTAAATACACAGACAGACAGACTGCTAAATACACATACAGACAGACTGCTTAATACACATGACAGACTGCTTAATACACATACAGACAGACTGCCGAGCACACACACAAAAATGTTAATTAGTTCGGACAACTGTATGAGTTTTTTCTAAACTTAAACCTCAGTATTCAGGTTTAATTGCCGTTTTGAGGGGGAAAAAAATTGGCATGTATTACGGTTTGGGCACTCGGGCTCAAAAAGGTTCGCCATCACTGATCTAACCATCTCTGGCCCCCACTCAGCCCCCCTAAATATAGTATAATCTTACCTTTAATCCAGTCAGCTGCAGTTGGTTCTGCCTCTGATCTGCCTAATTGGTTGACATCATCAGAAGTTATTCTCTCAGCCAGTCAGAATGCTTTCCCATAGGATTGGCTGAGACTGCCAAGGGGACAGATCAGCGGCAGAGCCAGCACAATTGTAGATTATGGTAGCGCAGTGTACCTATAATCTTAATTTTATTAAGGACAGGAGGCGAGTATTTTGCATAATCTTTCTTTACTAAAACTCCAGCAGCACAGGTTTAACAATAAAGTTTAGTGAAAAAAACATTGCCATAGGGTATAAAAGGCCCTTCCTCTTGCATCATTTCCTCTTTCTTTGGTGCGAGATAATCATAAACATATCCTGCTATTACAATAAATAATGATAACGACGAAGAATCAGACTGTAAATGATCCAAATCCCGACTGGAAGATTGTCGTAGAGTTCAAAGACGATCCCATGTATTGATCCATGAAGAAGAATCAAACTGAAAAGAAACAAAAGACGTGAAAGGGATTTGGAAATGAACTGTTTGTCCTCATTATTATTATTATTAGCATAATCAATATTACTGTTTATAAAACGCCAGTTTATTCCGTAGTACTTTACGTAAAAGGAATTTATCAGATGAGACAAGAATATTTTAACCGAAATAGGTAGCTATGAGAGACATTAATATAGTCAAATTGTATGTATTAGGAAATCATAACAGATAGCAGTCGTAATTTCAAGATGTGATATGAAATAAACCACATAATAAAGAGATAACCACACCCCCTGAATTCAAATCTTTTATTGAAGTACAACCCAAGGAATGATAATTAGGGAGGGAAAAAGCAGGGTGGGAAAATACTCGCCTCCTGTCCTTAATAAAATTAAGATTATAGGTACACTGCGCTAGCATAATCTACAATTTTATAACAGGACAGGAGGCTTCATATTTTGCATTTTTAACACTATGGAACAACACAGGATGTGTGAAGAGTCTGAGGAAGTAGAACACCCTGAAATTCTCTTCTCGTGACCCGGCCAATGAACATCGGCGAAGGAAGATGCGTCGTGGATGTCTAAGAAGCATCCATGACTCGAATGACTGATAACCAATCGATCACCGCAACCATATGAGCAATGGTCAACGTGCCCACTTGGTAAGGTGGTGGCCATAACTGGTGTGAAAGGTATAGTATACAAAGGGAGAGAGAGAGGCTGTCTCGATTGTGAGATTCCTCGAGGGTTAGTTGGAGTGAGTATCCAAATCCATAGGACAAACCCGTAGGAATAGAGAGAACCACAACTAAGACCCATAACCGAGTGTATTCCGATACTGGTTCTGGAGCGTATGACGCCTCGCAGCATACGAAAAGTCCTGTCGTGGAGTATGAGCCGCCAAAGTCTCCGATGGTATCTTGTGGGTTGTCCGTAAAATGGGAGACAGCGGAAGGGCAGTGGATAGCCCAGAATGGAGTCAATAGGATCGGGAGCCCCTTCGATTCTGCTGTAGTGGCGAGGTGCGTGTCACCCAGATCTCCGTGATGCGATGGTGACCAAGGAGTTCCGTTGTCACGAAACCCAGTTCATGATATAGGTAATCTTCTGAGGGAACCCTAGTCGTAGGGTAACCTTGCGTGTAATTTAGAAATGGTAAATGTTCAGACGTTCAGCCCAGGAGTATAGAGGAATCCTATGTCCTATCCTTCGGCCATCCGGAGTAATCTAACCTACCTACTCGAGTAGAGGTAGCTTCCTTATTTCATTACAAGGTAGGCCGCTGCCCATGGTTACACCATGAGAGCGTTGAAACCGGAGAAATGTAAGAGTATAGCTGTTTCTCAGTAATATTCTGTTGTTGGGGTGAAGTGAGTGAGGGCGTGCGACCCGGAGTCGAACACACAGTCTCCTTGTCCTCGGTTTTGTGGCTACAATTGTATGGATCGTGGATGAAGGCCTGGCAACCCCCATTTCGTCGATCTCTGTGTGTTGACTGACCGTGCAGCGGTCAAATCCGTGGAGTCTCCGGAGATTTCCTTAATATGTTGTTTGGATAACTTTCCGGCACATCGAGGTTCTGTTCCCAGGCTTGATGTAATTATTTGGAGGGTCCGTGATGGAATACTTGCACTTGTCCTTTGTATATGGGTGCTTGGCCCCGGGCCTAGTAGCTCATGAATTCATAGGCAGGTGGGGTACCATGGTTCACAGTCTCTGCAAGACCCTGACCCAGCCTATTGGGGATTGTTGTCTGCATTGAGGTTGCCACTGCAATTAACCTAGGCTGAAAGTCTTGAGTGAGAGGTCGTCTGTTGACCTTTCCGTCTGTTGAGTATATATATCTATATATATGGACTAGGTACATGTGTAAATGTGTTAGGACACCTAGAGCACCTCCGGCCATAGTTCCATGTGGGATGCGCATCTGCGAGTGGGGGAATAACCCCAGTAGTAAAGGGGTTCATCCCAATAATAAAGTGCACAGAAGTCCGCAGACGAGTGTTGGAGCCTGATTACTGCAAAATTTTTCCCCTTCCTCAGTGAGGAGTATGTAGATCACCCCAGTCGTATTGTTGGTACCATGCATAGAGTCATATATACATATAATGATATAGCAGGGGGTGAGCCTGCGTGCACTGCAACTCTTAATGATATAGCAGGGGATGAGCCTGCTTGCACTGTGACTCTTAATGATATAGCAGGGGATGAGCCTGCTTGTACTGTGACTCTTAATGATATAGCAGGGGATGAGCCTGCTTGCACTGTGACTCTTAATGATATAGCAGGGGATGAGCCTGCTTGTACTGTGACTCTTAATTGTATAGCAGGGGATGAGCCTGCTTGCACTGTGACTCTTAATTGTATAGCAGGGGATGAGCCTGCTTGCACTGTGACTCTTAATGATGTAGCAGGAGATAAGCCTGCTTGCACTGTGACTCTTAATGATATAGCAGGGGATGAGCCTGCTTGTACTGTGACTCTTAATTGTATAGCAGGGGATGAGCCTGCTTGCACTTTGACACTTGAGCCTGTGGGGGTCGCCTCCTATAAAGGGGTCACCCCAATAAAAAAGTGCACAGTAATCCATTGGTGAATGCACATCTTTGAGTGTGGGGGTCACCCCAGTAGTAAGGGGGGTCGCCCCAATAATAAAGTGCACAGAAAATAACGTTTGGATAGTTTTATTCTGGGGACTTCTCTAAGGAAGTCAGTGTCTTCCGTTTCAGTGGCCGTTAAGGTGTCGGTGTCTGTTTTCGGGATCTGCACCAGTGGCAATAGCCTTCTCCACTGAGGCAGCCACCGCCGAATTTATCATTGACTGGAAGTCAGATGGTGGTGATTGTGGTGAGTCACTCAACATGAAGTAGTGGAGTATTCCTCTCTGTGAAAGACAGGAGAATGTCAGGTACTGAAGTACATGAGTAGTAGTACAGTCGGCTTCCACTAATGACTGGCCTGACCAGTGTTATCTGACCCGAGACCCTCAGGTCGCAAGGGGTCGAGTGGCCTGAAGAGGGGGTCACCCTCTGTGCGACCGGGATGAGCGGTCGTATAAGTGGGCCGCACCCGTCAAGGGTGGAGGGCCTGTTTGTTTGGGGTTCACCCAACAATATATGAATTGTGGAGCCTGTACATTTGCAATTTCCTCACTCCTTGGTAAGGAGGTGCGTGGATCACCCCAGTCGTAGTGTGGGTGTCCGATATTCACTGCATAGAGTCATCTTGTTAGTGTATGGCAGGATGTTGAACCTGCGTGCACTGTGTCTCTTTGAGCCTGTGGGGGGTCACCCCATCTGAAAGGGGGGTCACCCCTGAATAAATCCTGCACCAAGTGCTGTATGGCTCCGCTTGGGGGTCACCCAGCATAGGGCGTCACTCCTGTTATGGTATTGGCAGGAGCGTGAGTGGGGTTCACCCCCAACTGAGAAGGGTCACCTCTGTATAGACACTCTGCAGCAGTGTAATGGTTAATGTACAGTGCAGTTTGTTATCAGCAATGTTCCACAGTAAATTATTGTTTAATGGAAATACTTAACTATACATATCCAACGTGTGAGTCATAACCGCTAGGGGCGCAAATGGCAGTCGTGGGTCTCGCAGGTGCGAGATCTAAGATGGCCGCCATTCGCGCCAAAACGACAGCGCGGCTAGCAGTTGCGGCCCGCCAGCGTGGATACGAAAAATACACAGAAATTAATAGATCACAAGATATAAAATCGTGAACCCATTCTCTGGTTACCCAAATAGGTGATTCCTATTTTATCTACTTCAGTGGGAATAGAGTCTGTGAACCATAAGATATGGACAGTGTACTGCTAGTGTATTAGCCCATTGAGCTAACCTAATGCATGAAATACATTGTGAAACATCTATTTATACACATACATACACATATATATATATACACACACATACATGTACATACATAAATACATACATACATATATATATATATATATATATATATATACACACACACATGGTGCTATGTATATCACAGCTCCTGACAGGCATTGAAAAACCCTGTAGGAGAAATGAGAGCATTCCAGACCGTGTGAATCATGGTCTGGGAAGGTGGCTGGCCGCCCTGGATCTCGCGGTCTGCGATACCCAAAATGGCCGCCGTTCGCGTGCAAATATTAATGCCGGTAACGCGGATTCCCACACTCCCCCTCCCGCTGACCCTAACCAATGCCCCAGTCCCTGGTTTGATAAGCGCAATCTTGGTAACTTGCCGCGATCGCGAAATGAAATGACAGGGAGATAGTGAGAGGGAAGCAAAGGTAGTACAGGTGGGGATATAGGGGAGAAAGGGAAAAATTTAAGAAAATAAATAGTGATAATCAAATATAGAGACAATCCATCAAACCCAGTGTGAATGTAAAACCATAGTAAGAATGGGCAGAGAATACAAGATTCTGACAGAGTAAATGTAAATGCCACAGTAAGAATAAGCAGAGAAAATAAGCTCTGACAGTGTAAATGTAAATTCCATGGTAAGAATGAGCAGAGAAAGGAAGCTCTGACAGAGTAAATGTAAATTCCATAGTAAGAATGAGCAGAGAAAGGAAGCTCTGACAGTGTAAATGTAGATTCAGTAGTAAGAATGAGCAGAGAAAAGAAACTCTTAGAGTAAATGTAAATTCAGTAGTAAAATTTAGCAGAGAAAAGAAACTCTGACAGTGTAAATGTAAATTCAGTAGTAAGAATGAGCAGAGAAAAGAAGCTCTGACAGTGTAAATGTAAATTCAACAGTAAGTATGAGCAGAGAAAGGACACTGACAGAGTAAATGTAAATTCAATTGCAGAGAATAAAATACTCTGACCCGTCTGACTGGAGCAGCAAAGAAAGAGGAAATGATGCAAGAGGAAGGGCCTTTTATACCCTATGGCAATGTTTTTTTCACTAAACTTTATTGTTAAACCTGTGCTGCTGGAGTTTTAGTAAAGAAAGATTATGCAAAATATGAAGCCTCCTGTCCTGTTATAAAATTCAAACACAGCCCTGGTCAATCAGCATCTCCTCATAGAGATGAATTGAATCAATGAATCTCTATGAGGAAAGTTCAGTGTCCCAGAAAGCACCTCTAGCAACCATATGAGGAGTAGCCAGTGGAGGTATCAGTATCCCTAGGCTGTAATGTAGACACTGTAAAGGGAATGATTATACTCACCAGAATAAATACATTAAGCTGTGCTGTTCTGGTGACTATTTTTAGCTTTCTGTTCTAATAAAATATAATTGCTTATATTTTTGATGTTGTTTTTTTTTGGCAGTTGTTTTTTTTATTAGGAGATGTATTGTTTTCATTTGTCAGTTTATACAAAGAAATGTATGTCTGAGAAAGGAAGTCCTCTTTTTTTATTTGCGAATGAACCCCTTTTTTTAAAAGGTGATTTGAATGACACATTTTATGACACACCAAACCATAGAAAAAAAGATTTCCATGTTTTCATTTTCCAGGAAAACCTCATCTATGTTGGCAGAAATTTGTTCTCTATTTCAGTTATTATAGATTGTATTATCGTTATGACTCCAGTAATTTATTTTGGTGGTGTCTCTATTTTTTTTACAAGTTCCAAACTTAGGGCATTATGATCAGACCAGGTTTCTCTTATAAAACATTTTTTTAACTCTATTTAATAATTTGGCATTAACCAAAAAGAGGTCTGTCATTGAGTATGTCAGAAATGTTTTAGAGACACTTTTGAAATCCCTTTCTGAATGATGGAAAATACACCAAGCGTTATAGAAATGATATCTACCATGTAAGTGTTAGAATTGCTGAGAAAGAGGAATACCAGAGAAAGGGAATGTTGGGAATGTTGCTACTATGCGGGACACGCGAGGTGTTCCTGTCTATGTGTTGCTCCAAATTTCTATAAAAATCTCCTGCGGCAATAAACTCTCCCTGGTGAATTCTCTCTATTTTATCAAAAAGATTTCCAAAAGAGGGGGCGGGCCTGAGCAGCATGGCGACTGAAAGCATTTCTTTCGAGCTCCAGCTTCAAGCCTTATACTGAGCCCACAAATGGATTTCCAGCACGCCCTGCAGCCCTTACATTAGGACTTACCTGTGTCTGGAGCCTACCGGAGTGCGTCAGAGCATTTATACAAGTTGCTCCCTCTGCAATCCCCATTGGTGCGAGTGAGGCCTAGTGAGACCGTCAGATAGGCGAGATGGCCGCTTGCCTGTACCGTGCAGCACTGAGCATTCGCCGGACGGGATGCAAGCTGGGGATATTCCATTCCACACTGGCTGGCTGAAATGCTACACAAGCAAGACCCTGTGTCACTGACCCTGAATCTGCACATTCCACGACTTACCTACTCAAGATGGCAATGGACTCAGGAGCCAGCAGTGCACTACAGATGCAGCAAGGGAAGCCGCAACTCGAGTTCGTAGACAAGTCCCTACAGCGACTAGACGCAATCTTTGACTGCTTTTGGGTCACCCTGGAGGCAAGACAGGTTACTGGTGTACCACATCAGCCTGCACAGGAGACCGGGAGCGGAGTGAGGAGTGGGGTTGGTGGGACACCTCCGGGCGCTCTACTGTCCCAAGCACAAGGAACCCCTGTTTCAAGTCCACCTGGGCTGAAGGCTAGTAAGGGCAAGACCCTGACGCATCAACCACATGGGCAGGAGACCAGAGGAGACACACCAGGGCCATTTGTCTCTCCAACATGGAGCAGGACCTGAACTCTTTGAGCCCCCAAGTCCGTGTATTAGTGATGCTGGCCTGCATACCGGCCTGGGGCGGGAGGTCTGTCCCCCAGCGCGCCCCCTCTGCAGAATCCTGGGACTCTCCCAGCACCTATGTCTGGAGCAAGACAACAGCCAGCTTAAGGCTGAGCAAATCTCTCCAAGTGGCACCAACCCAGTCCACGCCATGGGACTATCACGTAACCTAATGATGGCATAGCGCTCTCTATACTCGAGGCGGGAGGTCTGTCCCCCAGCGTACTCCCTCTGCAGAATCCTGGGACTCTCCCAGCACCTATGTCTTGAGCAAGCCAACAGCCAGCATAGGCTGAGCAAATCTCACCAAGTGGCACCAACCCAGTCCACGCCATGGGACTATCACGTAACCTAATGATGGCATAGCGCTCTCTATACTCGCCCTGTCTCTCTAAGCCTGCTCTCATCTACTCCTTCTGCTATAACTACATGTCCTTTATTATACAGCACTGTGCTGGGCCTTCAATGTTAAAGTAACATTTTACTTTAGGGAATAGGAACTTGCCCTTATTCTGGGCATCTTCTTAGGTACCAAGAGATAAAGACTTGTCTTCAAATGTGACTATCAAGTTTATGGTTTTATATTTTTTCTAGCCTGGTAAGAGAAATCTTGATATGACCTTCATTTAGAGATACTTGTTTAATGCTCTGAGGATTTCTTCTTTAAATAGACATGAATGGCATTTGGGTCCACTAGTTTGGGTTTCAAAATTTGGTGGCATCTGTCAAGGTAGTTCCTTTCAAAATCTTTTACATTCGATAACTCTTTAAAAAACAAACAAAAAAACTTGTCTCTTGTTATGGATTCAGGCATATTGCAGAATCTTAAATTATTCCTCATTGAACAATCCTCCATGTCTGCCATTTGTGAATCCAATTCTTGTATTTTCTGTTGTTGTTTCTCAATTGTATCCTTTAACCCCTTAAGGACACATGACGTGTGAGACACGTCATGATTCCCTTTTATTCCAGAAGTTTGGTCCTTAAGGGGTTAAAGGTGTTATAATAAACTCTAGATCAGGGGTAGGCAGCCTATAGCACATGTGCCATGTATGGAACTCGGGGTGCTTTTGCATGGCACTCAAGGCTGCTAGAGCTAAACAGGCTCTGGCCTATCAGGAGTCCCAGTGGAACTTCAGATATCTATTTGTGCAAAAAGGTGGTAAGGGACAATCCTCAATTTATGCATTACAGCACAAAGAGGAATGGTCTGAGATCACTTCCTCATAGACATTTTGAACAGGAAACCACACTGGAATAGAGCTGCCCGCAGCAGCTATTGCAGCTCCTGCCCACGTCCTGTACTTGGCCAGTCCGGTCCCCACTGGACCACAAGGAAGCCACCCACACTGCTAGATATGCACAGATTAAGCATCCCCCTCATACAAATAATACAAACAAACCACACACAAACACACACACAGTCCCCACAGACACACCACTGACAATCCACATACACGCACAAGCAGCCCTACACATACACGCACAATACCAAACACACAATGTGACATTTCCATCCACACACAATTCCCCAAGCAGCCACCATACACATCCAACATTCATTGGTATCATACACAATGCCACAAACTACTCATAAATATATACAATATAATAGCCCAGGTACGCACAAATAGAACACGACAAAGCAACTACATACAGCACTCATAAATAACACAAACACAATATGGCAACATACACACCTCAATTTAAATAAAATAGGACTGGCACACGAAGAGACTTTTAAGATCTTATTTTGGCTCAGTATTACTAAAAGGTTACCTACCCCTGCTCTAGATGTTCTATTCTTTCTTCTGTTGAATTTATTCTAATTGTTTTTGTAACATTGTAGACTTTCCCGATTTTCTTGTTTTAATTATATGTGTTTAGAATACTAATATATTTCCATGTATTCCTTTATGTATCACTTTATCTTTTCATCCCCCGTTTTTCTCTGCTTTCTTTTCTTTAATAAGTATAACTTGTGTAATCCCTAAAGTTTCACTAGGTAATCGCCACTTGAGGTACTATCATTATAAAAGATTGTCTTTAAGCATAGATTTCAATAGAACTTTGCTGCATCAGTTGAAACCAATGAGGGGTATGAGTTTAAAGCAGCACTCAAATAAGGACACTTAGTGAGGATCTAGGGTCCAATCTGCTATTTTATCATTAGCTGTTTATAATCCTGTTATGCTCTGTTATGTAAACTTGTGGTGAATCGTGGGGTAAGACTCTTAAAACCCTTTATTCTCTATTATCCAATGGCATGTCTCCACTTTACTACCAGCATCAATTAACATGAACAGGGTTAAAGCACAGCTAGCTGTATATAAAGTGTTATATTGAATATAGCCCTCTATATTTATGTAGATGGGATGTTTGCATTCTATCTTATTAGGGGAACATGCCGACTGACATACAATTTTAAATGGCTATTAGCATGTGATTAAATTGGATGTAGGACTAACCTGACTATAAAATTAAATTAGGTCTCAATTCATTAATTTTAGAAACTGAATTACCAGTAAGGAGAAAAGCAAGCAATTTTCCGTGCAATGTCCTTGTTGTTAATAAATAGAGAGGAACAAATTGAGTGTACATAATATAATTTAAGCAAATATCACCCATATTACATATTTCATAAGCAGACGCATGCAGGCAGGGTCACTGCAAGGATATTTACTGCCCTAGGCAAAATGTTGTGAGGCTTTGTGTGTTTTTTGTGTTCATCATGTTCTTTGTATGAAGTGGCTATTTGTATGAGAAGCAGTGTTTTTTGGTGTTGTATATGTGGAGAGGCTGTGTAAGGAAAGGTGTGTGTGTGTGTGTAGGGAGGTTGCATGCGATGTGTATTTGGAAAGTTTGCGTGTAATGCTGTATCAGGGCTGTGTACACTGTGAGTAGGGAGCATGCATGTTGTGGTGGCTGTGTGTTGCAAGTAGGTAGAATGTATTTGGGACTGTGTGTGTTTTGTGTGTAGGCCCTGCAGTGTTTTCTGAAGAGGCTCTGTGTTTTTTCAACCTCCACACATATTGCATTTGAACTTAACTTGCATGGAGGGGGTGCTCCCTTCTGATTAAGTAGGCAGATATTTATGTATTGCTCTCATGTTAGAGTTATATAAACTAAGAGTTCTTAAACGTACCCCTCCAAACACTATAACCACTACAGCTCACTGTGGTTGCTAGTTCTTAACTACATTGAAATACATTCACAATACAATGCAAGGTAACTTGAGTAATATATTGTGCTGTTAAGTACTGAGTACTGTCCTGAAGATTGTCAGGGCTAAGATTATGTGGGACTTCCAAACCCAGACAGACAAGCAAGTACTGGCTAACCAAACATTGCAGTGATAGACAAAGAAAGGAAGACTGCAGTGGTTGTAGCAATACAGAAGATGTGTAAATTAAAGGCAGCAGTAGTAGTAGCTGTGATAGGAGCAGTCAGGACTGTAAGTTGGTAGGGTGGCATCAGCAGATTCCAGGTAGACATCTGAGATCTCAATCCAGAAAAGTGAGGTTCTAGGAACAGCTAAGATACTATGCGGAATCCTCAGACTCCCAGGCCTCTGCACCAGAGAATACACAAAAAAATACCACCAGGACGGGTGATAAAGCCTGTTTTATATATGCCTATATGTGTGTGTCAAATATTGTGGGGAGGCCAAACACGATAAAATTTCCCAATGAGCAAACTGTTAAGCATTACCTGCATATCTTAATTTGGACTTTAAAAAGCTCATCCTGGGGGCGTGGCAAGGACACGGAGCGAGCTGGACGTGTCTGAGTAGAGCTCCGCTCCGATCCCACCGTTTAAAGCATACAGCAGCGCCAGCGCACCAAACCCGGCAAAAGAACCGACAAGATGGAGAAACGACCGACTAAAAAGCCCCCGAAGAAAACGGCGGAAACAGGCGGCTCGGTAGCGGACCTATTTGCTGCCTCCCGCCAAAATACGGCGGGCTCCCAAGATGGCGGCGGCGCGGAAGCAGAGGCCTCGGCCTCCCCCACGAGACAGGTCCCAGCTCCAGGGAGAGCATCCCACACTCCGGACACCACACAAATCCTATCTAAGCTCTCGGAGGTAAGGGCCTACCTGGCAGGCGAGATTGAGCACTCTACTCATGTGCTCCGTGGTGAAATCCAGTCAATTGGAGAGCGCACCGCGAGACTTGAACAGCGCCTGGAAACAACCACAACGGCGCATAACGCCGCCATCGACCACGTGAACGCCCTCACAAGCAGGCTATCAACAGCCGAACTAGCAATAGAGGACATGGTGAACAGGTCTCGCCGCAACAACTTGAGACTGCGGGGCCTACCTGAAAAACCCGGAGAAGGCCCAATGGCAGACCTGGTAACCTTAATCCTGAAACCACTATTGCCAGAATTACCAGACCAATTCTGGCATATAGAACGCGCCCTACGCACGAGAAGACCTGACAGTAACTTACCTAGGGATGTGGTAATTCGCTTCCTACACTTCCAAACAAAAGAAGCCTTATTGAAAAGAGGCAGGGAAGGCCCGATTATGTACGAAGGCACAGAAATAACATTATACCAGGACCTAGCCCCGATTACGCTACAGAGGAGAAGGGAGTGGAAGCCCATAACGGATTCCCTGAGGGAACATGAAATTCGCTACGCTTGGGGATACCCGTTCAAGTTACTGGTATTTCAGAACAGCAGAACATACACCCTGCAGCCCGGAGACGACGCGGCAACATTCCTCGCAAGCCTGGGGATCCAGGCCCCTGCACGCCTACCCCCCACGATTACCAGTCTGGGTACACTGCAAAGCCTACCGCAGGAATGGCTGACAACAGGAGAGTAAGGTACCCGGGGTATGCAACAGTAACTGTCCACAACACCCACACACACTACCACGGGAGAGCATCCAAGAGGTTTGGGAGGGGGCAGCAGGGGGCACGGGGACTGCTGGCACAAGCGGAGGTTGACAACCCACTCCTCCGAAGCACTTTGGGGACAGGGGACTGCTCAATCCGCTACCATGCAATTCAGAGCGGCACAGCGGAGGTTTGGGCGGGGAGCGGGAAGGGGACTTGGGATAGACACGCTATAACCACTCACACATCGTTATCAGACCCTACCCACAGGCCCTATGGCCACCCCAAAACTCTCAGTCCAACTTCAAGCAGAAAGGCACACTTAGGCCGTTAAGGCTTGGTCTGGTGTACCAACAAGCAGTTACCGAGGCGACTGAGAGCTATGGCCCGCCGCACTGCCTAACACACACCTGGCACACGCTATAGGAGCTGGACATAACCGTGACTCACGGAGTCACACGGGCCAAGGGGTCCGCCACAGCAGCATACGCTAGGTCACCCATGGGACCTAGCCAACGGATATGAAATGTGTTATATTAAGCTTAATGTATAGATGTAATGGACAGCAATGTCGGTATACAATGCACATTTAACACACGGCCACCTCCATAGACGGCTATGTCAACAGCAGGGAGGGGAATATTGGCAGACAGCAGCGACAGGCGGGAACAGGGGAGTAAAATTGGCAGGCCACAGGGGGAAAACATGGTAGCCAAAATAGGGAGGGACCGACGCAGTAGAAGACCATGGGAGGGGAATTAAGTGGAGGTTTCCATGTAAACGGCACAACACGCCACCAAATTGACTAGAGGGAAGCGGCGATTCCTCACCCATGAGGAGACCCCCCATAGGCGACTGTAGGCACATCCCATGACCCAGTGACGACGGAAGGGGACCAGAGGACCACCAACTTGGCATACACTGGGGAGAAGGCGCAAGAGCAACACAAGGGAACCAGGGGACACACAGGACGAGACACGGGCAGAGACCGGCCCCCCCCCCCCCCCTTATAGCATGTAGTACAGACCGCCGACACGGGTACTACAGGAAACCCAGGGGCGCACACAGAGGACACCAACTGCAGGGAGTAACACATTGTGGACAAAGTTACGGGGCAGGGTACGACAGTCCCGGGATACGCAGCAGGGCATTAGGGATACTGGCAGAGTAACATAAGGACATCCCTTCCTAATAGAGTAAGGATGGCCCGGCAGAAGCGGGGCAAGATGTTTTTTGGGTATCATTAGAGTTAACGGTTCACACACGTTGGTGCTAATATGAGGAATGATGACGGTGGAGTCACACCCGGCCATATGTACCTACATATCGTCACTCCGCTGTTGGAGAGGACAAGACCGGGAGATACACCCCATATAATTCTGGCGAGTAATAAGACCAGAAACTACTTCTATTCCTCCTACCTACATCTTATTCTTTTCTTCCGCCTCTATCTCCTCCCCCTTCTCACCTCACCGAGCTTGGAGAGCAGAGGGCGCCATGGGACAAGGGCCAAACCGGGAGGGCGCAGCATAGGTCTAAAAATGCTCACATCACAAACAAAGTCATGACGCTGAAAGTGGTGTCGATTAATGTCAAAGGCTTGAACACTCCTAGAAAAAGGCGTTTAATGTTCAAAGAAGTGAAGAGGATGGGGGCGGATGTCGCCTTTCTTCAGGAGACACACATAACGAAAAACACATCATTCTCAGTGAGAGACAGTACGTATACCACATCACACGAGGCAAGATCACACCAGAAAAAAAACGGGGTAGCCGTTCTCATACGCAACACATGCCCGATCAACATATCCACCATAGACGCGGACTCAGGGGGGAGGTATGTCATTCTATCAGGGACCATACACTCTCACACCATCCACATGCTTAACCTATATGCCCCTAACACCCCCGACCGGAACTTCTGGCAGACGCTGATAAACAAAATTAACACCCTGCCGCATGGCATATTATTAGTGGGGGGCGACTTCAACGCCGTACCGTGTCCGGCTGCAGACAGGAGCTCCAAACCAGGCCAACTACGATCACAGGGAAGAGGACAACAAGACAAGGCACTACACGACTTTATCAACTCAACAGGCCTAGTAGACATATGGAGGGCACAGCACCCTACAAATGTAGACTACACGTTTTATTCGGCCCCACACAGGACGTACTCAAGGATCGACTATTTTCTGGTCAACGATGTAGGCGTGGCCAGAGTGGTGAACTCTACCATAGGGTCCATCGCTTGGTCGGACCACGCGGACGTCTCAATAACGCTAGGGAACATTAGCACAGCACCACCATGGAACTGGAAACTAAGCCCCAATCTACTCACAGATAAACAAACACAAGACGAGATACGACAGGGGATCACAGAATACTTCCTAGACAACACAACAGAAGACCTCTCTCCTGGAACTATCTGGGCGGCACACAAGGCAGTGATACGGGGTACATGCATCAAATTAGCCACTAGAAAGAAAAAACAAAAAACACAACAACTAAAACAACTAATGGAAGATCTACGTAACGTAGAGATGAAACATAAAACGGCCCCCACCCCCGCACTAGCCGAGACACTCCGCAACACCAGGAGAACACTCACGGAACTACTATTGGACGACGCAGCCAGAGACCTAACGTGGTCCAGAAGAACATATTATGAGAAGGCAAACAAGGCAGACACCCTGCTAGCAAGAGTCCTCCGGCCAAGACAAAGAAGATCACACATAGGAGCGATTAAACACAAAGATGGAACCATGAAAAATACCCCAGATGACATAGCCCAAATATTCACAGAGTATTATAGAAAGCTCTACAATCTTAAGCCCAAAACCGATAACCAACGACTAATGGCAGAAGACACCACGCTCTCCTTCCTACGAAATCTGACCCTCCCGACACTAACAGGCGTAGAGAAACAAACCCTAGCGGAAGACATAACCAGCGAGGAAATCGACAAGGCCATAGCAAGTCTCAAAAGCCACAAAGCCCCAGGCCCAGACGGTTTTGACGGGGGATACTACAAAACGTTCAGAGAGGAACTCTCTCCAAAGCTAGCACAGTTATTCAACGACTTTATGACAGGAGGCAACCCAGACAAAGATGTCCTTAGCGAACATAATCCTCCTCCCGAAGCCTGGCAGAGACCCCAGACTACCAGCAAACTATAGGCCAATCTCCCTTATTAATCACGACATTAACCCCTTAAGGACCAAACTTCTGGAATAAAAGGGAATCATGACGTGTCAGACATGTCATGTGTCCTTAAGGGGTTAAGATACTAGCCAAAGTCCTGGGAGAACGTCTCAACCCGATCTTGAAAAAACTGATACACCCAGACCAAGTGGGCTTTATCCCAGACCGCCAACTTTTTGAGAACACCAGAAGGAACGTAGACATCATTTGGCGACAAAAAACAACCAAAACACCCACCCTAGTAGTATCCCTCAACGCCGAGAAGGCGTTCAACAGAGTCGAAAATGAACATACTGCCCAGGGCCCTATTCCTTTTCCAAGCCCTACCCATTCCAATCACTAAAACCACCCTAGCACCATTACAACAAGCAATAGGTAAATTCATATGGCGAAACAGAAGGCATAGGATCTCGAGGAACATCCTATATAGACAAAAATACAGAGGAGGCCTAGGACTACCACACTTATATTTTTATTACTTAGCAGCCCAACTCTCGCAGGTAGCAATGTGGCACCCCCCCCAGAGGAAAGGAGATGGGTGGATCTCGAGTCCCTAATAACGGGAGTAGACCTCCCCCAATTCCACATATGGGTACCAAAAGAGAATAGGCCCATCCTCCGTACAACTTGCCCGGCGATCCTAAACTCCCTGAGAATATGGGATGCCGCGGCCCGCAAATATAAGCTAATCTCTACCCCTTCACCGCTCACCCCCATATTGAGAAACAGGGCCTTTCCACCCGGTATGGCAGCTAGAGACTTCGCCAACCTCGAAAAAGCGGGCATCCAAAGGATATGCCATATGTACAAGGACAACTCCATGGTTACCTTTGACCAACTGCGACAAGAGACACACCTTACCCCAGCGGACTTCTTCCGATACCTGCAAATTAAAGACTTCATGAAACACCCACACATGCAACAGGCAGCAACGGGACACATGTCCTTTTTTGAAAGACTGTGCGTGAATGAACGCATGCCACTCATATCACAACTTTATGCATACATTAGCTCGGAAACAGAAGAATGGGGCTCACTCACATACACTGATACATGGGAGAGGGAACTAGGAGAAGTATTAGAGGGAGTGGAATGGCGGGAGATATGGGAGGCAAATACCTCAGTATCTATATGTGTGTCTCTACAAGAACAGGCATACAAGACATTATTCAGGTGGTACACCACCCCAGTTAAATTACGCCAAATGGGAAAAACCCCGAATGACGATTGTTGGAGGGGATGTGGCCTGAAAGGCACGTACCTCCACATGTGGTGGGAATGCCCCAAGGTACAAAAATTTTGGAAGGAGATACACGGCCTGATCGTACACATCTTCCACAGAGCGCCTGACTTAAATCCATGGACTTACATACTTAACAGACCCATAGAGCACTGGACGAAAAGAGAACAAAAACTAATACACAAGGTGACGTTAGCCGCTAGGAGAGCACTAGCCCAAACATGGCTCAAAGTAGAAGTACCCCCAGTGAAAGACGTATACCTTATGGACAGCCTAACGGCAAGGGTGAGAGGGACCATGTCAAGGTTTGAGAAACTATGGGAACCCTGGACTTCTAGCGATATAGCTTAAGTCTACCTATACACATAGATAACGCTTGGCCCTACACCACCCCACCAAAGGATAGGCCCACAAAAGGTTCCAACCCAAAAGGAACCATACGCAACCCACGCAGCAGCAGCGCCGCCCTCCAGCTCGGTGAACCCTCCCCACCCCCTCTTGACTTCTCACCCCCCCCCTTTTTGTTTCTTATCTTTTCTCTTTCCTTATCTCTCTTCTCTGCCTTTCTGGTAAGGTTAAGGCCTACAGGCCGACACTAAACGCCAAGAATACACACAAGACGAGACCCGCCCCAGCCCGGCAATAGCCGTGGGGAGGAGGGGCTAGGGGCACCATAGGCATGACCAGAGAGGTAGAAGACAATGTGAGCCTCCATACTCAACGTTAATAAGTTAGGTTTTACGGTTTTAACATTATTGATATTGTAAAGAAATAGAACAGACAAAAGCTATAAAATACAGCAAACCAACAGCACCTAGACAAACGGACACATAAGGCCAAGCAGAGCAGGAGACACACAGAACGAATAACCAAACTAAAGATTCTGTCTGTATAATTGTGATGGTTACACGATATATCGTCCTGTCTGTATTTCTGAAATTGTCGAATGCTCTATCCACAAATAAAGAATTAAAAAAAAAAAAAAAAGCTCATCCTTATCCGAGAGTTTCCAGCTTGACATGCAAGGAGCACAGGGAGGCATCATGTTTCAAACTTCACATTTCTGCAGATACACTTTGCAATGCACAATGTTTTAAATACCATGGGCTATGATCCAAAAGGATCATTGATAAGAAACCAGCCATCAACTACAGTTCTAGCTTGTGAGTCTCATCTGCATGGAGTTGGTTTTGGAAATGGAAATGGAAATTGAAGTTTCTCTGAGAGCATATAGCTAGGTGCCAAAAATATTGTAGTGAGACAAAACACAATAAAACTCCCCAGGGGGGCGGAGCCTGACTGCCAACCTGAACGGTCACAAGCAGAGTGAGCTCCGACTGTGAATCTCAGAAATTGCCCCAAATGCAACCTTGTCAAGCAAAACAATCGACATCTGAGAGCTGGAAACAGCCTACAATACGCTGTGCCTCAATCCAGAGCTTCACGGACGCAAACTAAGCAAAGTAAGCCCACAAAGCTACTGCGACCTACCTGGGGGTGAAAATGTGAGATCCCCGCTCGATCCCCAACTATGAGCAGTAATCAGACCCAAAGCTGTATCTAATCTCTACTTGGCAGGGGTTCCCATCCTGCACCCATAAAGTAGAAATAGGTTCTATGTGTTTGTGTCTCTGTCTTTCTTTTTGTTGTATACATAAATTAAGCATTGCAATCAATAAAGTGTTTTATATATACTTTCTTTATGTCTGCCACTGTCTCTACATGTCTTTCTCTCTGTCTGTCTCTACATATTACCTAAAGTTCAGAAAGAAATTGCTTTCCAACTAGGCCTATCATGCAGAATGTGAAAACTGTATTTCTCTTTAAATATTCGGTGAGCTGTATAATGCATACTAATCAGCTTTTTTGAGCAAATTAGGCTGTTGGAACAAGAAGACACAGTTCAAAGACCTGCTCCCCCCGGCCGGTAGGGGTCTTCCCGGCCTCATCGCTCCACCTATGGAGGTACCAGTGGTCCCGCAAACGCGCAAGCTACAACCTAAACCTCTCCACCTCAAATTACCCAAGACGGCAGAGGCCAGGCCTCACACACGGATCAAGCACCCCAAGCATACAATAGAGTTCTTTGACAAGCTCTGCACTAACCTCTGGACAAAGCTCCGCAAACGGGAACAGTCTTTCCATCTGGCAAGGAGAGAAGCGATGACTTGGATTCGCCCGGCAACCAGAAGACAGATGGGCAGAAACCCCCCTCGGACACCCAGAGAGGCGTCCCGAGGGCAATGCCGGAGATCTATATGGCGGGAAACTACGCCATGTTCCTTGGGCGCCGGCACGCACACCCGCGCGCACCAGGGCGAGATCCGCAAGCTTGCCCGACCTGCTCTCAACCCAGAGATCTTGGACCAGCGAAGAGCAACTCCACACTTAGAGACACACACTGTCTGCAGCGACGCTCACCGAGACGCAGCATGGATTTCTGCTGGGGGGCGAAACAAGCGGAGAGAATCCTACAGGGGTGCCATACCTGCCCGCAACCACAGCCCACCTGCCCAGCCCACAGAGCTGGCATCGGTTGATTAAAACGAACTGAACCGGAGGACATTAATCTCACCAAACTGAATAAGCATGTCTAGAGAGAATAACAATGTTACTCTACCATATAGACAGGTTTTAGCGATGTTATTCATTATACAATACCTACCTGCCTACACACAGAGCACAACACGTTTATATACCACATAGTAACCAGCTAATGCTATACTACAAAACGTGTCAATACATTACACCTACACTAACATCACCAACCTAGCTATGTTAAGCATCTATCACCTCTATTTTCTTTAATTTCCTTAATCTTAATCTGACGAAATAACTGTTTAGTTAAGCTCGCAAAACATATAGAAATTGTGCAAATTTTCATGGCACAGTCTAACTTTTGTGAATCTTGAAATACGCTGCTGTGGTGTCTGTTGGTACCCTATAACCACCTGCACTACAAAAAATAAAGAATTAAAAAAAATAAAAAATAAAACTTACTGTTATGCATCAACTACATATCTCAGGTTGGACTCTGAAAACTCCCCCTTTGGCACATACACTGGAGAAATCATGTCTCCACAAATGCTAGAGTTCCCAACTTGATATGCAAATAAGCACAGGCAGGCATTGTGTTTGAGACTCCTTTTCTAGAGTCGATCTGCCACTTCTCCTACAGTGGAGGCCTCTGATGACACAGCTTCACTCAGTGATGCTTTACTAGATACCCTAGCTCACCTATCGACCAGCTCTTTTATCATCAATGCTATCCAGAGCTGATATCAGATCACTTATCTTGGAAATGAAATCAGCCATAAGGTTGGAGATCACGGAGATTAAGGTAGATTTGGCCTCTCAATACCAAAGCCCTGGAGGGTTAACCATAGCACTCAGAGCAACTAATCTTCGGAGTTAAATTCCATCAAACAGGATGCTTCTGGAGAGGAGGAGATATATAGACTAGTTGGATAACATGGATTATTGATGTAGCATACAAGTACACAAACCTTGCGAATAGGATGTCCAGGTTTCTCTTTCAGACTCATTTGTCACTTTATTCAAACAAATATTAGGTGATGAGTCCCCTGACCTGTATCAACTAGATTGAGCCCACAATAACATGTGACCATCCCAGGGAGATGGCAGCCCACATGACATAATATGTTGTGTCCACTCTTCCCTTATTAAGGTTTAAGTCATGTCTGCAACCTGGAGCCCATCAGTATATTACTTTCTGAGGATTTGCTATCTCACTACTGCCATTTTTTGCTTTACCCATGATGCAAGATGAACTTTGCACTGCTCTGTGACAAGGGAATTTGATACAGATGGGGATTTCCCTGATGCATCCAATATCGGCATGATAATTCTTGGGCTACCCTACACTAGCCAGCACTGTAGGCACCCAGACCACTTCAGCTCATTGAAGTGGTCTGGGTGCAGTGGCCCTTTTGAACTTAGTGCTGCAATGTTAAACATTGCAGTTCCAGAGAAACTGCACTGTTTACATTGCAGCACTAAGTCTGCTTCCAGTTGCTGTCTCCCAAACAGCCACTGGAGGTGCTTTCTGCATCCAAATGGACCTTTGGTTTAGTATCTGATGCTGGAAGTCCACTTTCTGCATTGCGGACGGCATGGAACACCATAATGGCGTTATGGGGTTAACTATACATAACCAATATTATTGTTGTTGCAAATCTTATTTGTGCATCAGTATGTATGCTTTCTCATTGCCTCAAAAGTGATTGACAAAAAAAACAACGTATGACATTTTACAAATATATTGTAAAAACAAAGGCTAAAATAGCTTGTTTTTTTTTTCATTTGAAAACCTACAACTCTTTATTTAGGTGTTAGTTTGATGAACCAGATCATTTGAACTTTATTGACAAATACGCATAAATATACACTGATCAGCCACAACTTAAAACTACTGACAAGTCAAGTGAGTAACATTGATTATATCCTTACAATGGACCCAGCTGGGGTCGCTCAGAAACTCTTCCACTATGAGCGGCTGTACATATAGCACAGGATACTCTCCCTCCTGTACAGCAGTTGCTAAAACTTTACTATAGCCTTTCATGCATGCAATAGACAAGTGAGTGTAGGGGGTAGAAAAAATATTTTTTGCATGCACACAGCTATTTATATGCAACAATGTTGACTGTCCCTTCAGGGGTCTTTAATTCATAGAATGTACTGAACAATTATCCCTCCCCGGCGCAATTCTGCCTGGGGACTTAATCTCATTATCCCCAGCTAACAAAATAAGGCACAGCACACAAAATGTCCACCAGAACTCCCATTCCCAGGACCATATCCCTATACAATATTTGAGAGAAATAGACCTTTTGTGTAAATAGAAAAAGTCTTAGATCATCGAGTTAGTTCAGCTCATGAAAAATGGGGGCAAAAACAAAAGTGTTGTGTTTATAATTTTGTTCAGTGTATATCCTTGGAAAGCTTGTCACCAAGTGCTCTAGCTGTCCAAATAGCGCCGTGATCTGAGAATACACACATGAGACACAGAGAGTTAAAGTTTTACCTGGTCTTGGCTATTTTCCAATCCGGCAACGAGTTCCAGGCATGTTGCATTTGCATCAGATTACCCATAATGACCCCCTGTCCACCGTCAAAAGTGCCTTCAATGGGTATGTGAGCATTAGAACTGGACCAACTGGAGCAATGGAAGAAGGTTACCTGGTCAGATGAATCACATTTCCCTTTAGGTCAGGTGGATGGCCAGGTGTGTGTCCATTGTTCCCCTGGGAAAGAAATGGCAGCAGGATGCACTGTGGGAAGAAAGCAGGCAGTGTTATGCTCTGGGTAATGTTCTGCCGGCAAACTAGAAATCACTAGGCTCCGATGCGAAAATTGACCTGCCCCGCCACTCCACTCCAAAAAAATGCATCTCATCTCCCCCAGCCCCTCCATGCGTCTTATAACCCCTAACCCCCAATGCGTCTCATCCCCCCGAGCCCCTCCATGTGTGTCATTTCTCCGTCGCAGCCCCTCCATGTGTGTCATTCCTCCGTCCCAGCCTCTCCATGTGTGTCATTCCCTCCGTCCCAGCCTCTCCATGTGTGTCATTCCCTCCGTCCCAGCCTCTCCATGTGTGTCATTCCCTCTGTCCCAGCCCCCCAATTTGTCATTCCCTCGGTTCAGCCCCCCCCCCCATGTGTGTCAATCCATCCCAGCCCCTCCATGTGTGTCATGCTCTCCCCACTACTGTAAAGTAAGTAGTGTCTGTTTCTGTGTGTGTGCACGGGTTGCATTGTGTGTTTCTGTGTGTGTGTGTAAAGAATGCATTGTGTTTCTGTGTGTGTAAGGGATGCATTGTGTGTGTGTGTGTCTGTATTTGTAAAGGATGCATATTGTGTGTGTGTGTGTGTGTGTGCGCGTGCATGTGTAGGGATGAATTGTCTGTGTATGTAGGGATGCTTTGTGTGTTTGGTGTGTGAAGGGATGCATTGTGTGTGTAGGGATGGATTGTGTGTGTGTGTGTGGGTGTAGGAATGCAGTGTGTGTGAGTCCATGCCTTGATGCATCAGAGGTGTTTTGGCAGCACAAGGGAACCTACACAATATTAAGCAGGTGATTTTAATGTTGTGGCTGATCAGTGTATACAAGTGATGATATCTTGATTATTATTATTATTGCCATTTATATATCGCCAACAGATTCCGTAGCGCTTTACAATATTATGAGAACTGGGATTTAACTATAAAAAGGACAATTACAAGAAAACTTACAGAAACGATAGGTTGAAGAGGACCCTGCTCAAACAAACTTACAGTCTATAGGAGGTGGGGGATAAAATACACTAGGACAGGAATCTTCCAGTATGATGACGTGAAGATGTATGTTTATTTATGATCCCTACATAGGTTGATTGAAGAAAATAGTCTTTACAAAGTGTATGCAGGGTGAATTCATATCACCCTTTATTTTCTAGGAAATGATGAACCTCATTACGCTTCTATATTTTAAAATATTTCACTGTGCATTATAAGATAGGCATAAGAAACCAAGCTTAGTTACTACAAGATGTTGCCAAGGTAAACAGAAGATTGGATTTTTTAGCCAATGGTAATGCAGCATGCAGATATGCTAACCTGTTGCTATGGCAACCATAATAACAACACTGAAGGGGATTAAGTGAGCCACATGAAAAGATTAGTTAGAAAATCACATGGTGATGTGTTCTTATTATGTATTACAGCAAAATCATTCATCATTGGTTATACTACTTTCCCACTAGAAATGCACAATATCAATACACTTAGAAATACCGGTTTCTTGTAACATATATGTTATAACAGATGCACATTCAAAAGTATCTAACGGTTACTAAATTTATCAACTTAACGTCTTCTTGCATAAGTTGATTATGAAAAATCACATACCATGTGTAAATCTATAAATTATGTCAATACATCTGGCAGAAAGCACACAGCTACTTCAATTATGACAGACATTATGATGTCACTCATTATGACAGACAAGGTGTCATCACTTAAGGCTCTATATCGGTAACCTAATCTGGAATTTTATTCAGAAAGATCAAGCACCTGCGAAAGGTAAAGAGCTTCTTGCAGCCATCAGGGACACTATAAAGGGCATCATTCTGAGAGTTTGGTTAATCGCTTGGGACTATATGAAAACCAAGTTCAGCTATAGTGTCAGAAGTCATCTTGCGGATGAACCTTCAGTTATCTAACCCCTGGATGGGAAACCACCAACAGCCACAGAGCTCTTCAAATACCACGCACAGCATTAGCTATAGAATGAACACTGGGGAGCCCTTTCTCAAGACTTCAGCTGTATCATGCTGTATATTCTGGTCTGCTCTAATCTTCCTGCATTATCCTGTCAGTAACTTAAAACAACAACAACGTATTACCTTGTGTTTTCAATCTTATCAGCATCTACTCAATAAGAACAACTAACCATCTTCAGATCTAAAGGCTCCAAAGCACTTCAATTTAAGAATCCAGGTGTCACGGTAAGCCAGTCAAATATGTTTATAAGCCAGTATAAACTTACTATTGTATGTAATGTGAAACATATGACGATATGCCATGTGGTCTAATTCATAAACTGGGAATTGTGGTGAATGATAAAGGGAATTGCCACTTTCCAATTCTTGGTTTAGGAAAACCCATTTTGTCCATTCATATTTAGAGCTTGGGGAAATGTCTGTATCTGTAAATATACTTTGAAAGGGCACCTACTATGTTATTTCGTTATGCTAATTAATGCAGGTACATATGGCAGTAACTGGCATTATCAATGTTTTAATTATTAGGAAAAATATTGCTAATATTCCTTTACTCTTGGCAGTGAATGACCAATGGTTTATCCATGATAGAAGGGAAGACATTAGTGATTAGTCTGTGGTATTGTTTGATACCTATGAATGTGGGCTATGTATGGGGGCTGCTTGTCGAATTATGTGGATGATTAGGACTACCATCAGAAATCTTTGGGCCCTTTACACAGCTCAAGGTCTGGGCCCGCATCCAATCCTGTCTTCAGGGCCCGCCTCCAAGTCTGCCATCAAGGAGGCAGTGTGTGGTTTGTATATTGTATGCAGTGTGTTAATTGGATGCATTGTGTGTGTAAAGTGGACACGGTGTGTGTTAGTGAGTGTGTAGTGGATGCAGTGTGTGTGTGTGTGTGTGTGTGTGTGTATATATATACAATGTATGTTTTTGTATGGAGTACAGTATGTGTGTGAATGCTGGTGTTTGAATTCAGGCATGCATTTGTGTGTTGTATATACACTTACACACACACTGGTACACACACTGATACACATCCACATTCAGACACTCAGATACACACTGACACAGAATACACACTGACACAGATACACGCACTGACACACAAATACACACTGACAAAAGGACAGACACATACTGACACACAAATACATACAGACATAGTAACACACACACACACACACTGACACAGATACACACACAGACATACATACTGATACACACATGCAGGCCCTTATTTTAGCCACACTCTTGTTTCTTACCTTTTGGGTGCAGGAGGGTGGCTGGGGCTGTTGGGGAGTCGGTCTAGAACAGGGGTAGGCAACCTTTTAGCAGCACTGTGCCGATATAGGAATGTGATGTCCCGTAGCGTGCCGGTCTTATTTATTTTTTTTTAATTGTGGTGTGTATGCTGCAGTATTCTGCTTATGTTATTTTTACTGTAATTGCTTTGTATCGTTGTATTTGTGCGGATATGCAGGGCCGTCTTTAATAGTAACTGGACCCTGGGCAAAGCATTTGCTTGGGGCCCCCTGGACCCTGTACCCCCTCCCCAGGCATGCAATCACGACCTCAACGCAGTGGCGGACCTAAAGTAGAGAGGTGCAAGAATTTTGGGGGGTCTCCCTGTTGCCTGGGTGAATAAAAAGGTAGATCCCATCTGTCGTGCAACTCCAGAAATGCATTGACAGCTGGGGCTCTATCATTTACCCATGTTTGCAGGTCTGTATTTAGCACTAAGCAGTTTGTGTGTGTTTTAATGTAAACAGGTTTTTGTATGGAATATGTTTGTATGTGGTGTTGGCGTGATTGCAAGCATGTATTTGCGTAGTGTTGGTTTTTGAATGCAGGGGTGTATTTACATATAATTTTGGTGTGTAACACAGACATGTGTTTGTACGTAGTGTTATTATTTGAATGCAGGGGTGTATTTGTGTGTAGTGTTAGTGTGTGAATGCTGATATGTATGCACATATACACACACAGAGATATATACACACTGAAATTTGCACACACACAGATACACACACAGACATACTGACACACACACACAGACATACTGACACACACACACAGACATACTGACACACACACACAGATATACTGACACACACACAAAGATATACTGACACACATACTGATACACACAAAGACATACTGACACACAGACATGCGGACACACACACACAGATATACTGACACACAAAGACATACTGACACATACTGACACACAAACATACTGACACACACAGATGACACACACAGATGACACACACACACTGACAGACATACTGACACAGGCATAAACTTTAAAACCCACCCTCCAGTTTCCTACCTTTCCTGCTGGTGGCTGAAGGTGTTGGGAGTTGGGGTCTAGCGCTCTTGGCCAGCCCCCCTCCAATCTGCCTACTCTTCTTTCCCGCGCGCTCCTCTCTTTGTGGGAGGAAGTGATGCGTGGCCGTCACTTCCTCCCACTCTGCTGCCGAAAAGCAAAGGGCCTGCTTGCGCTGTTAAAGTGCCTCAGCGTGCAACCGGGCCCCTGCTGACAGAAGCCCACCGGGTGGTCCTTTGTGCATGAGCCCCCCGGTGGGCCTCCTTAGTGTGCGGATTACCGGCCAGAGGGTTAGAAATAGTTGAGGCCAGCAGAGCTCACGGAGCAGCTGGCCAGTTTGCCCCGCGTTAAAGACGGCCCTGCGTATATGAGCTATTATATTGTATATGTTCATGAGTAGTTTATGGTATTGTGCATGATACATATGAATGTGGGCTGTGTATGGGGGCTGCTTGTGGAATTGTGTGAGTGGGGATGGATATGTCACAGTGTGTGTTTGGTAGTGTGTGGGGGCTGTTTGGGGTATTGCATGTGGGGTTGTGTGCATGTATGTGGATTGTTAGTGGTGTTTCGTTTGTGCGGATTGTGTGTATGTTTGTGTGTGGGCTGTACGTATTATTTGTATGAGGGGAGGGTTATTCTGCATTTCTGTGTATATCTAGCAGTGTGGGTGGCTTCCAGTGGAGACTAGGCCGGCCAGGTACATGTCAAGGACAGGAGCTGCAACAGCAACTGCGAGCTGCTCTACTACAGTGTGGATTCCCATTCACAAGTGCTGGGAGGAGGTGATCTGAGGTCACTTCCTCTATGTGCTGCAATGCATAAACTGAGGATTGTCCTTCACCACCTTTTCGGATTAGCAGATATCTGAAGTTTTACTGGGACTCCTGATAGGCCAGAGCCTGTTTGGCTCTAGCAGCCTTGAGTGCCGTGCAAAGACACCTCGAGTGCCGTGCACGGCACTAGTGCCGTAGGTTGCCTACCCCTGGTCTAGAAGCTGGTTCTGCCCTCCTCAATGCCTTTACTCTGCTTAGTAAACTGGGAGAAAGGGACTTCCTCCCAGCACTGGCTGTGGCTTTCATTTTAAAAGGAGCCTGGTCGCACTCTTCAAAGCATAGGCCACGCAAAAGGCCCCATCAGTGTGCTGTTCCACAGCTACAGATCGGGAATGTGAGGTCCCCCCTAGGACCACTGGGCCCATCACACCCTAATAGCGGCCCTGTGGATGATATGTCACACTCTTTGTTTGGTGGTGTATGTGTGGGGCTGCTTGTGGTATTCCATATGAGAGGCTGCTTGTGGGGGTTGTGTGCTTAAATGTGGACTGTCAGTGGTGTTGTGCTCTTCTGCAGTTCTTTATATATCTAGCAGTGTGGGTGGCTCCCCTAGGTTACAGTGGAGACAAGGCTGGCCAGGTACAAGTCAAGGGCAGGAGCTGAGATAGCTGCTGTAGGCTGCTCTATTCCAGTGCGGATTCCTGCTCACAGGTGCTGGGAGGAAGTTTCCTGAGATCACTTTTTCTAAGTGCTGCAATGCTTAAATTGAGGATTGTCCCTCACCACTTGCAATCAACACTCAGTTTGCACAAGCAGATATCTGAAGTCTCACTCGGACTCCTAATAGGCTATAGCCTGTTTTTATTCTTTATTTTTGTCGTGCAGTTGAATACAACAGAGCTTAGAGTGCCACAACAGCAGTCTCAAGCGCGAATACAGAAACATAATATAACATGAGCATGGCATGAGGAAGACTTGCACATTTTTAAGTAAATAGTGATTCAGTGTTAATACAGTATAACATAAGTGAGTGACGAGTATATGTTAGCGTGCGTGTGGGAAGGAGTATTATTTGCTTATTCTGAGCTTTTCACACATAAAAAAAAAGTAAAGACAAAACAAAGCTGTGTTAGCAGGTATTATACATGTGTGACGGCTGATGGGTTTTCCGCTTCTAAAGTTAGTTGTAAGACTAGTTAGACAAGGGTCAGGAGACTCTAAAATTCAAACATAAGAGACTCCCAAGCGAACCCTGAATAGTTTGGAAGAGGTATTGACAGGGAGCGTTGTGCCGTGCGGTAGTGCAAACATCGAGTGGCTTTGAGTTATGAAAAGATTAAAACAGTGCGAGAACAAACTAGGCAAAGAACTATAGCTTAGTATATCAGGAGGATCTGTGCAATTGTGAAGTGAGGATAAGAGGATATATGTTAGGCACCCGGGTCTAGGTACAAGTTAAACTCTAGCTAATCCAGCTTGACTATACATAAGTAGGTGTAGACAGATTAGAGCAATATTTTAACCGAGTATGCAGAAGCTACTTGGGGATCCTACTTCTCAATAAGTAGGCATAAAGATAAATCTGGCTGCGAGACGGTGTCCCAGCTAGGTGCAAAGTGAGATATATATTTGTACAGTTTTAAAGGAAGATATCAAGCTATTAAACGTTGTTTATGGTATACTATGCTGAGCTAAACATGCTAATATCAGTACTAGTTGTGCTTAAGGTATGTCAGCCTAGTAGAGTGAGTACAAGGTTGAACTAAAACATAGATCTAAATAATTGGTTTGCATAGTAACATTAACATTAGAGGGCATATATAAGCTGTTGGGTCTAGTAAACCTGCAGCTCAGATGCAGTCCAAGTGTTATAAAGTTCAGCCAATGCCCAGGGATGGGGGGTTGCGAGCAGGTGGCTGCTTCAGTCCATCTCCGTTGTCACCCCATGGCTTGCTTGCTTTGCTGCGGGAGTCGGCTCTGGCGGTACCTCGTGGGATTTGTTGCCGTGCTGTTGCTTGTGTAGCCTCGTTTCTTGTGTAGTGTCGGACATTGCTGCACTGGGAGCCGGAATGTGGGACCGGTGAGATTCTTGTTTGCTGTATTTGTTTCGTGTTACCGGGTGTTTTAATTTGTGAGTGGAAGGGTGCGTCCAATGTGCCTGCCGCCATTTTTCCTCTCTGGGCCCGTTGGTATCTGTAGTGTCGGACAGCCATTTTGGGTGCTTGTGGTGTTCGCTTGTAATAGCTTCGTCATGCTGCAGGCCGAACACATGCGGCCACCTTTCTCTCCGCTTGGCGGTAGGTCGCTCCTCTGCTCTGCAGGAGTTCCCTAAAACTTGTACATAGGTGGTCAAATATCTCCAGGGGGTACCTGGGTTGCTGTGTGCGGGTGTTCCTCTCTTTGTGCTCACACTGGGCGGCCATCTTGGGAGTGCCTCGTGTGCCGTTTACCCCAGTATGGCTTGTGGCTGATTTGTCTGCTTTTCTTCCTGGTCGTTGTGTCCAGTAGAGACCGGGATATCCCCCACCGGTCCAGAGGGGGGGAGGGGTTGATTGAGTAGAGGTCGCTTGAGGGCTCCTGTACCGAGGAAAGCGGCCGATTCTCCTCGGCTTCAGCCGCGTTTATGTCTCCGCGTCCCTGGCCTCGGTGGGCCCTGGGGTGGTAGCAGTGGGTTCTGGAGGGCACCCCTGACTGGTTTTGGGCTATGTAGCCATTGTTTTTGCCCCAGATTATGCCCCCGCAGCGGGAGCCCGTTGCAGACACGTCTGCTCGGCTTGAAGGTCAGGCTCCGCCCCCGCAATGGTTTAATATGTAATGTTAATAATAAATATTATAAACAAAACAATGGACTCTCAAGAAAACTGCACAAAACCAGTTGTGCTAAGATCGCTTTGCCCAATAAGGGACACTTTCTCCAGGATATTCCTACTCTTTAGAGGCCTGAAGATCTCTCTCTCTCTCTATATATATATATATATAGATATATATAGATATATGAGATACCACTCTGGCAATCCAGATCAAATCCAACCAAGAGTTCTTCTTAACTGGAATAACAAATGCAACCTGTATGCTTGTAGAATGCACTCAACACGATTTGTCTCTATTAGCAGACTTTTTTTTTTTTTTTAATTCTTTATTTTGATCGTGCAGAGATAAAACATGCAATTTGCACTGCCACAATAGCTGGTGCAGATCGATTGGCATTCACATATGTTTACATGGCATCAGAAAAATTGCACTTTTTTTTTTAAGACTTTTTAAAGAGCTGTGAACTACCCTCTCTCCTCTTCTTTATACAGTCTTTAATTAGAGATAATTAGCCCCTCCTATTCCCCAAAAGTTGCTATCACAGCTTCGTCTGGCACAGTCGGGCGTGACTCTGTTGCTTCAACGGATGACGTTTCTGCACTTGATGTTATATATATTTATATATTTAAATTGAGGTCATATGAATTATAAGGTAAAAATACTCCATTTGAATTAAAGGGATCCTATAGTGCCTGGTAAACAAAGTTGTTTTCCTGGCACTGTAGGGTTAATAGGTCCCCCCTCCCTTGTGCCCCCCCCCCCCCTTCCCTGGGGCTGAAGGGGTTTTAACTTTTTAACTTACCTGAATCCAGCGCAGATGTCCCCTGGCGCTGGGTCAGGCTCCACCCACGCTTCTGACATCGGCGGGGGAGACCTAATGCGCATGCGCGGCAATGACCGCACGCGCATTAGACCTCCCCATAGGAAAGCATTACACAATGCTTTCCTATGGAGAAAATCTGACTCTGGAGGTCCACGAGGACCTCCAGCGTCAGATAACGGACCAAAAGTCTGTTTGGATTCCGGAAGCCCTCTAGTTGCTGTCTAATAGACAGCCACAGGGGGCAGACTTAGAGCTTAGAGCTGCAACATCACCACATTGTCACTAATAACCCTGATAGTCCTCCATTTGTGCTCATTTGTGCTCATTTTTCAAACAATTCCTCGTAATTAGTGCTGGTTTTAATCTGTTTTATATATATATATATATATATATATATATATATATATTAGATATATATATATATATATATATACAAACTGCGGCTAATCAAATCTATACAATTTTATTTTCAGATCATTATATCATTTCCTGTCTAAAACAGCCCTGTATATGTATGTAGATGTGTTATTTGACATACCCATCAAGCCTCTGTGTGATAGAGAGCAATATTATGTTTGTATTCTTGCGTGTAAGTGTTATTGTTTTTTTTGTGCCTATTCAAATGTTTTCTTTTTTACATTTTCATAAAATTTTTAAAGGGTAACCATAACAGTGGAAAGGTTACTGCTTCTCTGTGGTCATTTCTATTTGAGGAGCAGATTTGTTTACATGTTCCCTTAAGCCCGGGAGGTTTTTAGTTTTTAAGCACTCTCAAGTAAAAAAGAATAGGTAGCGCAAAGAAAACATAACTGTGTAGCAAACATTTTGGTCTACATATCCGTGTTTTGGTTTTCCCTTGAAAACTGCACAGGTCTCTAGAAATTACACGGTAAGCCGCTAGTAGTTGGGTGTAATTGAACTCTTGAATTACCAGACACACCACACCCTCTAGACTTTAAGCTCTTCTTAAATGCTCATTATCCTTGACATTTTTCTGCCGCATCATCTTATTGACATTTTACGTTACGCCCATACTGACACATCCTAAGTTATTGTGATTTTCTTGACATGTCACAGAAGTGATTGTTGGGGCACCTTAGGCACCATAACTACAGTAAGGAGATTTGGGGTGCCACTCCACTGTGTTATCCATACAAATCTGTCCAAGTTTGTAAAGAAATGAGGGGCTATACACTAGCAGCCAGCAGGCAGATAGTTAAAAAAAAAAAAACTCGGCCGGCCATGGGTTATAATGTAGTGGCTGGCCAGCAATTGCATTGCCAGCAACCACAATAGAAAAAGTAAAAAAATATATACATAAAAAAGGCCTATGTGGGATCAATAAAACCTCCATATTACTGTGAGTTTTTAAACCTCTCTATGTCCATGCGAAAGGTGGGGCATGTATACTAAACTGTTAAAACGAATGACTGGGCAGTGGCTGCTGACCAATTGCTAGAAAAGACCCCTGTGAAATAATAGAGGGAGTCATAGACCAGCCCCTCCCATGAGGTTTAAATAAGAAATGGGGGGATGGACAGATTTCAGTCCCCACCTGTGATCAGTGGGTGGGGGCTATTATAAAATTCAGGGGAGAGGACCTATTATCCCCCCAGCGTCTGACTATGGACAGTGTTTGGGGACCCTAGTAATAGCAATATTAGGTTCTACTGCCAGCCCCCACACATTGGCAGTAGGTGGCATCCTAATTTTAATATTCAGGGGGAGGACCTTGTGTCCCCTCCTTTCCTCAATAATGTGCCACAAGTGGGGGCTCTGAATAATTAAATAAGGGGTCAGTGGACATGCTATAATTTAGAGAGTTGTTAGAGGGTTGTAAGGTTGACAAAGGTTGACATAGACATGGAAGGTGGCAGGTGACAAATGGGATGGTCAGCTTGAAGTACCCAACCTGAATTAGATTGGTCAATGGGTAGGATTTCCCATTCAAGAGCACCTATTATCCAGCCACCCCTGTCCACCCCTTCAAATAATGGCATGCCCCCTGCACCCCTCCGGAAGACAGCCACCAGAGGTGTGTTTAGCCCTGCAATGAAAACATTTCCAAATTTACTAAATGGCAATGTTTTACAGTGCATGGCTAAACCTAGAGGGCCACTGCACCCAGACCACTTCTTCATTGAGATAAAGTCGTTTGGGTTTCATATAGTGGTTCTTTAATCTTTAATGCATTTCATTCCCTGTTTTGTATCATTTTTACCTATCTTTATTCCATTTTGAATCCTAGTTTATAACAGACATGGTCAGATGCAGGGATAAACCCATTATAGAGATGAGGCCTTATACAGATTGGGTGTTGGTTCTTTGAGTGGGTGGTGGCTGGATAATAGTTGCTCTTGAATGGGAAATCCTACCCTTTGACCAATCTAATTCAGGTTGGGTACTTCAACCTGACCATCCCATTTGTCACCTGCCACCTTCCATGTCTTTGTCAACCTTACAACCCTCTAACAACTCTCTAAATTAGCCTCAGTCAGAATGTGACTTATTTTTTGTGTTCTCTGGTACCAAAGACTCTGTCCTCAGACACCTTAATGATGTCAGTTGTCTTTGCATGTGCCATTCACAAAGCACCTATGGTTTAGTTGGTTCATTATTTGATGAGTTATCCTCTCACTACTAATGTGATGTGATGTGATGTGATGTGATGTGTGTATTCTGACATTATGATGGACAAGCAGTTCTCATTGTATCTCTAGATTACGTTTTTGACTCTCTTGAGAACATTCTTAGTCATGTCTGAGAATTAACAACTTGAAAGGATATCAGATTACCAAAGTTAGAGCCTAGTAAATGGCAATCCATTTCTACCATTGAAAAACGAGTCCATAACTAGCTCACTGCATAAAAATACTCTGGATTATAGGAGAACGCTCTATTTCTCTCCCTCTCTTCTCTCTCTTTAACCATTGGGAGTCAGTGGGAGTCAATATTTTTCTATGCAATGGGGGCGTTTGATATAGAATAGAAATATCACTGATATACTCAAACCTGGATAAACAGTGATAATGCTTTACATAAGGTGCTTTATAGGAGATCAACTCAAAATGATCTAGATATCTAATATAACTAGATTCTTTTGAGATCTAGATATAAAAAGCCTTGTCAACCAATTCTGTAACTAGAAAGTTTGCCCAATGTGGTATGGTAATTTTCTTTGGACAGTATATTTAAAAATGCTTGAGAATAGTGCAATAGGAGCTGGATGTCTGATGGAGGTTTGGAAGGTCCAAGCGGTCTAAAGAAAGTGGCATAAAGAGATGTCTGGGAAGACATTGTGACAAATCCTTTAGATTTAAATTAAAACAAAAGATATTAATCAGTATTACTTTTTTTTATTCATCCAGAAATAAAACTGGCATTTATAAATGATAAGTGTTTGAGCAGCCCAATAGTGAACATATCACAATTTATTAGACGTTAAATTCTATCCAATTAAGATAATAACCTCAATGAATTTGGAGACTCTATGCAGAGATTAAAAAAATATTGCAAGATTGTCATTATTTTAATTCTTTATACTTTTGAATATTCTTTAATGATATTGGTCCTTCTGGAAAAATGCACAGTAATTTCCTGGAAGACAGATATAATGATGCACTTTGTCAGATGGATTTATTTTCTGTGGAAATTGCCATTTCCTAATTCTTGTCACCAAATATTAAGTAGTGCAGCTAAAAACAAGTTTTCTTTTTGATTTATATAAGAATATCCCAATCAATAGATTCAAAAGGACAAGCAGACTCACTATATAAACAAATAGTCAATAATGATTAGAAGAACAAATTAGATTAGAATGCTGCAGAAGATTTACCTTGACTCAACCTTCAATGGCACACTGTACAGTGACATAGTCTGGTCCATTATATAAGAACTGTGGGTCACATCTTGTCAGATGTTTGTGGTATTGCATTTATAAGACAGTTGAACTTTATATAGTTTATGCATGCTGCTATATTTAGAATATACTCAGACCTTTATGAGGAAAATCGAGATCTTGCTTCCTGCTTTACATAATCTTATGATAATCCACTCTGTCAGTCCCGACATTGGCTTCCTAAAGCATACAGCATTATATTCAAAGTGTGCACGAAGATTCCACATCTGTCCACACCTACCCCATTAAAATTACACCTCATGTCCCCTTTTTTTTTTGTCAATCTTTCTTTATTCTTGACCCATAAGATAGTACAGATATCACACACAAAGATGAGAAAAAAACAACATGTACAATATAGTGAGTTCAGGGGTTTTATATTTAATGAGAACAATAATAAAGAAAATCATAACTAACATAAACTGAGCCTACCAATTTGAAAACTAAACTGCAAAATGTAGGCAAACATGGCACATTTGAAAAAATGCTTAAACTAAGCTGTAGTCACCACTTTTTTTTGCAATTTGGTTTTCAATTTGCAAAAACGAGAATAGATGCAGAATTAGAAGAAGAAAAAGGTGAAGCATATGATGCCAGTTACAAATATAAAATAATGACAAAATATGTAAAGCAACACTCTTGATCTCTTATTTTTTTTTGCAGTTTATAGAACTGTGGATTTCTATTTGAAATCAGCACTTTTATAAATCACTGCAGAAACTAACAGCTGGGTAGGTTGTCTTCCGTTAGCAGACATGGCAATGCATGCTGTGCTAGAGCCATCTGCCTTCTCCCCAAATCACAATGTACCTGTAAGTGTGTGTGCATACACAGAGCTCATTTTAGCCCTGTGTCTTTTCTGTGTGTGAATGAGGGAAAGATTGTTTCCCTCATTTGCACACATGTATGATTGACAGTATTAGCATATGTAATTCTAGGTATGTAAAGGCTTATGTTTAATGTGAATGGGTTGTGGTTAGTTTGTATTGTAGTGTGTGTGTGTGTGTGTGTGTAAAAGACGGGATGGTTTTTGTTGGGGTGTGAAGGGTGTAGTGTAGTAAGTGTACATGACCATGGGTAAAGGTTGGGGATGGTGAGTGGGTGATGGATTAAATATAAATAGATGAGAATGACACTTAGTTGGGATGTATGTATGAGAGTGGGGGTTTGGTGTGCCATATTGGGATGAAAGCATAATCAAGTCAAAGGTAGCCATTAACACTTGAAGTAGAGAATTGGTTGTTAATAGAGTCGCATTCGTGTCCAGAGATTGGTAAACTGTCATTGTCACATTGTTATTTTTTAGCAGCAAAGGAAGTAATGTGAGCAGATAAGCCATAACCATTAACTGTTGCAACACAGGCTTCCAGATTGCCTGGGCATCCTGTAATGCCGCAATGTCATGCTGTGGGTAGAGTCAGGTTATAGGAACAATCCAAGGTGGTGTCAAAGGTTTTTGGGTGTCCTCATGGAGTAATTTCACAAACCATTTTAGAATGATTCGACATCTGACCAGGGTCCCACTAGGTGCTTACAGCCACAGGCCTGCTTCTGGATTCTCCTTGCTGAGCTAAGCAAGGCAATGCAGGGCTGTGTTTTTTGGTTGAGTGTCAGCAACCAAATATGAGCTGGATTAGGGAAACCAGAATTCAGGAAGCAAAGCTAGCTGAGACAAAACTGAAAATCACAAGGCACCTCGAGGTCTGAAACCACAAAGGACACTGGTCCTAAGGCTATAGTGGTTTAAACAGAACCTTTGGTCACTTTTGCGTCAAGGATGCGTAGGTGCAGTGTATCGAATGAGATGCACACTAATGTAGATAATAGGCTAGAAGGTCACAGCTTGTGTCACAGCTTGTGTTTAGATTGATCCTTCCTCCCGCACGGCTCTCTGATAGCTGGGGGGAGTGACCGGAGCAGTCACTTCCTCTCAGCTCTGTCTGAGGTCATCACAGGGGGCCTGGTCGCGTGGTTAAAGCGCCCAGCGCTGACCGGGGCCCACAGAAAATCCATATCCATTGGGTGGCCCTAAAAGCATAGGTCACCCGATGGACCCCTTCATGTGCGGCCCCGGCCGTATGTACGCCAGTGACACCCTCTTTGAATTCTATGGTTTTGTATATTAGGACATAATAACAATCATTTGTTCCTTAGCAAGTCTTAAAATTATGTAAATATAACTTCAGATGAACTACAACACATTACATATGTGACACCATGTAATGATTTCTTTAACAAAAATAAAGCCAAAATGGAGAAGCCATGTGTGGAAAACACCTTATGATTTAATAGCTTGTAGAACCACCTTTATCAGCAATAACTTGAAGACATCTTTCTCTGTATTGCTTATCAGTCTCTCACATTTTTGTGCAGAATTTTTGGCTCACTCTTCTTTACAACATTGCTTCAATTCATTGAAATTTGTTGGCATTTGTTTATGCACATTTCTCTTAAGGTCCTGCCACAGCATTTAAATCAGGTTGAGGTCTGTACTTTGACTGGTCGATTGCAACACCTTGATTCTTTTCTTTTTCAGCCATTCTGTTGTAGATATGTGTAATACTCAACCGCAGGTGAAAAAACAAATTTGATGCTGTCACTTTAGGAAAATATATTTTATTTAAATAAAGAAATTTAACCTTGACAGTCTTCTGCAGTAATAATGTTTCAAAATAATAATGCATGAAGATTGGGAATTTTGTTTAAGTATATCTTCACAAGAAATAGTAATTGGTTGTAAATGGAAAATAAGGAATGCTTAATTAGCAACAAGCAGTATTGTCCTTTAGACTTCAATATAAAGTTGACAGAGCAGGTAATTCCTGCAGTACAAAGTAACAGTGTTTTAACTTGGAGAAATAAACTTGATAACGAAATGTCCTGGTATGAGAAGTGGTTGTAGTCATTAGATTCAAATAACAATTTAACTTTTGAGTAGTTTGAGTAGTGACATTGTAGGCTCTTCTGGCGGGCGCTTCACTTTCGGATATCTTACAAGCGGCAGACTGGTCACGCAAATCCACGTTTTGGACATTTTATTTCCGTCCGTCATCTAACGCCGCGCCTTCTCTTCTTACTAAGCGTTAAAATTGCAAAATAGACCATGACAACAGGTTAAGCTGAAAGAAAAGGGACTCGTTTCAGTGATATGGAACCGACTGTATGAACATATAACAGTTAATATAACCAGAAATATTCTACACATGCGAGAATGAAAATTCGACCTACGATAATTAATCGAATACACATAATATATATATATATATACTTCTACAAACCCTAAGTGTCCTGTGACCCTATAACTTACCTTATACCAGGGTTATGAAGAACAACAAAGGGGGGGATATTCGCCTCCTGTCATTATTTAAATTAAGATTATTAGTACACTACGCTAGTATAATCTTTAATTAATAATTACAATCACTGGAGAACTTATCTTTCCTTTCATGAATGATAGGACTTGAAGTCCTTTCCAGAGTAGAATTAATTATGGTTCCCTGAAGTAAATGAAGAGATACAGGAATCCGAAGTTAAGTCTGTTCCTTGAGAGGGAGAGTGAAGTAGAGCGTAGCCGGGATCAAAGCCAGAGGTTCGGTACACAGGAAATCAGTTTAGTATAGTTCTACAGCGAAGCGGCAACAAAGTAGCAAGTAGCGAGAGCACATCAAAACACAAGATTGAGCACTTTAGATGCGGTTGCGGCTTCTTTTTGAAGGGAATGGGTCAGATGCATGGGTGGAGACTGATCGACAAAACACGGAAGTCATACGGGTAATATAGATTGAGATGAATTCAACATGGAGGAGTTCTGAAACAATATGGAGGAATCCTGACAATATGCTAGTGTGCTTGGGATCTTGTCTTGTTGCATGATCTAATTTCAGCCAAGCTTTAGTTGTTGGATAGATGGCCTTACATTTGACTCTAGAATACGTTAGTATACTGAGGAGTTCATGGTGGACTAAACGACTGCAAGGTTCCCAGGTCCTGTGTCTGCAAAACCAAACCAAATCATCACCCCTCCACCACTGTGCTCGACAGTTGGTTTAACATGTAACATGCTAACTGAGGCCTGTAGTCTAAATGTAACTCTTGTTTTTTTTGCAACTTCTCACTTTACACATACAGCAGTGCATAGTCTGACCCTGGGATGACTTTGCTGGGATGTCTAGTCCAGGGATCATTGGCAACTGTCTTCAATGATTTCCACTTTTGAGTAATCTTTATCACTGTATAATGATGGACTTTAAATTGTATGAAATGGCCATATAACCCTTCCCAATTTGATGGGCAGCAACAATTGTTTCTCTTAGGTCATTCCCAATGTCTTTCCTCCTTGGCATTCTGTTCACACACACCTTAATGCTCCAGAGGACCAAACCGTTAAAATGTTGTTTTTTATAGAGGTGGTCACACTTACTGATGATCACTTAATCAAGGGCGGTTGATTAGCAGCATCTGTCTGCTACTTAGCCTCTTAATTCCTATGTTCATGGTTTTCCCCATTTCTCAATTTTGGCTTGATTTTTGTGAAATAAATTATGACACAGTGTAATATGTCATGTGTTGTTGTTCATCTGAGGATTTATTTACCTTATTTTAAGACCAGATGATTGTTATTATGCCCTGATATGTAAAACCATAGAATTCAAAGAGGGTGTACTTTATTTTGCCCTTGACTGAATATATAATAGCACAGTTTCAGTGTGCAAGTTGCAAAAGATCTGGGTTGTGTTTGTTCATATCTAGTGTGGTGACCTCTTGTGGTATATATTGAAAAGTAAATATGCCTGCTATTTATGGGATATCAGTGGTGGGCAAACAAGATATTTACTAGACCCATGCCCCATTATATTTTGCTGAGCTTCAAAATATATGGATTTCATTATCAGACCCATACGGATGCTTTCATAGTGATGAGAGATGTTGAGGATTGTTAGTCAGCCATGCACATTCGATATAGAAAATATGGCAGTGCTATTCTAACTTATAGTGAACAATAAAGCATGAATGAACATGTTTATATATTGTATAGTTGTCCTTTTGTGTGAATTCATGTTGATGTATACATACAGATGGAAAAAAATGCTAGGGAAAATAATACTGTCTGCTATCTCAAAATTTCAAGTCCTCAGCTATTAGAAAAAAGTTACTTGCCATTACAAGCTTGGAAGGTACATGGCTCACTTATTAGGGGTGAATTTCTAGGGCTGAATTTTCCCTTGCCAATGACTACTGGGTAAATGTAAATTGTGAGCCATAATATCTGTATACAAATAAGAAATGCAAAATATGAAATTGTCAATTGTTGCAGTTTTGTGTGTAGCCTCGCTAACTGATAGGAATAAAGCCTGGCGTGTCTTCTTACCTTCTAACTTACCTCTAATCCTAAACCCAACCTAAACCTTAACACTCCTAACTATAAACAAACAACATAGGGTATATTGCTGTACCTGGCATTGTTATGGCTCTGGGGATTGTTTTATACCCTGCCCTCTAACATTGCTTGTCATTGTAAATGGAGCTATAATGCCACCACAGTCTAGTTAACGTGGTGACATTGTGACATAGCTATAATGACAGTTTATCATCTAATAGTTGATGGTTATGTGCCATGGGTGAGATAGATTATGTAGTTAATACAAACTGTGGTGAGTCAGTCTTACTGGTTTGGTGTGTGGTTACCATATAAAATTAAGTAGAGAGGTATCCAAATTAAATTATGTTATTATTCACTAAAAGTTCATTGTAGTGAATAAAAAATTGATATGCAACATTAGGCCAAAATTCTCCACCTCGTTTATAGTCACAGACTATATTTGCCTGCAGTTTGCAGTTGGTTTTCAGTTCATTGCAATTCACTACGTAAGGAATTAAACCCAAGTGTCTAACCTGGAACTGCTTAGAATGTAATATATTCAAATACTTATCAAAAAATAAAGAACAAAAATGACATTGTCTATTGTCAGAGGGCAGACGATTGTTTGTCAAACGCATTAATTTTGTTTTGGTTAGGAAGACTTATGTTGTATCAGTCTTTTTAAGTTACAGCCTCTCCATTTTCTCTGGGAAGCACATGTCTTACTGATTAACAGTAATTGATGGATGGCAACCAGGAGACACTGCCGTGTATATAGTGCTGGACATACCTTGGGTCACGTGTGCAAAACGCTGGTCTGCATTTAGACCTCACAAATTATTATTATTTTATTGTTTATATAGCGCCAGCAAATTCCATAGCGCTGTACAAATGCTCAGTTTGCTCCTAGAAATTATTTTATTGCACCCATTCACTCATGTAGGATGTTGTCAGAACTTGGAGGCCAGAACGTGCATGTAGCACCTCTCTCCTTAAATTCTACTCCTCTACATAAGATTGATAGCTGCTACCACATCATCTACTTCTCCCATACTTCCATTATAAACATCTCCCTCCCTATATGCTTCATAAATTAAGAGCCAGGACATATTATAGGTGTGGGAAAGCCAATAAATATTTAGCTTCCAGACTTCAAAACAAATATTCCAATTCTAAGATACCCTATGTAATGGGAAGCGATGGCTTGAAGAAAATCAATCTAATAGATATATGTCAGCATAAAAGATATAACTCAATTTTTAACCCAAGCTCACTTACCCCAGATCACTAACACCCAATTAGATATACTCCTTAGGTCTATTAAGCTTACAGAGTTGTTAGATACAATTGCTAAATTACCACAGGGGAAGTCACCCGGAGCAGATGGGTTGACAAATGCCTATTATAGAAAATATGCACAAGATCTAGGCCCTTATTTATTAAAAGTTTTTCATAAGGCCACAGTCTTAGGTAAGCTCCCAGCGGAGATGCTTCAAGCTACTATAGTAATCATCCCTAAGCCTGATAAACCCTTTGACGCATGTAAAAATTATCGCCCAATATCGCTTTTAAACACCGATGGAAAGATATACGCGAAAATTTTAGCAAATAGGCTTAAGGAGGTGTTACCGTCCCTTATTGGAGATGATCAGACAGGGTTTATTCAGGGGAGACAGGGGATGGATAATACTAGGAAATTAGCACTGATTTTGGATCACTTAAGGGGGGCCAGAGGAGGCGGACTTTTTTTGGCACTAGATGCTGAAAAAGCTTTTGAACGCCTCAGCTGGACCTTCCTGCAACAAACGTTGCTCGCTTATGGGTTTCTACAGCAATTACTTAAACAGATTTTCGCCTTATATGCAGGTCCCTCGGCCCAGGTGTTACAGGCAGGTTTCATATCTCCTCCATTTAACTTAACTAATGGAACGAGGCAGGGTTGTCCATTGTCCCCATTGCTGTATGTTCTTGCATTAGAGCCCCTCCTGCAAACCATTCAAAACCACCCTCTTATACAGGGTATTCAAGTTAAAAGAATAGAATACAAAATCAGCGCCTTTGCGGATGATATTTTACTTTATATTACCTATACTTTAAACACCCTTCCTATACTTATGCAGATAATAAAAGAATATGGTCTGCATTCCTATTATTTGTTAATACTAAAACGCAGGCCTTGGGAATAGATCTATCTTCTCAAGTCTTAAATATATTATATAAAACATATCCCTTTGAATGGAGACGTGATAGTATTAAATATTTAGGGATCATTTTCACCAGAAGACAAATGGATTTGAGTGCAGGTAACTATATTAGGGTATGGAAGGAGTGTAAGCAAAATCTGTTAAAATGGAGGTCTCTTTTTCTTACTTGGACTGAAAGAATAATAACTATTAAAATGTCTATACTTCCGAGACTACAATATGTTTTTTGGAATCTTCCGCTATTGATGCCACAGTCTTATTTTAAATCGATTCAAAAGGATATTACTAAGTTTATTTGGGATAAGGGGAGCCCTCGAGTATCTATGAAACTTTTGAGAGCACCAGCTAGGGTAGGAGGATTGGCAGTCCCTGATATTCGCACTTACTATTATGCATCTATATTGGCAGCTGGCATATCGCATTTTTCCAACCATAATCCTCCTCAGTGGGTCCGAATTGAACAGCACATGATGGCACCATATGACATTACACATATATTATGGCTCCCTAAACAGTTACGACCCACTTTAAAAGCTGTCCCTGCCCAAATAGCTTTGTTAATACAAATTTGGGATATACACAGACATAAGTTAAGCAGATACCCAATTTCCCCCCCCACTCCTATAGAAGCTCTTATATATTGTATACCTACTTTCCATGCTAAACCATGGCGTGAGAGGGGTCTTACACATCTAATTTATCTTTACGCTAATTCTAGCCTACAGGATTTTCAAACCCTTCAATCACTTTATGATATTCCATTGACCTCTCAATTTTCTTATAGACAATTATATTCCTTTTTACAAAAACGAAATACACAGCCTTTTCTTCGCTGTATTGGTGAACAACTTACGATATTAGAAAAATTCTGTATTTATAAAAAAACATCCGGGGGGGCGTGGCCTGGACACCGACCGCGATGGCCGCATAACTCCAGAGCTCCGTTAAATCCACTCTCAATCCGGCACTAGCCATCAGCATCGAGGCCAAATAACTGGCTCAACACCCTCTACTATGCCAGGTATGCACTCCGGCATGAAGCAGAGCACAAAAAAAAAAGGCGACAGGAGAGAAATCGGCAAATCTGTGGCGGACATGCTGACAACTCCACGAGGCAGACAGGCCTCACAAGATGGCCGCCAGCACAGCTCGCGTGGATCCCTCTCCCCGGCCTCCACAACGGGCAGTGATCTACCAGAAACACAACCAGGGGACCCCACACAAATCCTGGCTAAGCTACAGGAGGTGAAAAGCTTTCTAGCCAAAGAAATCTCCAACAGCGCAAGAGAGGTCAAGGCGGAGATCCAGGCATTGGGCGCCCGGACGGCGGCCCTGGAGGAGAAAATGGACCAGGTCACACAGGCCCATAACAGCACAGTATCACATTCCAGGGCAATGGAACAACGGATTTGTGAACTGGAACTCACTGTGGAAGACCTCGCCAACCGCAATAATGTGAGGCTTAGGGGTCTCCCCGAAACAACTACAGAAGGAAATCTGGTGAGCAAAATGGAGCACTATTTCAAGCACTTAATCCCAGACATACCGGACGCATACTGGGCGATCGATCGAGCACACAGAGCGCTCCGAGCCCGCAGAGCGGAGGGTCAGGCCCCGAGAGACATCATCATCCGCTTTCATTACTATTCTACAAAAGAAGCGGTGATGAAATATGCTAGGACCAACAAGCTAAATTACCAAAACGCCATCATTACCTTGTATCAGGACTTTTCCCCATCCACACTGCAACGCAGACGAAACTGGAGACCCCTCACACTACTGCTTCAAGAGCATGAAATCAAGTATACCTGGGGTCACCCCTTCAAGTTAGTGGCGTTTAAAGCCGGGGCTACCTACACCCTGCAACCGGGAGGAGACCCACTAAGATTCTTAAGGAGCATCCAGATAGAACCACCAAGAGGTTTTGCCCTATCCGGAGAATCACTACCTGAACTTAAAGATCTGCCCGAGGACTGGACTGTTGCCAAAGCAGCTAAAGCCACCACGGACCGCCACACCTGAGACCCTCAGCGGACACCTCACAACAAGCCGGGACCTGGTTCCACATGGGAGAAGGACTCACTTGAACTGCCTAAAACGTTGTCGCTGACAGTTAACCGGTATTGTATGTAGCCCATACCTAGATACCTTCATTTACAGGGGATTCAATGTCTCGCACCCAGCACTGTGGGGGATGATTACCGGTGGTGGGTTGTGCTTGTGTACTGTATGTTGTTGGTATGATGACCCCCACACGGAGGCAAGGGGAATAGTGGGGATAATAAGGCCTATTACACTCGCCTCCGTTAGAGTACCCCAGCACACGGTACACTACCAGTGAAATGGGGCCCCCGGTACGGTCACAGCCAAAACTTACTATCCTGTAGACCGGGGCTGGTTGGCAGTGGTACACACTACATACCAGCAATATGCAAAAATAGAAATCACATAACGGGTACATGAAAACACTAAAAGGAAAAAAAACAAAAAAAAGAAAGCATTGTTTTGTAACCCTTTAACTGCAAGCCTGCTCCTAAAGTTAGCATAATGGAGACAATGGGGTCCATTATATTTCCATGTACAGCAGCACCCCAGCAGCCTGACTGTTATCAGTAAAATAGAACAAATAGGACTCAGGATCAACTAGGGACTCAGAGTTTCACACATAGCAATGGGCAATGAGATCACCTTTATTGGGTAGGGCTGATAAACTGAGTGCCCCCCCCCCCCCCCCATTACACCCAGAGGGCTTCAAGATAAGGAGCCTAGCTCCACAACTTTAAGGCAGCGTGAGAGGCCTCATGCCGAGGCACAGTGGATTGGAGACAACCCACCCCCCCTGTGCAGGGCAAAATGTGGACCTGCGGAGGTGGGGGGCACCCCCAACCAACACTGGCGAACTATAAGACCAGTGCGCACAGATTACTATGTAATTATGTACAAAATGTTAACAGTTATTTTATGTTTATGTTCATGTTTTCATATATGATTTTGGGTATGACCAGCACAAGTGGAGGACGGAACCAGCTCTTATTAGAGGGCCAAGATATAAAGTTTGTCGAAGAGTGGGTGACCAACAGACGACGGACAGGTAGGGGAGCAACACATCCAGCAATCACACGCCACACGAGAGTAATAGAAACATGACACTGAAAATTCTATCTATTAATGCCAAAGGACTAAACATACCAACCAAACGCAGACTTCTCCTAAGAGATCTAAAAGCAAAAAAGGCAGACATAGCAATAGAACAGACTCACATACCGAAGGCCTCGCCAACCAAATTAGGGGATAGCATTTACAATATTATTCACGAAGCCAGGGCGTTGCGAAAACACGCAGGAGTGGCTGTACTCATACACAAGAGCTGCCCTTTTGTGGTCACACACACGCAGAAGGACCCCGAAGGCAGATTTTTGGCCATCACAGGCAACTACTACAACACCAAAATGCATATTGTAAATTTGTACGCACCTAACAAACCAGATAGCGCTTACTGGAACACCATAGCCTCCCTGCTCTCCACCCTACAAGGAGACATACTGGTGGTGGGAGGGGACCTGAATGCCGTACCCAGCCCAGCTACTGACCGTAGCTCTAAAGCTGGGACTCAGCGCTCACAGGGAAGAGGGGGACAGGACAAACTCCTTCACACTTTCCTCCAACGCACCGGACTTATGGATGCGTGGAGACTTCAACACCCAGACACCTTAGACTATACGTACTACTCGGCACCCCACACTACCTACTCCAGAATAGACAACCTGCTCCTCAATGGAGCTGGTATGGCTAAACTAATCCACTCAGAAATAAACAATATCACCTGGTCGGACCATGCAGATGTAACTATAACCTTAGGAATAGGCCAACACCACAACGCCTGGACATGGAGACTCAACACGGACCTACTCACTGACGATGACATATCCACCACGACACGTCTGAAAATCATAGACTATTTCACCACTAACGACACGGAAGATATCAACCCAACCACGTTATGGGCAGCACATAAATCAGTGCTAAGGGGACACCTCATACAGGCCGCCACACATAAAAAACGAACCAAAACGAAACACCTCCTAGAATTACAAACTACAATGCGGAAACTTGAACAACAACATAAGCAAAACCCCACCGCCACCATATATACAAGACTTCAAACCGTACGTCACACTATAAAAGTACTCACCATAGCAGACATAGCACACTCCTTAGTCTGGTCAAAGCGCTTTTTCTACGAAAAAGCCAACAAGATGGACACACTACTAGCACGGACCCTCCGACCCAGACAAGGACGTAAGCCCATAACCACACTACGAAACGCAGCCAATGACGTAGTCCACACCCCTAAAGACATCAACAACACATTCACAGAATACTTTCAGAAGCTATACAACCACACCCCAAGAGAAGGGGACGCACAGGCCCAATATATCACGCGCATAACAGAATTCCTATCCCAATTAAACCTGCCCCAGGTGTCCACAGCGGAGGCCAACACACTGGAGAGCCCCATTACACAGGAGGAGGTAGAATCGGTGATATCTGCCCTTAAAGGTCGCAAAGCACCGGGCCCAGACGGCTACGACATGGGCTACTATAAAAGATACAAGGTGGAATTAGCCCCCTACCTCACCAAATTATACAACCACTTCCTCCAAGGCGGTACTCCGGACCGCGACATGGCCACTGCCAACATAATCCTAATCCCCAAACCCGACAAAGACGGTACATTAGCCACTAATTACAGACCAATCTCCCTTATAAACACGGACTTAAAAATATTCGCGAAGATATTAGCGAGGAGGCTAACCCCATTACTTCCTACATTAATACACCCGGACCAGGTAGGCTTCATGCCGGGACGCCAATTATACGAGAATACGCGCAGAGGCGCTGATCTGATGTGGCTCATGTCTAATTCTAAGTCACCATCCCTGGCTCTTTCCCTTGACGCCGAAAAGGCCTTTGACAGGGTTCAATGGTCCTTTCTGTTCCACCTACTACAAAAGCAAGGCTTCCCAGACACATACATCACAGCTATAAAAGCCCTATACACGGACCTTCAGGCACAGACCATAATAACAGGCGCCCCGAGGACACCATTCCGGGTGAGCAATGGAACGAGACAGGGATGCCCCTTGTCACCGCTATTGTTCGCGATAGTTCTAGAGCCACTCTTACATCTAATCAGAATTGATCCAAATATTAAAGGGGTGCAAATCGGGGGGGAGCAATTTAAAACCGCAGCATATGCGGACGATATTCTCCTTACACTCACGGATCCGATTCCCTCAATGGCGAATCTGGAAAAACTACTTCAAATATACGGGGATATAGCCGGGTACAAAGTCAATCTCACCAAGTCAACAGCTTTGCCATTCCACATACCTGATCACGAGATACAACACATCAGACAAACGTACCACATTAAAACAAATACAACCATGCTCACATATCTAGGCGTTAGACTAACAGCAGACCACAAATTGCTATTCCAACACAACTACACACCACTACTCAATAGACTTAAAACAGACCTAGACAACTGGACAGACAAGCCAATAACATGGCTTGGCCGACTACACTCAGTAAAAATGAATGTACTGCCACGACTGCTATTCCTTTTCCAAGCGCTCCCAGTCCGGGTCACCAAGAGTGACCTAGCCGATACACAAAAAGCAATAGATGCCTTTATATGGCAAAGAAGGAGACCCAGAATAGCCAAGGCAATATTATATAACCCCAAATGGAGAGGATTGGGTATGCCCCATCTGCACCATTACTACACCGCTGCCCAAGTGGCTCAAATAGCCCACTGGCACTGCCCGAATAACCAACGCAGATGGGTGGACATAGAATCCCTCATGACTGGGGCAGATCTACCACAGTTCCTCATCTGGGTGCCCAGAGACCACAGGGTACTCTTGCGGACCGAATGCCCGGCAATCCTTAACTCCCTTAGCTTATGGAACCGAGTCGCAAAGAAACTTAAATTAACAGACTTACCATCCTCAATGACTCCTGTCCTGCGCAACAGAGCATTCCCACCTGGATTAAGGGCACAAGACTTTCACGGCATAGAAGCCACAGGCCTACAGCGTTACACACATCTGTACACAAACAACCAACTAGTATCCTACCAACACCTGCAAAATCTGGCCCCACTAAAAACAAGTGACTTCTTTAGATATGTCCAGATACGAGACTTCGCACAGACTAAAGAAGTCAGAACGGCAATCACCAAACCGACCACGTTCTTTGAGAGAATATGCTTGCAAGAGCGTATGCCAACCAAACTAATTTCACTACTATACAACCACATATGCCTAGAATCGGGGACTAGGGGCACACAGACATACACAGACAAATGGGAGACGGATCTTGGGGAGACGTTAGAGGGGACAGATTGGCAAGATATCTGGGAGGCTAACGCAAAAGTTTCCATATGCACGGCCCTCCAGGAACAAGCATACAAAATACTACTACGGTGGTACACGACCCCTGTCAAACAGTGCCACATGCAACTAAGCCCCACAGACACCTGCTGGAGACTCTGTGGAGAAAAGGGCACATACATTCATATGTGGTGGCACTGTGCCAGGGTTAAAACGTATTGGGGAAAATTGCAGACCTAACCTCAAATATTCTACAACGAAGGATAACGCCAGACCCTTGGGCGTGCCTACTATCACGGCCAACAGAGGGACTAAATAAACACGACCAAAAACTACTGAACATGCTTAACTTGGCAGCTCGCAGAGCATTAGCACAATATTGGATTAAACACGAAGTACCCCCGATCTCCCTAGTTATCTCCAAAATCAGGGATAATTACCTGATGGACAAGTTGACCGCACAGGTTCGCGACACTAGCGCCACCTTCCAAAAAACTTGGGAACTCTGGGAACAATACGACATATAACATGTTGAGTCATAGACATAACTCCGCTTGTTCAAAAGTAGGAAACACAGCAGGACCAACGTTTCGACCTCTGCAGGTCCTTGAAAACCTTGAAAAAGACCTGCAGAGGTCGAAACGTTGGTTTTGGTTTGTACCTGGATTGAATAAAACTACAAATTTTTTCACAAGACCTGAGTGTGCATCCTACATTCTCTATTTTCGTCTATAATTATATATATATATTAATATAAAATTACACGTAAACTGATACTGATTAAATATATATATAATTTTTGTTATATATATATTTATATATAATATAAAAAAATATGTACCGGTAAATACGTTAAAAAATAAAATTAAAAAAATAATTAAAAATAAATAATTAAAAAATATATAGATGTGTGTTATTTCGTTCTAACTGTATTGTGATATCAATATATAGATATATATATATTTATATCAAAATACACGTAGAACGAAATAATATATATATCTATATACATAAATATATACGTATATATCACTATATATATACCTATATATAAATAAAAATATTTAAAAAATTTTTTATATATATATATATATATATATATATATACACACATATGTGTATATATATATATAGATATATTAATTCTACCCATATATGTATGTAATATTTTTACATAATTAGGTATCTTAATTAATTACAATTAGCGGGGCCTGCCTGACAACCCATGCCGAAAGTATAGGGAATTTAATTTGCTAGCACTATATTTAACCCTATAACTTTCCAA